>NC_085003.1:16633636-16646136 GCF_963854185.1 Sardina pilchardus | reverse complement strand
AAACCACGAGATGATATTTTGGACGTCAGGAACATCAGTCATGGCGTTGTATAAATAGAGTGAGAATAACACAGGTTTCATATCTACATAGAGGCACTCAGGAACTCATATTCACAACATAGTTTATCTAAAGGGTGATTATGACAACTGTTGCAACAAATGTAGGTCAAGCAAATCTAAGTTCAAGTTCAAGTTCAATCATTTATTGCCATATCAATACAGTTGATCGGAATTTTGTGTTAGTAAAAAGCTGTAAAGTTAAACTGATTGTCTATGTGATTGTTTTTCATGTACTGTATGTTGTATGTATGAGTCTAGTGTCTAGCTTATGTTTGAGGTGTGTGTGTGTGTGTGTGTGTGTGTGTGTGTGTGTGTGTGTGTGTGTGTGTGTGTCCTAAACCACACATATGAAGCAGGGAGGACCATTTAGGTGAGCTTAATACCTTCCTAGACCCTGCACAAAGTCTCCTGGTAAAATAATAATACTGTACACTATGTTCCTGATATGTTCCTGATATAATCAGTCTCTTGGCTAGGTTTCTAATATTTGAGTAAATAAGTTTGAATATTGAGATACACTATATTACCAAAAGTATCGAGTCACCTGCCTTGACTTGCATATGAACTTATGTGACATCCCATTCACCATCAGTCATGTTGGAACAGGAAGGGGCCATCCCTAAGCTGGGCTTGGCCCCATAGTTCCAGTGAAAGGAACTCTGAATGCTTATGCATTAACCAAGAGATTTTTGACAATTGCATACTCTCAACTTTGTGGGAACAGTTTGAGGATGACCCCTTCCCGTCCCAACATGACTGCACCAATGCACAAAGCAAGGGCCATAAAGACATGGATGACAGATTCTGGTGTGGATGAACTTGACTGGCCTGCACTAAGTCCTGACTTCAACCCAATAGAACACCTTTGGGATGAATTAGAACGGAGACTGAGAGCCAGTCTCCTTGTCCAACATCAGTGTATGACCTCATAAATCCTCTTCTGGAAGAATGTAGCCTTCCAAAAATAATTAGAGGGGATGCATCCCCTCTATTGAAATCCGGTCGCATCTTATTATTACAGTGCATGGAAATGCACTGTATTGATATTCCTTCGTTTTTTCTTTTTATTATTATTTTTATTTTTATTATTCTTCCAGGCCCTAATTTGACTTGAACCGCTTATCGTAGGAACTTGGTTCAAACTTTGTCGCGTAGCTCTTGCATCAAATTTTCAGTCTATTACTTTTCATATTTCTACGACTTTTACTTTTTGAGATATTAGATAAAAACTAAACTTAATTTTGCCATAGACTTATCATTGGCTTTGTGACATCATAATTGGCTTTTAAAGAAATAGAATGGAATCAACTTTGCCAGTGTTCTCTCACTGACTTCAGCAACTTCAATGGAACTTCTTATTTGTGTGTCTCTCCATTGAACTGGATAGCTCACTTGTCATCCCCACTTTCTTTCACTTGTTTTTCTTCACTTCCTCTCACTTTCTCTATCACTCTCTCTATTTCTCCCAATTTCAATAACTTTTCAAAACTATATTTAAAATAACACTTTTTATAGCAAAGCAACCACTATAATTACTTAGTAACAACCTAGCAACCACTTCCATAATGACACCCTGGCAACCACCGTGATTTCCCTAGCAACCAATGTGATTTCCCTAGCAACAAACTTAGTAACCACTTTTTATAGAATAGTAACCACTTTATTTAGCCTAGCAACACCTTAGTAATCACTTTAAGTACCCTAGCATAATCCTTGCAATGACTTTCCATGCACTGGTATTTCCTTCAGGAAATGCTTTTCTAGTTACAGTGCATGAAAATGCACTGTACTGTTCTCCCTCGGTCTTCTTCTTCTTCTTCTTATTACAGTGCATGAAAATGCACTGTACTGTTCTTCCTAGGCTTCTTATTACAGTGCATGAAAATGCACTGTACTGTTCTTCCAAGGCTTCTTCTTCTTCTTATTATTCCGCTGATCAAATTCATTTTTTCTATTCAGCTTGAACCGTTTAACTTAGAAACTTCATTCAAACGTCGCAACGTAGGTCTTAAATAGGGGAAGGCTGCTAAGTATTTTTCAACTTTGTAACTTTTATACTTTTTAAACTATAAATTAAAAACTATTACAAATTTCCCCATAGACTTAACATTGGCCTCTATGACATCACAATCGGATCATTAAGCAATTAGAATCTTATGCCAGGTGGCCAGCCCCACCTGCAGCAGCCCTCTCTCTCTCAGGCTTTAAGCATACAATCTCTCTGTGAAGACTACATATCCTGTTAACTGTTTCCTCTTTCCACAACTGTTTCAAAATAAAAGTCCTCACTGCAATAATACACTATTAAATCATTTAACCATTGAAACTACTCAACTATTTAACTGTTCAACCATTCCAACTGTCAGTTATCATCAACTATGCCTCCAGTCAACTACATGAGACCTCCATGCACCTAGCAACCAACATAGCAACCATCAAAATTAAGCGTTTATGACAGTTTCCATAGCAACCAACATGATTTTACTACAGTAACTTCTTTATTCCTGATAGTGGCAGCCATGGATACCCCATCAACAAATGTTTCAAAATAAAAGTCCTCAGTACCAAGTTAGCTAGTTAGCATGGTTAGCATAGTTAACATTGTTAGCATAGTTAGCATTTTTAACATAACTGCTAAAAATGATTAGCTAAGTTAGCTAATCAACGTGGTTAGCATTGTTAACATAGTTAACATTGTTAGCATTTTTAGCATAACTGCTAAAAATGATTAGCTAATCAACGTGGTTAGCATTGTTAGCATAGTTAGCATTGTTAGCATAGTTAACATTTTTAGCAGTACTGCTAGAAATCATTAGCCAAGTAAACCAATCAACCTGGTTATCATTGTTAGCATAGTTAACATTTTAGAATACCTGTTAGAAATCATTAGTTAAGTTAGAACAGGAATGTTTAAGCTTTAAAATGTCTACCTAAACACTATCAACTCTCTTTAAACTATGCAACCACCATGTTTACCCTAGCTATACCTTAGTAGCCATATCTACATTATCTATCTATATATTTTTTTGCATTTTCATGCACTGGTAATTCCTTGGAATTGCATTTCTAGTTATTATTCTTCTTCTAACGCACGGTATTCAGCTTCAACCGCTTAACGTAGAAACACCATTCAAATTTTGTCGCGTAGGTCTTACTTACACGATGTGGGCTTTGTCTTTTTCAACTTTGTAACTTTTATACTTTTTAAACTATTAGTTAAAAACTATTACAATTTCCCCCATAGACTTAACATTGCTCATTATGACATCACGGCAGCAATTAGAATCTTATGCCAGCTGGTCAGTCCAGGTGCAGCAGCTCTCTCTCTCTACTCTGTCTACACTCTGGCTCTCTTAAGACTACCCAGTTAAATTGATTACACCTGTATCTGTATCCACTACTCTCAGTAGAGAGCTGTGTCTCTCCACTCTACAAGAATATAAGGCACATTCCATCCAACTTTCTATCCATTCATCTTCTTCAGACCATTCACTCATCCACCCATTAAACTGTCTATCAACATATATTAAACAATCTGCCTATCAACATCCATTAAACTCTCTGTCTATCAACATTAATTAGACTATCTACATTCAACTTTTAAATTATTTACTCTGTCTCAGGCTTTACTGGCTCTCTTAAGACTAGCCAGTTAAATTGATTACACCTGTATCAACTACTCTCAGAGAGCTGTATCAGTGTCTTTCTTAACAAGAATATAAGGCACATTCCATCCAACCTTCTATCCATTCATCTTCTTCAGACCATTCACTCATCCACCCATTAAACTGTCAATCAATATCTATTAAACAATCTGCCTATCAACATCCATTAAACATTCTGTCTATCAACATTAATTAGACTATCTACATACAACTTTTAAAGTATTTACTGTGGGTGCCTCTTAAGCAGCGTTTATATGTCCTCCCTCGCTCCTCGATCCTCAATGATCTACATAAAGAAAGATAGAAGAAGGGCTAGACTATCCCATTGTTGCCGCTCCATCATTCTTTATGTAGATCAGTGAGGATCGAGGAGCGAGAGAGGACGCGTAAACGCTATATGAGAGGCACCTTCTGTCTCAGGCTTTAAGCATACAATCTCATTAACTCTACAGATCCTGTTTCACTACTTCCTCTGTCCACAACTGTTTCAAAATAAAAGTCCTCACTGCAATAATACACTATTAAATCATTTAACCACTGAAACTACTCAACTATTCAACTGTTCAACCATTCCAACTGTCAGTTTGTTATCATCAACTATGCCTCCAGTCAACTACATGAGACCTCCATGTACCTAGCAACCAACATAGCAACCATTAAAATTAAGCGTTTATGACCGTTTCCATAGCAACCAACATGATTTTGCTACAGTAACTTCTTTACTCCTGATAGTGGCAGCCATGGATACCCTATCAACAAATGTTTCAAAATAAAAGTCCTCACTAGCAAATTAGCTAGTTAGCATAGTTAACATTGTTAGCATAGTTAGCATTTTAGCATAACTGCTAGAAATCATCAACTAAGTTAGCTAATCAACCTGGTTAGCATTGTTAGCAACTTTAACATTGTTAACATAGTTAGCATTTTTAGCATTACTGCTAGAAATCATCAGCTAAGTTAGCTAATCAACCTGGTTAGCATAGTTACCATAGTTAGCATTGCTAGCATAGGTAGCATTTTTAGCATAACTGCTAGAAATCATTAGCTAATCAACCTGGTTAACACTGTGAGCATACTTAGCATAGTTAACATTTTTACCATCACTGCATGAAATCAGTAGCTAAGTTAACCTATCAACCTGGTTATCATTGTTACCATAGTTAACATTTTAACATGAAAAAAAAATAGTTAAGTTAGAACTGGAATGTTTCAGCTTTAAACTGTCTACCTTCACACTATCAACTCTCTGTAAACTATGCAACCACCATATTTACCCTAGCTACACCTTAGTAACCATATCTACATTATCTATCTATTTTTGCATTTCATGCACTGGTAATTCCTTGGAATTGCATTTCTAGTTATTATTATTCCGCTTACCAAATTCATTTTTTCTATTCAGCTTGAACCGTTTAACCTAGAAACTTCATTCAAACGTTGCAACGTAGGTCTTCAATAGGGGCATGCTGCTAAGTATTTTTCAACTTTGTAACTTTTATACTTTTTAAACTATAAATTAAAAACTATTAAAGATTTCCCCATAGACTTAACATTGGCCTCTATGACATCACAGTCGGGTCGTTAAGCAATTAGAATCTTATGCCAGGTGGCCAGCCCCACCTGCAGCAGCCCTCTCTCTCTCAGGCTTTAAGCATACAACTCTCTGTGAAGACTACATATCCTGTTAACCTGTTTCGTCTTTCCACAACCGTTTCAAAATAAAAGTCCTCACTGCAATAATACACTATTAAATCATTTAACCATTGAAACTACTCAACTATTTAACTGTTCAACCATTCCAACTGTCAGTTATCATCAACTATGCCTCCAGTCAACTACATGAGACCTCCATGTACCTGGCAACCAACATAGCAACCATCAAAATTAAACGTTTATGACCGTTTCCATAGCAACCAACATAATTTTACTACAGTAACTTCTTTATTCCTGATAGTGGCAGCCATGGATACCCTATCAACAAATGTTTCAAAATAAAAGTCCTCAGTAGCAAGTTAGCTAGTTAGCATGGTTAGCATAGTTAGCATCGTTAGCATTTTTAGCATAGCTGCTAGAAATGATTAGCTAAGTTAGCTAATCAACCTAGTTAGCATTGCTAGCATAGTTAGCATTTTTAGCATAACTGCTAGAAATGATTAGCTAAGTTAGCTAATCAACCTGGTTGGCATTGTTAGCATAGTTGACATTGTTAACGTAGTTAGCATTTTTAACATAACTGCTAGAAATGATTAGCTAAGTTAGCTAATCAACCTGGTTAGCATAGTTAGCATTGTTAGCATAGTTAGCATTTTTAGCATAACTGATAGAAATCATTAGCTAGGTTAGCTAATCAACCTGGTTAACATTGCTAGCATAGTTAGCATTGTTAGCATAGTTAACATTTTTAACATTTTTGTTAGAAATCATTAGTTAAGTTAGCTGATCAACCTGGTTAGCATTGTTAACATAGTTAGCATTGTTAACATTTTTACCATAACTGTTAGAAATCATTAGCTTAGTAAACCAATCAACCTGGTTATCATTGTTAACATTTTAACATACCTTTTAGAAATCATTAGTTAAGTTACAACTGGAATGTTTAACCTTTAAACTGTCTACCTTCACACATTAACTCTCTTTAAACTATGCAACCACCATGTTTACCCTAGCTACACCTTAGTAACCATATCTACATTATCTATCTATATATTTTTGCATTTTCATGCACTGGTAATTCCTTGGAATTGCATTTCTAGTTATTATTCTTCTTCTAACGCACGCAATTCAGCTTCAACCGTTTAACGTAGAAACTTCATTCAAACGTTGTTGCGTAGGTCTTGCTTATGCCATGCCTGCTTTGTATTTTTCAACTTTGTAACTTTTATACTTTTTAAACTATTAGTTAAAAACTATTACAATTCCCCCCATAGACTTAACATTGCTCATTATGACATCACGGCAGCAATTAGAATCTTAGGCCAGGTGGCCGGCCACCTGGGCACCAACTGTCAGTTTCTCTGGCTTTAAGCATACAGTCTCTCAGAAGACTACATATCCTGTTAACTGTTTCCTCTGTCCACAACTGTTTCAAAATAAAAGTCCTCACTGCAATAATACACTATTAAATCATTTAACCATTGAAACTACTCAACTATTGAACTGTTCAACCATTCCAACTGTCAGTTATCATCCACTATGCCTCCAGTCAACTACATGAAACCTCCATGTACCTAGCAACCAACATAGCAACCATTAAAATTAAGTGTTTATGACCGTTTCCATAGCAACCAACATGATTATACTGCAGTAACTTCTTGTTTCCTGATAGTGGCCACCATGGATACCCTAGCAACAAATGTTTCAAAATAAAAGTCCTCACTAGCAAGTTAGCTAGTTAGCATGGTTAGCATAGTTAGCATTGTTAGCATAGTTATTATTTTTAGCATAACTGCAAAAAATCATCAACTAAGT
Organism: Sardina pilchardus; assembly: GCF_963854185.1. NCBI lineage: Eukaryota > Metazoa > Chordata > Actinopteri > Clupeiformes > Clupeidae > Sardina > Sardina pilchardus. Next base: position 16,638,943 of record NC_085003.1, on the reverse strand, counting down.
TAGCTAATCAACCTGGTTAGCATTGTTAGCAAATTTAGCATTGTTAGCATAGTTAGCATTTTTAGCATTGCTGCTAGAAATCATTGGTCAAGTTAGCTAATCAACCTGGTTAGCATTGTTAGTAAAGTTAGCATTGCTAGCATAATTAGCATTTTTAGCGTAACTGCTAGAAATCATTAGCTAAGTTAGCTAATCAACATTTTAACATGAATAGAAATCATTAGTTAAGTTAGAATTGGAATGTTTCATCTTTAAACAGTCTACCTTCACACTATCAACTCTCTGTAAACTATGCAACCACCATGTTTACCCTAGCTACACCTTAGTAACCATATCTACATTATCTATCTTTTTCTGCATTTTCATGCACTGGTAATTCCTTGGAATTGCATTTCTAGTTATTATCGATATTATTATTCTTCTTCTAACGCTTTTTGTGCGTTCAATTCAGCTTCAACCGTTCGACGTAGAAACTTCATTCAAACTGCGCTGCGTAGGTCTTACTTAGGTGACTTCAGCTATGTAATTTTCAACTTTGTAACTTTTATACTTTTTGAACTATTAAATAAAAACTATTAAAATTTCCCCATAGACTTAACATTGGATTATGACATCATAATAGGGCAATTAGAATGTTATGCCAGGTGGCCAGCCCCACCTGCAGCAGCTCTGTCTCTCTCAGGCTTTAAGCATACAATCTCTCTGTGAAGACTACATATCCTGTAAACTGTTTCCTCTGTCCACAACTGTTTCAAAATAAAAGTCCTCACTGCAATAATACACTATTAAATCATTTAACCATTGAAACTACTCAACTATTTAACTGTTCAACCATTCAAACTGTCAGTTATCATCAACTATGCCTCCAGTCAACTATATGAAACCTCCATGTACCTAGCAACCAACATAGCAACCATTACAATTAAGCGTTTATGACAGTTTCCAGCAACCAACATGTTTATACTGCAGTAACTTCTTTATTCCTGATAGTGGCCACCATGGATACCCTATCAACAAATGTTTCAAAATAAAAGTCCTCACTAGCAAGTTAGCTAGTTAGCATAGTTAGCATTGTTAGCATAGTTAGCATTTTTAGCATAACTGCTAGAAATGATTAGCTAAGTTAGCTAATCAACCTGGTTAGCATTGTTAGCATTGTTAGCATAGTTAGCATGTTTAGCATAACTGTTAGAAATGATTAGCTAAGTTAGCTAATCAACCTGGTTAGCATAGTTAGCATTTTTAGCGTAACTGCTAGAAATCATTAGTTCAGTTAGAACTGTAATGTTTAAGCTTTAAACTGTCTACCTTCACACTATCAGCTTTCTTTAAACTATGCAACCACCATCTTTACCCTAGCTACACCTTAGTAACTATATCTACATTATCTACTGTATCTATACATTTTTGCATTTTCATGCACTCGTAATTTCCCTGGAATTACATTCTCTAGTTAGAGGGGATGCATCCCCTCTATTGAAATCCGGTCGCTTCTTCTTATTATTATTATTCTTTTTACCTTTTTGTGCGCGCTATTCAGCCCGAACCGCTTAACGTACAAACTTGGTTGAAACACCGTTCCGTAGATCTTCCAAATATCTACTAGACAATCTATTTGACATTTTTGAGAAGTTTATACTTTTTGAGATATTTGTAATTAAAAGTGTATTTTTCCCCCATAGACTTTAATGGAGAATGTGATGTCATAATGGGCCAGAACTCTCAGTTCCCAGTCTAGTTAGAACACTGCCCTGTGAATCCAACTGTCACTTTTAATCAAAGATTCTAGAACAGAGCTCCACTATAGAATCTTTTGCCTCTGGCTCTCCCTGAACTACACATAGTATAGAAGTGTTTCCTGTCTGTCAAAATAAAAGTCTACCCAGCAGATTGCATCCCCTCGTGTAATTCCTCGGGAATTGCATTTCTAGTTATAATTATTATTATTCTTTTTACCTTTTTGTGCGCGCTATTCAGCCTGAACCGCTTAACGTACAAACTTGGTTGAAACATCGTTCAGTAGATCTTCCAAATATCTACTAGACAATCTATTTGACATTTTTGAGAAGTTTATACTTTTTGAGATATTTGTAATTAAAAGTGTATTTTCCCCCCATAGACTTTAATGGAGAATGTGATGTCATAATGGGCCAGAACTCTCAGTTCCCAGTCTAGTTAGAACACTGCCCTGTGAATCCTGTGAACTGTCACTTTTAATCAAAGATTCTAGAACAGAGTTCCACTTTAGAATGTTTGCCTTTAAGCATACAATCTGGCTCTCCCTGAACTACACATCCTATTGAAGTGTTTCCGGTGTGTCAAAATAAAAGTCTATCCAACAGATTGCATCCCCTCGTGTAATTCCTCGGGAATTGCATTTCTAGTTGAAGCTGTTATAGCTGCAAAGGGTGGACCAACGTCATATTAAACCCTATGGATTAAGAATGGGATATCACTTAAACTCATATGCAAATCAAGGCACGTGACCCAATATAGTATGTGCACGTAATGCAGTCATATCATATGATAATCTATACATTTTCCTAAAATGGAAGAGAGTCACCTGTTCCTTTGGCCATTTCTTTCTGTGTTACATCAAGACTCACAAATCTACCTGTCCAATCACAATCTGACTGTGGCTCTCTCCTGTCCCGGACTCGTCCCATAACAGGATCTCCACACTGCAGAGCGATGACTTGGCCTCCCCGTCTGACCTGTGCATGACCAGCTGTGGGTCGTCCTCTGTGCTCCCCAAGCTCCGGGAGCTCTACCTGGCCTCCAACAGGTCTTGGGGACATTCTTTCAGGATCTGAAGAGCCTCGTCTCAAAAGTTTTGACCTCCACCTGTCCCCAGGAAAATACAGCAAAACTACCTACCTGTACAGTATGTCCCTTGTATGTATTTCCATCGGATTAATGGTCAAACTGAAAATGAATTTGGGATTATGTCCCAGGTCGCGGCTCGTCTCGTCTCGTCGGGAATCTTTGGTCTGAACCCTACCTTAGGAAACTCAAGGCTATGATCTGCAATCATTACATATATCACAGTTTCCATTATCCTTTGAAATACCCAGAGGTTCAGGTGAAGGCTTGGCTGGTTCCTTGCTTGAAGAAAGTGAAGTGCTCAGATGCTGGCATACTGTACACCAGCAGCAGCAGTGTCCACCACGGGAGCCTGGTGCTGCAGCGGGCAGCAGCCCATGAGGTGGCACAGCAGCAGCACAAGCTGCAGCCTCATGCGTCCAGGCTCACACTGGTTGGTAACAAGAGTGAATGACCACAGTGATTAGGAACTGCAGAAATGCAGGACCATACTGGTTAATAATGACTCTGCCTACAGGACACCGATTAATCAAAGACATGAACATAAGATCACTGATTAGCAACGAGAGTGAAGGAACACTGGACACAGTAATAAGTGACTGCAGAAATGCAGGATCACACTGGAAGATGATGCAGATGTATACGGTTGAATTGGTAAGTTTAATTTTCTGCTTCAAGATTGTTTCTGTTTAGATTTGTATTGATTTGATTTGATTGGATTTTCGGCTATATTAAAAGCAAACATGAGCACAGAAATGGTCACTAATGTTCTAACTCCATTGTACTTGTACCAGTGCAATCCATTGAATATGTAGGTATACTGTGTTTATTTACATTTTAAGACTGTAAAATAAAATATGATTTTATCAACAAATGTTGAATACTGAATATTTCAATTGTATACACAGTATGATAGTGGTTCTTGCTCACATCTTGTTTGCAAACTCTGGTAAAATATACATTTTTTAAAAGAGAAATTAAAAGGCACTACATAGGTAAAGCAGAGAATGTAAACACAATTTATTGTAACAACCACCCTTGAAGACATTGGTGTCCATTTCTTCAAGACAAGGCCTCTAAAACTTCGGTTTTACAGCTTACAAAGTCTCAAAGCACAGTTTTCACCTGCCAAAAGTTCACACCTTTCTTTTCTTCTCTATAGACTACATAATGTGAGACTTAAGGGACTGCATATGTGCCTGTATTGAGCCTTATTAAAAAAGACTCAGTTTCAGCCTTTAATCTCACAGTATAACAGGCCTTTGACTTTTATTTCCAGACTAATAAGTCTGACCTTTAAGGCACCCCTGAGACAACAAGGCTATCAGTATAGTGCAAAGGACTGGAATGTGTAACTGCATAGCTTCACACATTATATGGAGGAAATGGAACATACCAGAAATAACAGCTTCATACAAATGACTGCATTGACTTTTTCATACATACCATACATACTGACCAGCCAAACCTGAGCAATCTCCACCGCATATATCTACTGTACCATAGGGATTATCAACATTTTTGGTTATTTCATTGTAAGACATACACCAGCTCATTGAGCATGTTTCTCCTGTGGTCGCGCAATGCGACCTGAACAGAGTGTGCGAGGACATCCTAAATCTGTCCCGTGCTGATTGGTGAGGAAATCACCTTTTCCTGCTCCTTCATCTCCTCAGGGAGCAGGGACAAAGAGGAAACCTCTTCCTAACCTTCCAAAAAGTCTGGAGGGGTCATGCTATATTAGAGCATGAGAGAGAGAGAGAAAGAGAGAAAGAGAGAGAGAGAGAAAGAGAGAGAGAGAGAGTGACAGCCCTAAAACTGACTAAGGTAGAGAAAACCAAAATAAGAGGCACAGAGCATTTTGGCCTCGGGAGTAATTACAGTAAGCAATAGGTGTAATAGGCAGGTCTGGCCTACAGAGGGCACTTGCTTTAGGCCGCAGGCTGCAGTACCTTTACAATGGGACCTGAGACATAAGACGACTCTAGGACTACTCGTCACTTCAGCAACTGCAGACAGCCTTGGGCGACTTCACACAAAGCTCCGGCTCATCGTTCAGAAGAGTTTGTCTTTTCTCTTTTCCGTGTCTGAAAATTCAACATCTCCTCATACAGTATGTAGGCCTGCTCAAGCAATAAACACTCCAGTTAGTACAGTACCAGCTGTATACTATCAACTCTGGTTATTCATTGTGTGTGATCGCTCAACTAACACACCTCACTTAAGCCGATTACAAATAATAATATCATCATAAAACACTGAAGAGAGAGTACATACAGAGGCGCAACTTCCCCAGAAGTTAAATGACATCATTATATCACCTTAGTTTCGTGTAGAGAAAGCTGTTTATCTTGGTTAGCAGCTTCTTCACTAGTGCTGAAAGGCACATCATTATCCATAATAAAAGCTAATCTTCTCACAATGGCTTCAGTCTTTGGCAGGAATAGCACTTCAATTTGTCTTCTGCCTCACGCAGAGAGACAT
>NC_085003.1:16618636-16628636 GCF_963854185.1 Sardina pilchardus | reverse complement strand
TCCGATCTCTTCTGATTGGATGATGAGCCTCTTTGGGTGGATCCTGTGCTCCTCTGATTGGAAGATGAGGGTCTTTGGGTGGATTCAGTGGGGCTACTTTCTCAGGCATCTCCTCCTCCTTGTGAGAGTTCTGTGATGGCTGCCGGGCTATGTTAGGAATGTCCTGCTGTCCTTCTCGCTTTCCTCCACCTCCTCCGAGATGTTCCTCCCTTCGGTTCTCCCTCCCTGCAGCTCCCTTTGCTCTACTCCTTCTTTTCCGATGGTGCACACTTTCCCTCTTGCCTCTGACTGGCTGCGGCTCCTCCTCCAGTTTTACCTCAGGCTCATGCTGTTGTCCCATTAAGGTGTCATGGTGAGGTCCTTCTTCAGCCAGTCTCTGAGCAATTTTAACCCCCTCCCTTTGATTCTGTCTCTGCCCATACCTCCGCTTCTCAACTTTAACTGGTTCCTGCTCTGGTAGTGGATGCTCATTCCTTGGTTGGTTCTCAATTGAGTTCTGTGGTTCCCTGAGTTGGTTATTCCCCTCTCCGTCCAGACTCTGCCTCTCTTTGGGGAAGTTCTTTGGATCTTTCGGTGGGTCCTTTGGCTGGCCTGCTGGATTCCCTCGATGTCTGGATGATCTCTTTTTGGACAGGTTCTCTGGCTGGTCTACTGGGCCCCGGTGTTCTAAAGGTGGAACGTTCTTCCTGTTAAGACTGAAGAGTTTACGCTGGCGATGGTGGGCATAGTCATCGTAATCATCTCCATAATCAGGGATCTCATTTCCGTCAATCTCTTTGTCTATCTCTTTGTCGTGCAACTCCTTCCACTCCTTCCAATCCAGATCTGAGAGAGGGAGAAAAGGGAAGGGGGGTATGGAATGACAAGAACCAACTTTAATTCATGGGAACGTCTACACTGTTTTCCTTGCACATCATTTCTTCCTAAACTTAATGAGAGAAAGTATATGTGTGTGAGAAAGAGAGAGAGAGAGAGAAAGAGAAAGAGAGAGAGAGAGAGGGGGGAGAAAAAGAGAAAGTCAAATGTGCACAAAGGTAAATCAGATAGAGCTCAGCCACAGATGGAGGCCAAGGTGAAAAGAAGGATAAAATAGGTGAGGGATGAATAAGAGTGAAGAGAAGAGAGACATCTGACCTGAGTATTTGAGGTCATCGTCACGATCCACACCGTCCAGATTCATGTTCCACGCAAAGCCCAGTCTGACAGGGGAACACAAAGTGACTGGGCATCAGCTTACTGTCTAAGTATTACTTCCACAGATTAAAATGGCTGAACAGGTTGCTTGACAGGTTAACATCAGATTACATCTATGTGTTACATCTAGATTAAAATAAGGATCCTAAATGCTAACAGATGTTCAACATAATGATCTACATGTTACAATCAGATAATAATCTATGGGCTGAATTATGGTCTGTGGCATCTTTTGGAACAGTAAATAAAAGGAAATTAAATAAGTGAAAGAAATAAAGTATATAAAACAGTAAGAGAATAAAAAAAAGGGATGGCTAGTGGGCCACAGAAGAAATGTGTGGAGTGTGTTAAGATCATGTGTGCAGCGTAGGCGCCACCTGTAGGGTGAAATGGGAAGTGCACTCAGACCCTTCCTCATGTTGTGTGTGCTGTCTAGCCGATAACTCCCCAGGTGAATTTGATGAGCAGCAGGTAAGACCATCTGTAATTCTCTGTTTGGTACTAATCAGCAATGTTGTTGTATTCATTGTAGTTTTATTCATCATATTACTCACTGACCTGGGATGATACACTGATTTATAGAAGCATTTGTTTTCTTCCTCCATGTGTGTGAGTCGTGTGTAATCATTGGGGTAGACATAAGAGAGATGAACCTGATGAGCAAATAAACACACACACACACACACACACACACACACACACACACACCAGTATATGGTCAGCCTTGTATGTAGTGTAAAGAACTGTATAAAACCATGTCTGTGTGTGTGTGTGTGTGTGTGTGTGTGTGTGTGTGTGTGTGTGTGTGTGTGTGTGTGTGTGTGTGTGTGTGTGTGTGTGTGTGTGTGTGTGTGTGTGTGTGTGTGTGTGTGCATGTGTGTGTGTGTGTGTGTGTGTGTGTGTGTGTGTGTGTGTGTGTGTGCGCGCGCGCGCGCGAATGTGTGTGTGTATGGTAGTGTGTGTGTGTGTCTGTCAGACGGGTGTAGTAGTACATACAAACTGCAGGCCTTGATAGCGGGAGAGAGGGAAATCTTTAATGGTGTAACTTGGATTGTAGGAACAGTCCGGGAGGATGTTCTTCAGGTCTAAAGGATTTATCAGAGGAACTAATACGCACACACACACACACACACACACACACACACACACACACACACATAAACACACACAACACACACACAAACACATATGTTAGAGTAGCACACACAGAATGAGGAATGGTATATAGATGTGTACATATATATATATATATATATATATATATACATATGAACACACTCATTTAATATATATATATGTGTGTGTGTGTGTGTGTGTGTGTGTGTGTGTGTGTGTGTGTGTGTGTGTGTGTGACGTCTGTAACGTCATATACTTCATTGTGATTTCATAGCCGAATCTGTAGTTGAGTAGTGAACTTTCTGTGTGTAAGTATTTACATACATGTCTCTGTGTCTATGATACGCAGTGATCAGGCAGTAACTATGAAAAGGCAGTAAGGAAACTGTGTGCTATTGAGCAGAGATCAGCTTCACCAACTTGTGTGTGAATGGGATATTTATAATCACAGGGTGGGCTGTGATTTTCTTTTAGCCTGTACTTGAATGTGTGTGTGTGTGTGTGTGTGTGTGTGTATGTGTGTGTGTGTGTGTGTGTGTGTGTGTGTGTGTGTGTGTGTGTGTGTGTGTGTGTGTGTGTGTGTGTGTGTATGTGTTTATGTGTGTGTATTTGTACGCGGTTGAATATCTATGTGAGTGTGTGTGTGTGTGTGTGTGTGCAAGTGACTGAATGTGGTTGAATTTGTGTGTGTGTGTGTGTGTGTGTGGTCGAATGTTTATGTGTGTGTGTGTGTGTGTGTGTGTGTGTGTGTGCAAGTGACTGAATGTGGTTGAATGTGTGTGTGTGTCTTACGTTGGTGGAATGTGTCTCTGGGATCCTCTTGCAGCATGTCCGCTCCGTGAGGCGTGGCCTGAGGTCTCTTGGAGGGCGGGGTCATATGACTGGCCATGGTCTGAGGAATGTGAGCCACATCGCTCATCTTCAGAGATGATTCATCTGCACACACACACACACACACACACACACACACACACACACACACACACACACACACACACACACACACACACACACACACACATTTAACCACATTCAAACAGTCACACACGCACACACATGCACACAAACACACACACGCGCACGGACACACGCACACACCACATATACACACACACAGACAAACAAACACAAACAAACACACATGCAGGGTCAGGAGGGTCAGGAGTTTAAATACACATAGATCCACACATTCTTTGTGACACACACACATGCACGCACAGGCACACACACACACACACACACACACACACACACACACACACACACACACACACACACACACACACAGAAAGAGAGCACAGTGTTTCTCTTACTGGTGTAGAGGGAGATGTGTTGGGAGTCAACAACTGCAAACTCCAAGTCAGCCTTATTCAGTCGCCACTGCAAAGAAAACATGCAATTACAGATGAGTAAAGTTACTCACTCCAACACGGTCACAATTACAGCTGAAGAGGTGAAGAGGTCTTAAACACACACATACTGTACACACACACACACACACACACACACACACACACACACACACACACACACACACACACACACACACACACACACACACACAGCGAGAGAGAGAAAGATAAAGAGAGATCTTTATCATATTGTCATCTTTCTTCCACTTTATGTCTATCACTGTTTCACACACACACACACACACACACACACACACACACACACACACACACATACCGCAACTTCCACATGATCTGTCCCCTTGTCATCCTGCTTGTGGATGAGCTCAAAGAAGTACCTCTGTTTCATCAAAAGTCTACAGAACACAAATACAAGCCATAGAGTGTCAATAAAATGTCAACTCATACACAGGTCTTATATAGTATAACACACACACACACACTCACACACGGTTAGGATCCTGCCTGGACTGACTCCCAAAATCTGGCCTGGGCAGCCTTTGTGTCATCTTGCTGGCCATTTTGTATATTCTGTTGTGATTATGTGCTTGTTGCTGTTCCCCATGTGCTCTGTGCTTTGTCTGTCTGTTGTCACCAGACTATCTCTGCCCCTTTCCTTATTTCGTCTGCACTTCCTGTCTTGTTAGTTTCCCTCCGTTTCTGTTCACACCTGTTCAGCATTATTGTTTTGTTGATGTCGTCCAGTTATCTGTTGATTAGTCTGTGTATCTATAACTCCGCTGTTCCTTTGTCGGTTCGTCTCATTCGCTTGTATGTTTGGTCCAAGCCTATGACTTGTAAGTCTGCAATGTTGATTGTTTCCCGGTTTTGACTTCGACTTGTCTTTTAGATTGCACCTTCTCTGCCTCACATTTTGGGATTGGCTGCTTTTCTATATTGCCTAGAATCTGTCAACGACCCCATACTAGGGATGGGCAAAGCGAGGCTTTATGAAACACTGAAGTGTTCAAAGTAATTGAGCTTATATTTTTGAGGCTTCGAAACAATTCCGAGACCTCAGAGCTGTATTAAGGGTGAAAGGGTGAAGGGTGTATCGGAGATACAGCCTGTTAAAGTCCATTGCTCGCTGGGTTACTTATTTTCATAGTCTTAGTCAAATGCTAAGCAGTGTTGTCCTTGGGCGATGGGAGACCACATCAAGTGACAATAAAGTTAAGCTTACTGCTGCTGTTAGTGTTCTCTAAATCACTTTCTTCTCATGAAAAATCTCTATGTTGCAATGTCTTTGCTTTTTGACCATTCTGAGAGTTTAGTTGCAACTGTGTGGTTAATGCTAAAGTAAGAAGCTGATCTTACAAACAAACGTTATCTGAAACAATACCTTACAAACCAAACGGGGTTCAAACCACATTTGAGCAGCCTACCCAGCTAGCATGCACACGTTGTATCAACGTTGACATTGGTTGACAGCGTTGAAGGTTGAACTGCGACGTTGAAACACAGGTTACTACAACGTCAGCCCACGACTGGTTGTTTGCAACTAGAAACAATTGGGGTTTCATTAAGTTTAACCCTACCTTACACCTGCATTTGTTCGTAAGACAAGGACTCCCTCCTTTGACAAGAGCTATTTCAACGTTTTCATCAACGTTAGCCCATGACTGGTTGTTTGCAACTGCAGCGATTTTTAAAAAGCAAGAATTCGGGTTTCATTAAGTGTTATGCCTGCCTTACACATACATTTGTTTCTAAGCCATTCCTCTCACAGCCTATATTTACAACGATGAAATACAATAAGGTCAGTCCACGACTGTTACTGCCGCAGCGAAAGGGGAATGCAACAATTTGGGGTTTATTAATTGGCTACCTAACAATATGCACACACTCACGATAGGAGGGAGAGGGAGAGACACAAACGCACACACACACACACACACACAGATAGGCTATCATGCAAAAAAACTAACTAACTAAAATCACTAACCACTACACTATCATGGCTATTGCTTAAGAAAAGTCTACACTGTTAATTAAACACACGGGCACATACTGTAGCTTGCCGCCGACACCATATACATCTGATATACATCTTTGTTTTGATCACATGACATGGCTGTTTTGAACAATGTTTCACATGTTCCTTGGATTTTTGTCTGTCTGCTGCCCTGGCTTTGTCATTAATAAAGTGTGTGTGTCTGTACTCCTGCACCTACGAGTTGCAACTGGGCCCTTTCCTGATAATCCCAAACACACACACACACACACACACACACACACACACACACACACACAAATACACAAGCTGAATATGTAAGCCCAGTGACCTGCAGACTGATTCATGTGGCTGTGTTCCTACCTGTTGAGCGCTTGCTGGAGAATGAATGAGTGATTGAATGAGTGTGTGTGTGTGTGTGTGTGTGTGTGCAAGCATGTGCATGTAGTCTCCTTCTCCTGACAGTGTTATACACAGAAACACACTCACCCTTACCAAGTCAATTTTACCTCAAAACATCTAATTTAGGAAACGCCTCCAGCCACGAATAGGAATAATTGTAATACAAACAGGGTTACTATACACACACACACACACACACACACACACACACACACACAAACTTACGGAACTGGTCCTGACATTTGACTGGCATATTTTCCAAATTCCCCTGGGGCTGACCACTCTTTGCCTGTCTGAAAATTACAAACAAAATGATACAAAGACAACAAGAAATGGAACAAAGCCCTCCTACACACTCACACGCACATACACATACCAACACACTTACATTTACAGTACACACACATACAGAACACACACACACAAACACACTTACCTTCCCGACTGCGGCTAGTAGTTGGATATTGTTTGGAGACTCATCGGAACTCAGCCAGAATTCACAATTATCATCAGAACCTACAGCAAACACAAACTCACCTAACACACACACATACACACAAACACACACACACACACACATACACAAAGGCGCGCACATGCGCACACACACACACACACACACACACACACACACACACACACACACACACACACACACACACACACACACATACACATACACACACATGGGTAAGAGTTACCTCAGCACTGATCATACTAAATGGAAAAAGTATGCATAGTCATTTCCCTAACCGCTGTATTTTAAGACAATGTGCCGTTTATTCAATGACATGACAGTTGTGGAAAGTAAACTGTAAGGATTGCTCAAAGTCCATCTCTATTCATGCGCCAAGTTTCATGCAGCATGCTCTATTTGTCTACTTGTTCTCTCCATCCAGGAAGTAGTGGCTTACCATCTGTGTATGGGTGGAGGTAGCCAAAGATCCGCAAGCCGTAGTTTGTCCACCTGGGAGCAATGGCCAGCTTGCTTATGGTGGAGCGGGACTGAGGAGAGGAGTAACTCTCTCAGTTAGAGTAGGCCTACAGTATATACTATATACTATATACTTAATACACATGGTAATACACTCATCTGATTAATGGATGTGTTTTACTAATTCTACAGTAAAAGTAGAAATTATTTGGATAAGTCCAAAACTTACTATAAAGAGATGCATGTGTGTGTGTGTGAGTGTGTGTGTGTGTGTGTGTGTGTGTGTGTGTGTGTGTGTGTGTGTGTGAGAGTGTGTGTGTGTGTGTACTTACATGAGGATAGAGTGGGTAGTGGAGGTTTTTTCTGAGCTGCTGAATGGAGCTTCCACACCAGTCCTCAAAGATGTGCAGGTTGGCCTGGCCCTGATACTGTAGATGACACCATCACATTATATTACATTCAGATTAAGGTTGGCTTGTTCCTTACTGTAAAGTATTAAGCCATCTCATTACATTACTGCATTCAGATGTGTAGGGTTGGCCTTACGCTTTACAGACAGCTGAAAAACTACAAAGTCACTTGACAGGCACTGGGGGGAGGGGGGGGGGGGGCAACCTATGCGGCCCCCCAACCAGTTGATGTTGGTTACAGTGGCCCCCAGCTCATTTGAGTTTGAGACCCCTGCTTTACAATGTCAAATCACGTACTGTAAGAACTGTCATTCATGATCAACACTCAAAAATGTACGGTACTTTGGCCTTAGGTCACCCGATCATGGAGTTAGATGAGATCAGATTTTGCGTCTAACCAGAAAAGGGGAGCTAGCAGTATGCTACTGTTATAACAGTGGCCATTCAAGTGAAAGTATTTATGTATATTTGGGAACATCCATTGTAAATTAGCATTAGCTAGCTAAACACTATGATACTAGCATCAGATAGCTGTTTTCAGTTTGTCTATGTACACACTGGATCTGTCCCTCTCAAATACACTCTAATAATAATACGTATTGGTCTTCACTGCCTTAACAGCCATCCATACAGGGGTGGGGACCTAAACTGAGCCAGCGGAAGTGAATGCGGGGCACTGCTGGCCGAGTCCTCCTCTCCTGCGGTGATATGAGTTATCTAGTGTTTGTTTCCTCAGTGGGGACGCTGGGAAATCTGAGGCTGTGGAGTGCTGGCTCATTGTTGGCCTTGTGTGGGAACAACATGTGCGGCTGGCCTGGAAAATAACACCTGACTTTGGGCAGCACACCTCATCTCCGATGGCTCTCTTTGGAAGAGCAGGAGCTAGAGCACAGGGCACTACACACACTCTCTCACTGTACTGTATCTCTCTCTCTCTCTCTCTCTCTCTCTCTCTCTCTTAGACACACACACAAACACACAGACCGGTAGAGCCTGATTTATGCTTTTCATATGAAACTGGATATGTCCCTTTCATAATGTTGATTCATTTCATGCGTATCCGCAAGCACAAAATGAAGGCAAAGCGTGGACAGGTTTTCAACATCTTCAACGTTGAACATGAAAGAGCCTCAAAACTGATTCAAGAGGGTTCCCAATCCCACTCAGGAGCACAGAGACCACAGCTCAAAGATAACGACTCTTCTCTTGGAGCACCGCGACCACACCTCACAGATAACGACTCCTCTCTGGGAGGACTGGGCTGGGTGACAACAAAAGTGGCATTGTTGCCCCCACGGGAATGGCCCACCCTTCTGCACGCAATGTGAGCTGAAAACGTCTAAGCCTGACCAGTTTTGTTTGTCCTAGCTTTGGAAACTTCCTAGCCTTTCATTGAGAGTCTAAGCTTTCCCACACTGGTTTACCAAGTGTCACCTACATGTGATAACACACTCACACACACACTGTCCAACACACACCCTTGTGATAACACACACTCTTCAAGAGTACAAACACTCTCTTTCTCAAGACCACCTGAGTGCTATTTGAGTCTGTGTTAAGAACACTGTATGCGTGTGTGTAAGACAGAGAGAGAGAGAGAGAGAGAGAGAGTGTGTGTGTGTGTGTGTGTATTTGTGTGTTTGATCAGATCCCTGCTGCTCTACTGTTTAAGCCCTCAAATAGATGGCTGTCTGCTGTTTGAGTGGTGTGTGTGTGTGTGTGTGTGTGTGTGTGTGTGTGTGTGTGTGTGTGTGTGTGTGTGTGTGTGTGTGTATGTGTGTGTGTGTGTGTGTGTGTGTGTCTGTGTGTGTGTGTGTGTGTGTGTGTGTGTGTGTGTGTGTGTGTGTGTGTGTGTGTGTGTGTGCGTGTGTGTGTGTGTGTGTGTGTGTGTGTGCATGTTTGTGTGCTTGAGAGAGCATCTGTGTGTGCTTCCTCTACACTCCTGGCTGTTAGCTGGGTGTGGTGTGTATCTCTAAAAAGCTCTGACCCAGCCCCACTAACACGTGTGCGATTACTCTAATTAGAGAACAGTTAAGGACAACTGAGAATAAACGGCTCATGTAATGATAGTGTTAACCCTTCTGAGGATGCAAAGGTACTGCCTCTCTAATCAAAAACAAAGTGTGAGTCTGTCTGAATGTGTGTGTGTGTGTGTGTGTGTGTGTGTGTGTGTGTGTGTATGTGTGTAAAAGACCATCAAATAAAATGCAGGGGCAAATGTGGATTTAACTAGCTAATGGATAAAAGGATGAATGAATGAATAGATGGATGAATGAATGAATGAATGAATGAATGACAGACTAATGAACAACTGAATGAAGGAATGAAGAACTGAATGGGTGGATGAATGAATGAATGACTGAATAAACGGCACAATGAATGAAGGAATGAATGAATGAATGAATGAATGAATCCTACTCCTGTGCCACTGAAGTGTAGTAAACATACATCCTGAGCAGCGATGAGAGAGGAGCTTGTGTTTCCACAGGACGGGTTAAAATTGCGCACACCGACACTGACACCAGGAACTAAGAACACACTCCCTCTAATTTTAACATGACAGCTGTGCAGCAACGTT
>NC_085003.1:16591136-16613636 GCF_963854185.1 Sardina pilchardus | reverse complement strand
GGAAACATAACCTCCTTAGCGAAGGTAATGATAACACCACTGACCAAGAAAAACTTGGTCTAACGTGAAAGGCGCATAATCCACAACTATTTGCAGGTGCACTGTCACCAAATGTAAGCAACCAGGTGAGTCCCAGGCAATAACTGGTCTGCTTGGATGAAGGTCCTTAGCATTTTTTACTTAGTCATTCGCAATGTTGCTAACCCATTGTCAAAACCCATGGTAAATAACTAAGTGTGACTTAGTTACTGAGTACAGATGCAGGTGTCTATACTCTGCTACCTACACAAACACATGTTTTTTGTTTCCTCAAAAAATATTGTTGATATTTCGTCACCATAACACACCTATGACTAATAATAAAAAAAAAAAACATAATAATAATTACCCTTTTGAACTAGGTGCCCGGTGCAAAAGAAGATTAAGGGGGTTTAAAATAGTGAAAGTGAACTCAGATACGCCAGACACACACTCACAGAACTCACTTTAGACTATGCGTTTAGATGGCTTAAATAAAGCCCTGTCTGTGGAGCCGGCCCCTCCCATCTTGGCACATAACCTCCTTCTCTCTCCCACCAACTCTCCCCACCCATCATTGTGGTTAGCTTTGCATAAATCATGTGTGTGTGTGTGTGTGTATGTTTAGGAGACAGATAGTGACAGGGTCTGTTTCTCTATGTTAACATACAGTGAGTATATGTCTGTGTGTGTGTGTGTGTGTGTGTGTGTGTGTGTGTGTGTGTGTGTGTGTGTGTGTGTGTGTGTGTGTGTGTGTGTGTGTTGTCACTTGTGTTCATAGAGTGTAAGGGAGGGTGAAAAGCAGGGAGTGATGAGAGACTGAGGGCTTAGTGTCGATGTTTGCTCTGTTGCACTGGAACTGGAAGTGCCTGTCCCTTTCACCAGCCCCTGATGCAGCACCCACACTGCTGGAATAGGCACAACTACAGCCATGGGAATCACAGCTGGAGAGTGAGAGTGTGTGTGTGTGTGTGTGTGTGTGTGTGTGTGTGTGTGTGTGTGTGTGTGTGTGTGTCTGTGTGTGTGTGTGTGTGTGTGTGTGTGTGTGTGTGTGTGTGTTGGCGTTTGCTCTGTTGCACTAGAACTAGAAGTGCCTGTTCCTTACCCCTAGTCCCTGCTGCAGCCTGGTCAGCGTGCAGCGACTAGAATAAGCACTACTGCAGCACTCAGCAATGGGAACCTCCACAGCCATCTGCTCTGACACACACCAACATTTCGGTGGCTCATATTAGGCAGTGTGTGTGTGTGTGTGTAAGTGTGAGTGTGAGCGTGCGTGTGCGTGTGCGTGTGCGTGCATGTCTGTGTGTGTGTGTGTGTGTGTGTGTGTGTGTGTGTGTGTGTGTGTGTGTGTGTGTGTAGTACGTGCATGTGTGTATGAATGAGCATGCAAGCTGACCATTTCTCCCTGACCAGTCTACTGTATGTTATGTTAAATTATGTGAAGTTTTCAGACCCTTTCAAGTTCACCACAATCAAAGTAGAGCACAATAATGTCAGCTGTGAGTGCTATTTCCACACACTCAAGTGTCAATTCTAGTTTAGTTTAGTTTTGTTTATTTAGTTATTTAAAGCAGGGACCATGTACAAGGTTCATTAGTTACAGTACATGAAGTAAAGAGATGACTTGTACCAGATTATAGCTAACAGCTAATTTCCATCCGCCAGTCCCTGAGCAGGTAAGGAGGGGGCGGGGGGGCATATAAGTTAAGAATGATAAGATAAGAAATAACAAACACACCACACACAGTCAGGTGGTACAGTAAGTACTAGAATTAGCCAGTCTAGTTGTAGGTAGAGTAGTGCTACAGTACTCTCTGAAGAATTGAGTCTTTAGGAGTTAGACCCGTCTTAAAATGGATTCTATACATTTATTCTCCCATCAATCTACATTCAAGACTCCAATACTCCACATAAAGCAGGTGTTTGGAGTTTTTTGTAAATTTATATATAAAAAATAGAAGACTGACGTAGGGTTAGCCTTGGTAACCTGTCTGATCAAGGCCTTTTGTCCCCAATTACTCAGTTTGGCTGGGAGTTGTTAGCCTGGACAATCCAGACCCTGCTAATCTTTCAGATTAAGGGTCTGGCCACGAATAATGTACCCACTCGAAGTGCGGCACCAAGCATGCATTTGAAAATCTCACTGTACGCAATTGGATAACACTATGTCCGATGATTATTCTGACTGATTCCGGACTTCGACGCAATTGGATAACACTACGACCAACGTTTACTGACTTCCAATGCTGCAGTGCTGTCGTCATCTGTTTAGCTTGCCTCTGGCCCGCCAATATCAGATGTGATTGGTTCCCCGCGATGCAAGGGGCAAAAGTAACATGCATGATTAATCAGTTTGAGAGACTCTTGCCCACACAATTCATATTGTGCTCTCGCGAGAACTCTGGTTTCCAGGGTAGGGAGTTGTTCCAAATCTTTTCCATAAATTGTGAATGATGGAGGCTATCATTCTCTTGGGCACTTTCGATGCATTTACTTGTATCCTTCCCCAGGTCTGTGTCTTTACACAACTCTGTCTCGCAGGTCTACAGACAATTGTGTTGACCTCGTGGCTAGGTTTTCACAATCAACTGTGAGATCTTATATAAACAGATGTGTGTCTTTCCTAATATTGTCCAATTGATTGATTTAGGCACAGGTGGACTCCAGTCAAATTGTAGGAGCATCTCATGGATCATCACACCAGAGCTCAATTGCAAGTGTCAACAAAGTGTCTGAGTATTTATGTATATAGAATATTTGACTATTTTATTTATTCTTTATATATATATATATATATATATATATATATATATATACAGTATAAACAAAACACTGCAAATACCAGTGTTTTGAGTATTGGAGAAATAAATCATGGAATCCATTTTAAAATGAGTCTGAAACATGACAAAACGTGTACAGTAAAACTGGAAAGGGCCTGAAAACGTTCCGGTTTCCTCATAACTCAATCTGTCAATCTCACTGCCTGACTTGTGTCAGTGCATTGAGCTTGATGGATGGTCTTTGGCAATGCCACAGTGATATTGCTTCCCCTGTGTCTCTGTGTGTGTGTGTGTGTGTGTGTGTGTGTGTGTGTGTGTGTCTCTTTCTCTCTCTCTCTCTCTCTCTCTCTGTGTGTGTGTGTGTGTGTGTGTGTGTGTATGTGAGTATAATTGTGTGTCTGGGGGAAAAGGCTGTGTTGAAGAAGTCAATCCGACTCAGACTCTGCTTATACAGACTTCATAACAAGGCGTGTCAGGGTCCGTAGTGACAATCAGGATCCAGTACACACTACACTTCAATCCTGGGTGGCCTCTGTGAATGTACATACTACTGCCTTTCATGCATTAACCGGCATGCATAATACATTCATATACACAATACACAATGCATTAATAAAACAGTATAACAACCAAGAACTCAATACACAATCTTCAGTGACAGAGTTCTCTCTCTCTCTCTCTCTCTCTCTCTCTCTCTCTCTCTCGTTAGGACGTTAGGAAATGCACCACAAAGGCACAGCCAAGATGCAGCAGCAGAGGTCTGATATGTTTATCTAGAGGCTCATCCCCCTCTGCCCCTGCTCCCCTACACACACACACACACACACACACACCACCACCACCACCACACCCTCTTCCTGTTCAAACACACCTGGGGCTATTCATTCATTCATTCATGCCCCAGTAGGCAAATGCCGCCTCCTTCATAGGTCTCACACTCGACCCCCTGACCCCGCCTCCTCCACCTCTATTCCTCTCTTCATCTCTCTCACTTCATCCAGCTGCCAGTCATGCTCATTCTCTTCAACTCTCCCATCTTATAAATTTATTTTTTTGGGGCTTTTATGCCTTTAATGTTATAGGACAGTGGAGAATGACAGGAAGTGAATGGGAGAGAGAGTCGGGGTGGGATCCGGAAAGGACCACGGGGCGGGAATCGAACCCGGGTCGCCGGCGTGCGGTGAAGGTGTCCCAGCCAGTTGCGCCACAGCTGGGGCCCAACTCTCCCAACTTTATCTCTCTCCGCCCCCCCTTCACCTCACTGCCCTTCACAACCTTTCTCCTCTCTCTCTCTCTCTCTATCCCCTCCCCTTTCCATCTCTCTCTATCTCTACAACACCCTTACCCTTCACAATTCTTTCTGTTTCGCTTGTTCACTTGTTGACACAACTGAAGCTATTTTGCCCCCCCCCCCCCACACACACAGAAAGTTAAACACAGTCTTTCTCCATCTCTCCCTCTTAATCACTTACTCACTCACTCACTCACTCACTCACTCACTCACTCACATAATAGAGGTATGGCATGTCTCCTCTTCAAAGGCAGTAGTAATATAGGCAAAGCTGTCCCGGGTTAAGATCAGTATCTGGCCTCTCTTCTGTGTCCTCTGTGTGAGTGTGTGAGTGTACATGTGACACAAATATACACATACCCTGCAGAACACGCACACACACACACACACACACACACACACACACACACACACACACACACATACACACCAAAACGCACACACACACACACACACACACACAGACACACAAACACAAACACACACACACACACACACACAAACATACACACACACACAGACACACCAACACAAACACAAACACACACACACACACACACACACACACACCTAAAAATTGGGGTATGTGAAAGATGGGGCTATCTAAACAACGCATACTCTAGCATACAAGGGTGAACTACCCTGTCATTAGCTCAGTCAGGTATGGGGTCAGCAGACACATAGACCGAAAGATAAGGGTCAGCCAGGTGACTCCAGGTGTGTCTCTTGTTACAGGCCATGACCTAAGTGTAACCCTCCGCTTAGTTACGCACAGCCTAATACAAAGAGAGACAGACAGAGAGGCTACACCAATGGACAGCATAAACTCAGTAAAGAGGGGCCTGAAATGATCATTGCAGAGAGATATAGTCTACACACTCTGGCTCCAATTCTGCATACGGTATGATGCCATGCTGTCCATGTGTTTTCTGGGCTATACTGTCGTCTCACCCTCGCCATACTCTCTCTATACTGAAGTGAGTTCAAGTTCAAGAATGTTAAATGTTGGAAGGTTAATGTGTGTAATGTTCTATGACAGACGGTGTTACCGGGGCCAATGTTAAGGTGCCACCCCTCTTTTGGCAGTGTGGGTTTCTTTGAATATAGTGATAGCAGAGAATGTTACGATACTATCACATGCACCATGCACACACACACACACACACACACACACACACACACACACAGGTGAAATGTTAAAAGAAAATATCATTCAGATGCCTGTAACATCTCATTTACACTACAGTGATATTTGTAATGATGCAATTCCTCTCTACGTGATGGGCCTACATGCACCCATCAAAACAAATGTGAAATTCCTCACCCAGGAAGTATGAGCTTGACTGCTGTTTCAGTCAGGGAATGTGTGCGTGCAGCCTATCATTAGAATGATCTGTGTCTTTTATTTCTTCAATGCATCACTGCACAACTCATATCAACCATGGCCCTCTGAAGGCTCACTTATGCACATGGAGATCAGTACTAAGTACTTACAATTTAAATAGAGATACAGGATACCATTGTGTTTCACAAACACCCTTTTTTCAAACACATGTAGAATTCTTGGCTGTCCACTTCTTGTCGCCTTCGAATTTTCAGAAGCTACTTAGGATTCAGTGTTGGGGCTTATGGGAAGGAATGCAGAAAGAGGCCAAATCTGAGGACGCCTCGGTTGTGCTTGGATTTGACGTGCCGTGGAATGTTTCAACTTAGTTGGCATTGAAATGCATGTTTGAAGAGTGCATTGTATTCAAAAGATGTGCCAGAGACCACTTTAAGACATCTCTTTTATACCTTCAAACATTTGCTCTTGCTTTTACGTAAATACATTCGATACACTGGAATTGAAATAATATATATTACTATGTAAGTACATGCTCATGTTAATGTGTGTAAAACAGTGAGTTGGCATGTGTATTCCTAATCTCATCTCAGGAAAAGTGGTTGTGGGATTGGCTATGGGAGAGCTTTTGCCTGTTTGTTTGTGTGTGCGCGTGTTGTGATTTGTTTTGTGCACTGTATTTACATAAAAGATTCATCTCCAGGGGTTTGTCCAATAACTGTTGCCTACCCTCAATAAAACGATACTATAATACTTTAGATGTGTGAGGGATAACTGAAGTCCGCTTGTTATCTCATTCGCCAAGTTTATCTGGGGATAGCAGGGCACGAGGGCAGGAGTGACACCTCCTCGTAACTCGTTAGCCCACATAGGCTACTGTACGTGAACTCGAGACAAACTCTGTGTTTTAAAACACACACACACACACACACACACACACACACACACACACACACACACACACACACACACACACACACACACACATTCTCTCTCTCTCTCTCTCTCTCTCTCTCTCTCTCTCTCACTGTAGGCTACTTACGGATTGTGTCCATGTCGTTGGTGGCGGTGAACTGTAGGTAAACCCCGAGCGCGCAGCAAAACAGAAGCGCGAGCAACAGGTACTTCCCGCTACGCAGCAGCTTGCGCGCGGGGACGAATGTCTTCCACATGTCCAGTTCTCCTTCTGTCTGGCGCCCTGATGATCCAGGTCATATAACCTCCGGAGGGAACGCGACGAGAGAGAGAGAGAGAGTTTCAAAAGCAGAACAGCGGTCAGTTCAACAGACTACTTCTTAATGTATGTCGCCCTCGACCATTTTCAATGTGACATTTATTCCGTACGGCTCACGAAGCCGGTTTCCGACATTCACTGTGGACCAGGCTGCCGCGCTCGAGAGTAGCGCAGCACGTACAGCCAGTTCGACGGTAACTCTGTTTCTGTCTCGTTCATACAGCCCAACGCTTTGATTTACCTCGTCGGGTTCCGCCCCGTTACTGACGTCACCGGAATGCTCAGGTACTGTCTACTTAGGCCAGGTGTGTGTGTGTGTGTGTGTGTGTGTGTGTATGAGAGAGAGAGCGAGAGAGAGAGAGAGTGCATGCAGCTGAGCTTGAAACCTTCAAAGCCACGCGGATGAAAACGCAGAGGCAGGTCCTGACCTCAGACAGTGACACACAGACACACAGATACACACACGCCAATTTGATGCAATCAGCCATGAGCCAATGCAGGCTACAGTATGTTAGTGCTCCTACTCCATAATCACTTTGTGTCTTTCATTGTATTTTCTCGCACATTTACTGACAATACCAGAAAATCAAGTTCCAATGTCTTACCAAGTTGGTTTACTCAGTGCTTGAAGTGGGAAAAAATAAGTGCAGGAACTCTAATTTTCCGACATTTGACATTTGTGCGGTGAAAAAAAAATCAGTTTTTAGGATGTGTTGGTTCAAAAACTATTTTAATTTAATCATTGTTTCAAGCAATAACCTATAGGCCTAGGCTACTTTTTTCTAATTCACAAATGGAATACTGAAAAACCATTAAAACAACATGAACCAGACCAGTGTGATAGCCTACTTAGGCCTAACAGACTGGCCCTAGAACCTTAAAGAAACCTTTGGGCTAAAGGCCCAGTTGAAGAAAACTGTGAAATTGCCTACTTACATTGATTTAATGAACAATATTAACAACTGGCCAAGAACAGAGATTCAAGATCAAAAGTCAGAACAGGAGAGTAAAGTGACTGTAAGTGTTCTTTCTATTGCTATTTTGGGTCCTGAAATGGCATAGCATCTGCCATGGCTATACAGTAGCCTATGACAAACACGGGGTCTGAATACAACTTCTGATATGAAAAATAAATTATTTTGAAGTGGGGGAAATGGGGAGGTATGAAAAAATCCAGAAATTCTCGTGATTACCGCTAATTCTACAGAGACATTCTATACGCCATTGGAATCAGTAGGATCTCCTGTTTATTTTGATATGTAGTTTGCCATAGGGCAGTTACGAAATCGTGAAATATTTCACAAAGAAGAATGGGTATGACGCAGAACTGAATGTGACATTCATTTTTGTATGTAACTGTAATTTTCAACGCTAATTATCTCGCGAACCGTTCATCATAGAAACTAGCGGCTAACGCCATCGGAAAGGTCAGGATCTGCAGTTTCATATGATATGCCTGTTATTTCTGTGCGAGAAATTCTTCGCGCAGCAATATGACCGAGAAGAATGGGTGCGGCCGCGGCCGAATGGTGCGTCTCTCGAAGAAGGCAGAGAGGGTCGGCCAGCGGTCCGATGGTAATCTTCTCACAGGTACCGGGCCGCGACCCATAGATTGAGAAACACTGATAGGGATAGGGCACTGTCGTAGCTCGTGGGTAATGTAGTCTTTCATTGGTCTTGTGATATTGTCTATTCTCGGGCCACTGTCGCTGCGTCGGATCAGTTTCAGTAAGTACCGGAACGCAGAAAAAAGTGGCGGAACCCAAAAGACGAAAATACAGAAGTTCCGGAACTGCGTTCCGCTGCGTTCCGGCCCACTTCAAGCACTGGGTTTACTTAGATACACATGAGATCTTTTTGAGCATGGTATGATGCCTCTCTGCTTAAATCTGTACACTACTTCACCTCAGTGGCTCTTAATCTATTTTATATAGACTAGCTGTGTTGATGGGGAGCAGTGGATTGAGATGAGGATTAGGAGAATAGGATTGCTAAACAGTGTGACAGTCAGTGTTGTTTACTCTTATGTGGCTTAATATGCACTGCCAAGCTCAGCATATTTGCCTGTGGGGGATGGGATAGGCTGAGTGTAAACATGACTAGTGGCTCCCTACCTCCCTGAAACAATTCATTGAGCCTATATCATGGGTGATCACCTGCAATTTTGAGAGAAATGTGATCAAAAATGCAGAATCAAATAAGCACCATTCTATATGAATTGTGTTTTTTTTCACTGAACACATAGGCACACATAGGCTAATATGATAATAATAGTCTAATAATAATAGTCTAATAATAATAATAATGACATGTCAAACAGACCATAAAATGGTAATAATTCTGAACTGAGAATTGCAGGTCCAAACTGGTCAAGTGCGCTTTTGAGAGAATGCAGAGAAAATGCAGAATCAAATAACCGCCATTCTTCAAAATAAATTTTCGTATTATCACTTTATACATAGTACAATATAGTATAATATAATATGGTGCAAACCATTGTGGACAAAATACAGTGCAGAATTGAGTAAGGCTGGAATATGCAATTACAACAACTGAATAGCAGCCTTGGGGTGCAACTTTGCTGAGTCAAAGTAAATCTCTTTATGCCATTAACTAGGCTCAAAAAATGCGGAGTGTCTATGCTACCATAGAGAGGGTCTGTGTGTCAGATAAACAGAAGTATTTTTACCTTGTAATTGCAAAGAAAGGGTTTAAGAATCACTTGCACAGTCAGTGCATTATCTTGCCCTTCTTCAGGTCACCTCCATCCCTTAAAGGAGAATTCCGGTGTGAAATTGAGCTTAACTGTACCGAAACATGTTAAGGTGTACTCACACGTGTTTTAGACGCACTTTCACTCACCCCCAGCATTCCGAACTCCTCCGTTTTCAGCCTAGCTTACAGTAGGCTTGAAGCTATTAGATTGGGCATTACGTAGCCTATGCAGCTAAATCGCTATTTTTAAACCATTAAAAAGGTTCCAAGTAACTCCACACTGCATTGGTTGACTTCTGAGGGTCCTGACATTTAAAACGAGATACTTAGAACTTTGGAAGTGCACAGGAAGTTTATTAAAAAAGACTGTTTATTCAAGCAGTACCTTCATAGAATCTCTCCGCTGGGCGCCATCTTGTGGTGAAGTCGCGATAAGTCGACTGACGAGCACAAACGAACAGGAAAGACAGGGGGACATATTGCAAACATTTTGAGCTTTGTTACTCATCATGCTCATGTAGACAGTATAACTATATATTTCCTATGGAATTACTTTAGCAATATGTTCCCCTGTCCTTCCTGTTCGTTCGTGCTCGTCAGTCGGCTTATCGCGACTTGATTCCAAGATGGCGCCCAGCGGAGAGATTCTATGAAGGCACTGCTTGTAAACAGTCTTTTTTTAATAAACTTCCTGTGCATTTCCAAAGTTCTCAGTATCTCGTTTTAAATGTCAGGACCCTCAGAAGTCTACCAATGCAGTGTGGAGTTACTTGGGACCTTTTTAATGGTTTAAAAATAGCGATTTAGCTGCATAGGCTACGTAATGCCCAATCTAATAGCTTCAAGCCTACTGTAAGCTAGGCTGAAAACGGAGGAGTTCAGAATGCTGGGGGTGAGTGAAAGTGCGTCTAAAACACGTGTGAGTACACCTTAACATGTTTCGGTACAGTTAAGCTCAATTTCACACCGGAATTCTCCTTTAAGGAGAAAGTCTGTACAAGTTGATTACAGAATCCTCCTCCTTTCACATCCATGGACAGTAAGCTGCATTCGGTAATTGACTTGTACGGACTGAATCAATGGAGTGAAATAAAGATTATATGAGGATAACAGTGCAATTTC
Organism: Sardina pilchardus; assembly: GCF_963854185.1. NCBI lineage: Eukaryota > Metazoa > Chordata > Actinopteri > Clupeiformes > Clupeidae > Sardina > Sardina pilchardus. The sequence goes on along the minus strand of NC_085003.1, from coordinate 16,603,134 downwards.
ATTGGTAATAATTGCACTGCAAAAACCGGTATAAAAAAGCAAACATTGTGTACATAGATACAGGGAGGTGGGTGGCAGTTAAAGGAGAATTCCGGTGTTGTATTGACTTAAAGTGTGTTGAAACATGATACCGAGTCTGAGCGTTTGTCTCAGAGCTGATCTCGACCTGCCCAGTGCCCCCTGCACCCAGAAATCTGCCGCTAGTTAGCTGATGCTACCAACAGGTTTTCAATGGGAGAGATAACTATATTGTGTGGCGCAGTAATATCCTCACTCTTGCTCTTTCAGTTTCACTTTGGAGTGAGGATATTACTGCGCTGAGTCTAAGTGCTCCCAATGTTATTCCGCCACACAATATAGTTATCCCTTTTACCTGCTTAGAAATGCACCACGTTTTATTTTGTCTCACCATACTTGGTCGTTTGACTACTCGTGTAACTGTTTTTTTAATAGGGAACACATGGAGATGTTTGGTCACTTCTAACTTCATCTCTGTTTGGATCCTAATGAATGCATTGGGCTAGCTAAGTGCTATCAAAGTTGCGCCGCGCGCCAGAGCCAGTGAGTGCACGCATTGAAACGTGAGAGGTATGTATCAACTCGTCTTAGTTAAGGGAATAACGTAGTTTAATATGAAAAAACAGTGAAGTGTTCCTTTAAGTTCAGTTTGGGTGTGCCTTGTATACTTGGTATGTTACATGCAAATTGTGTGGTTCCTTTTATTTTATGTGAGATTACATGCTGCCTGTTTGAACCTGTGTGTGTGTTCTCCTCAAACCTGATGATACACAGCACATCTTTGACTGCGGTTGTTGCCGGCAATGTTCCTGAGTGTTGTTGTTCAGTCCCTTAAGGTATGACGAGTTTGACAAGTAACCGTCTATAGGCAAATGTAGGAATTAGTGGGCCAATTGCCGTCATCCAATCAGAACGGATTGCATTTTATTATATGGTTGACCAGCATTTTTTTTCTCATCATGCCCCATGTACTGTATCATCCCCTTCAGATGCCTGTGGTGCTGCTGCCATGGCCAGCAGCAGCCTGTAGCCCATCTGGGCCCAGTTTCAGCTCCAGTGCTGGGCAGCAGGTAGGCCTCTGGGAGCACATGTTCATGATGTAGAGTAGTCATTGCCTTTTACAGACTGGGGTAGACATACACACAAAGAATAAACAAACTCTCCCTCTCTTTCCCTCTTTGTTTCTCAAATGAACACTCTCTCTCTCTCTCTCACACACACACACACACACACATACATAGACACACACACACACACACACACACACACACACACCCACAATGCTTAAATAATGAATGAGAGTATGTACAGTATACAGTATTTAAATACACATAAAATGTGTTTTTTTTTTGTTCTGATACCAGTCCAATTTATGCCTCAAGCTGCCACTGGATTTGTTGTTTTAGCGGTATTATTGTATAATAACCATTCAGCCAAGGGAGAAGCTGTTGATGGAGCTGTCGTTCCCCACCCAGGCCACTGATGGGCATGCTTGGCCTGCCTGAAGCTGCTGATAGATCTAGCTATGATGGGGGTCTCAAGATCAGCAACTGACTTGCCGTGTGGCTCATCCTAAGACTGGCGCTGCCGTGTCATTTTGTCATGGCACAAAATGGAGGAGTCCTGTAACATACTGCACATCTATACGATGATCCTCTTCATTGTATTCCCAGGTGGTCCCAGCGTGCCTCATCAAGGCTCTTTGAATAGAAATCTTTGGCCATGTTTTTCCACTTTATGTGAGCAACGAACTCTTCCAACTGTAGCTTTTCAACGACATCTTCGACCTGTCAAAATGTCGTCATCTCCTTTCCATTTATGTTACCAAGAGCCAGAACCAGTGCCAGTACCAACCGGCAAAAGCTATCCCGAGATTGCGAGATTGGTCATTTATAACACTGCAAAAACAACCAATCAAATGTAAAATTGTTTGGAATCCTTCTAGTAAACTATTTGACACTAAATAGTAAATAGGAGACCAACCTTCCGGCCACCAGACTGAAGAAAACCTTCCCTTCAAAATAAAGGAGACTCAACATACTACAACATCCACCAAATAAAGGAATTTTGTGAGATGCTGGTTACAGGATGTGATATTAAAAACAGAAGGAGACCGTACACTCTGATAGCTCAGATGTCACAATAATTTAGTGAGAGACAAATGAGTTACAAATTGAATGAGTCTCATTAAAGTATTATGCCATCTGAGCCACCAGAGTGTGGTCTCCTTCTGTTTTTAACAAGACAACTGTCCTAGCCATATAGGCCTGATTCACTTTCTGATCTCTCAGAAAGTATGAGGAAAATGTAAGGTATCTGTATAATGTGTGCTAAATAGTGCATTTATCACACTATCAAGGAACTTGGAGTTGTGTGATGTAACTAAGTCAATTTCCCCGCCAGACTGAAGATTTCTCTCAAACTGAGAGATAAAAACGATTCAGAATTGCCTTTTTGCTTACAGTTCAAACTAAGTTGTAGGGGCCCATGTACTGAACCATGGTGCAAACTGAACCATCTTTCTTTTTAAAAGTTATTAGCCTTAAACACACACACACACACACACACACACACACACACACACACACACACACACACACACACACACACACACACTCCAACTGATGACCATCTGGCCCATACGGACACTCCTGGCTGCCAGGGGACAAATATTCCGGTCTGCACGCACAAATGTATTGTCTCCTCACACACCAAAGTGAATACTACTGCGGGTAAGGTCACTTTGTTACCATGGTGATTCACAAGGTCATGTGATCTGGCTGATCGCAGGGTTTCATGTGACATTAGACATTAAGTGTACACAACACATGCACACACCTGTTGTGCAAAAAAAAGAAAGATGTGATCCATGCCCTGATCCGTTGCCTGGGCCACCGAACGGTGTATGACTAGGCAAATGAGTTGAGATGACCAGGCGTATCATATGTCTTGGCAAATGCAAATTACATTTCAAACCAAGTATAAAATGCCAGTTGGAAATGGAAGTTTTTCATGTGAATAGACATCCCAGAGTTTCTGCCACACGCAACCTGATGTTTTTGTCTCAGGTGACACTCTCTCTTCACCACCTTGGAACATTAAGACCCTGATTAGGTGACCTGACTGGGGGAAATGTCATGACAGTTTGATTTCCTGTGTCCAATATCAGGGCAGATTTAGTTACAATCTCACGCTCACCTTCTCTGTCTTACACACAGGGACACATCTCACACACACACACACACACACACACACACACAGTTGCAGGGGTTATCAGGTGTACATAAGAGGACACCTGTGTGCTCAAAGTAAAGTCTACAGGTATCACCCAATAAAGAGATAAAAAAAGTGTTTTGTTCACTTTTGCATTATAATCCATTGGTGTTTTAAAGAAGAAATCTGGTGATTTTTCATATGGAGATCTATGGAGATCTAAATGAAAAATTGGCATATTTCTCCTGTAAGAAAGGAGGCTTTTTGGATTCATGAATTAAATACAGTTGAACCCTATAGACTTAACAGGAATTATGGGATTTGGGTATATTCTTGTGATATGATGTCATACTCTCTGTTGATAAGTACAGTACGTTATACTTTAGTGTCAACTTGTGATAACGAATAGTATGCATTGTTATGTTGTGTGTGTGTGTGAGAGAGAGAGAAGTGTGTTCAGTGGTGGTTTTAGTTCCTCGGTTTGTGATGGTGATGAGTTGACTCACACTCAGACATAAAGAAACACATCCACACATCCAAACGTTTTTGCATCTGGCAGTCTGTGTTTATTGAACACTATTACTACAAAAACAACTAAAAATCAATTTCTTAGTGACCATAATTAGTATTTCTTCTTTATTTTCTGAGGCAATGTTATTTCTGTGGTAGAGATGGACAGATAGAGAGTGTGTGTCTTGATATTAGTGTTCAGGTGTTGAGTCAGACAGAGGCTGTGGATCTGATCTGGTCTCCACTGTCCTCTGATTGGCCTGCTGTGTTTGGAAGAGGGTGTGTCCCTGGTTGCCAGGGTCAGAGGTCGTGAAGATCCAGTGGTTACCATCTTGCTCAAACTTATGGGAGTCTAGTAGGGTGTGAGCGGTAATCTCGTACTCTTTACCATATGGAGTCCTACACACAAACACACAAACCAAAATAAACAAACAAACAAACACACACACCACACACACAAATATATACTGTACTGTACATCCTGCTGTTGTTTAGATCCTGCTGTTAGCATGTTAGCTACTGTATGTCCCATGCACATGAACATACACAGATACACGCACGCACACACGCACATATGCATGCATGCAAGCAATCATGCACACACACTCACGCACACGCACACAATAATGCAAACACAGATTCCTTCCTCACCACAGGATGTGCTTGTCCATGAGGGCCAGACACTGGTTGGTCTTGCAGTGGGAGATAAGCACCTTTGAGTTTGCCTGTTAAAACACACACACACATACACACACACACACACACACACCTCACACACACACACACACACACACACACACACACACACACACACACACACACACACACACACACACACACACACACACACACACACACACACACACACACACACACACACACACACAAGCAAGGACACAGACATGCAGTCAACAATCTATGATGACACAGCCATCCCATTGAAAATCAACAAGGACACAGAGATCCAATCGGTATGTAGCAAGGACACATCCCGTAGCTGCAGGAACTGGAGTTTTTCCATAAGGCCACTGAGATGGCTGACAAGGTGAGCTCCAGGGCTGCCCTGGCACATTGATCTCATCAGGAGATTATACATGAGGCCACTTTTTGAGCAAAGTTGCTGGGCAACCACGTAACCAGTTTGAAGTATTCTGATTGGGTAATCATGACACGTTCCCTACTGATGTGAAAAGTTCTCCACAAACAAAATCAATAGGAACACATTCTAACGGCAATACTCCGGGTTTGTTGCCCAGCACCATACGCTGAGAGTTGGCTGGAGCATCATTAGTCTTAGGTGTGCAGAACCTTTGTTTGTGTACTGGACTGGGTGAGATGCTTAGAGAGGGAAAGGTCTACCATTACAGTATATCAGGGAATGAGAGATGGCCCTCTCATTGGGTTACGTCCAAGACACACCAATAATAACATGTAATTAAGAAATGTAAGGACAAACCTTTTGAACTGGGTCCCCATTTCCAAAATAGTTGGGCCGGCTTGAACAATTTTGAGATTTACATAGACTATTATGATTACGTAAATTGAGTCGAGAGTATACTGTAACAACATATCAACATATACAACATATCAATTGTTGATAAAGAGAAATGTTTCTAAGAGAAATGTTTCTATATATATATTTTTGGAAAATATAGCTCTTAAGAAAAGTAAGAGACATTTGCTTGAAATTTAAATGAGGCAAATTTTAATATGACCATCAACTCATTTGAATGTCACTCAGCAACCGCAGGATGACATCAAAAAAATGTCATCGGAAATAAGAAATACTTCTGATTGGCTGGTGGAGTGGCTATTAATTTTTAATAACGGGACACCTTTGAATGAAACCATATAACCAAAGTAGGACTACAGTTGAGCCTGGAAGCAGGCTTCACAACAATGGAATCAACTGTAAACAAGCTAACTAACTAACCAGCACTCTATGATCTTTGCTGTTAGGGCAAAAGAAAGTTGTAAAACAAACTGAAGATGTCAGCTTCCTTGTCAACAAAATGTTTGTCTTAAAAATGTGTCTACATTTTATAGAATGTTAATTTTGCACAATATGCAATACATTTCAATCTAATGGTCCACGACGTGAACATTTAATTTTGGCCTGTGGCCCTCCACCCTGATTAATGTAAATGAACAAAAATAGAGCCTTGTGTGTTGCGTGCATGTGTGTACGTGTGTATGTGAGTGTGTGTACTCACAGACACTGGGAATCCTTCCTGTTCCAGCCGCTCCTGGGGGTCTAAGTACTTAAGCTTCCAGTGGCACAGGAAGCTCAGCTCCTCCACCAAATTCACTTCCTGTAGGCGGGACTTTTGTGCACACTTCTGGAAACTCTTCACATCACTGGCCAGGTACAGCTGGGGGCCAGGCAATCGAGAAAACAAAATATTTTTCAACATTATGTGCATCAAGAAAGGGAGAGTCACCCATGTCTCTGACTAGATAAGATAACAGTTTGTGTGAAAAAGGGTTACACGGTGGTAGATAGAGGAATCAGATTTGGTAAAAATGTGCCTTGGGTGATCTTATAGAGTCCTGGAATGAGTATGTAAATAATTCTAAAACAGGAAGTGAGTTTTTGAAGAACTGAAAGATGCTGCAAATACAGTTGGCAGCTGATTCAGAAGTCACCCAGACATCCTCATAAAAGAGTGAAGTTTGGTACATGTGTGCCTTGTGCCCTCCAATTGTTGGTCAGTACAACACAACAATGGTAGCAACTATGACAGGCTCAATAGTATAGTATCAACTACATGATGGCTAAGAAAACTACATTCCACCAGTCCTATAAGAACACAGAGTTCAACAGATGATACTGACTTGACCAGAAACGTTTCTGTTTTTCAACCTAATTGTCATTATACAACGCATTCGAATACAAGATACGAATTCAGATTTATTCATATTCACAACATTCAGATTTCCACCTCTTTAAACTGCACACATAGACACGTACCCCTCCAGCGTAGCCTGGAGTGGTCCTCAAACAGAAGCTCTGGTCATAATGCAGTGTTTCACCCTTTGGGATCCCGTCCACACTAATCAACAATGTAAACAATATTTAAGTGACAAATAAGTAATAAAAGAAAGAAAGAAACACACAAACAAAAACAATACTAATTTCCCTTCCTTGTATTTACCTGTCAATGATGAATGCATTGCGAACACAAGGCTGCAAGCCCTTGGCTCCACTCACGGAACAGGGAGCCTGCAGCGATTGGTTGTCTGCTTGCTGGGGGCGTGCCTTGATGTTGCCGATGTCAGTGATGATGCTAAGGGCACAGGGGTCACGGGGGTCAGGCCCCATCCTTCCAGCGTTGACCAGCATCACAGTGTCTCCAAAACGCACATTGCCCTGCGCAACAGACAACTCTACCTAACACACACGCACGCACGCACGCACGCACGCACAGACAGACACAGACACAGACACAGACACAGACACAGACACAGACACAGACACAGACACAGACACACACACACACACACACACACACACACACACACACACACACACACACACACACACACACACACACACTCCAATAACAGGGAATTTCATATAGATACATGTAAACACAAAAAGCGTCTGTAATATTTGCTCATCTTTCTCACTTCCCCCTCAGATTCTCTCTCTCTCTCTTTGGATGATGTTAGAGTGAGACTGCATGTGTCAGTGCCGCCGCTACCACCACGTGCATCACACGTGGGACACCAACATTTATCCAATAAATACAAGTAGCTTCACTTCAAGCTTCACTTCAAAACTGCTTTTGGATATCTTTGCTGATATGGACTGGGTGTTAGGAACGAAAATATGCCAGTCTGTGGTGTTGGATGGACCAGAACATAATGTCCGAGAGGTGTTCTATTGGATTTAAGTCAGGGAAGAGGAGTCAATGATGGTATCAATTTCTTCATCCTCCAGGAACTGCCTGCACACTCTCGCCATCGTTGTACACCAGGAGAAATCTAAGGCCCACTGCACCAGTACAGGGTCAGAACATTTTTTATCCTGATACCTAAGAGTAGCGAGGGTGCCGTTGTCTTGCCCACGGATGTCTGTGCATCCCTCTCCAAGGGTATGCCTCCCCAGACCATTACTGACCCACCACCACACCAGTCATGCTGAATGACCAGTCATGCTCCACGACACCTCCAGACCCTTTCATGTCTGTCACATGTGCTCAGGGTGAACCTGCTCTCTTCTGTGAAAAGTACAAGGCGCTAGTGGCGGACCTGCCAATTTTGTATGCTATGGCAAATTCCAATTGAGGCCCACAGTGCTGGGCAGTGAGCACAGGTCCCTATAGAGGGCATCGGGCCCTCAGGTCACCCTCATGAAGTCTGTTTCTGACAGTGTGCGTGGTCTGAGACATTTACACCAGCGGCCTGCTTGAGGTCATTCTGTAGGGCTCTAGCAGGGCTCCTACTGTTCCTCCTTGCACAAAGGAACAGATACTGGTCCTGCTGTGTAAAGGACCTCCTACCAACCTGTCCAGCTCACCTAGAGCAACTACCTGTCTCCTGGAATCTCTTCTTGAGACTGCACTGGGTGACACAGCAATATTTTGCAATGGAAAGCATTGGTGTGCCATTCTGGAGGAGTCGGACCACCTATGCAAAACTAGGCTGCTGATAAATCAGTCAAGAAAAACTGGCCAGAAGTGGCTGTGTCTTACATTCTTCATGATGTTGTCCCTCAGTGTGCCGATCTTCTGCAGGGTGAGTTGTCCTTTCTCCTTCTGCTCCAAGAAGTCCTTCAGCATATCCTGCACACGGACACACACACACACACACACACACACACACACACACACACACACACACACACACACACACACACACACACACACACACACACACAGACACCGGCAAGGGAAATTGTGGATACAAATATATAATATGATATAAAATATTATATAGGCCTACTGTACATTCCATTCATGGAGTTGGATTAGTTATGCATGTTTGTAGCCTATTCGCTTAATCATTGTCTGCTAGGGATGAATGCCAGAGATGCCATAGAATAGATATTACATTAAAACGTTATGGTGGTTTGTATTTAACCTGTGGATTGAAATGATAAACAACTATCGATTTCACTTAAATGCACCATTACAACTGCAGCTGCTGCTATGACTTCCGCCAGAGAACAGGGCATAATCATTTATGATAATCATATGCCTACCTCCTTCAAAACGAGGTCCTCGATCCAGTTCCCTACTCTAACATTCGGACTGTACGTATGCGCTTGAGTCATCGCGACAGTAGCCTAGACTCTCTCGTTGTCTGTAGGATTTAACGTTAGATAAATTATGGAATTGGACGTTAAGATAAATTAAATGTGTTCCTAGTTAGTTCCCTAAAACCTAAAACACACTAGACATGCATAAACGAAGACTGCCTGTGTGGTGTTATCTGATCTCCATGGTAACATGTGTTGCTGTTCGGTTCATCTCTAGAACTACAAATCACACCAGTCACATTCGCTAGGGGGCGTTCGCAGACCGATCAAATTCTGTGGTCTGTGTGGTCCTTCCCTGGGAAAAATGAGACAATTTTCAGTAGGCTACCACAAGAATGTAAGTTATGGTCTCAGCATATCAAATGGCCAGCCTCCGACACTGGTAGGCCTAATGGATGTTTGTAATTGTGAGTGTTCGAAAATACCTTGTAGATAGAGTGAGGCATAGAAACAAGCAGTGGTGCACCTGTAGCCTGATATTATCACAGTCAACGTCCAGGCAATTCAAGCAGGCTAAAACTTGGATAACTTATAAGGCTATGAAGAGAATGATTTAGTTTGGGAACAAATTTGAAATAGACAGAAGACAAAAAAAAAGGGCAGTTTATTAGATATGAGAGGATTAAATGACCAATTATCCTTTTGGGGGGAGGCTTTTAAAATACATGCAAGCATAACCTCTCTGTCTGTCTCTCTCTCTCTTTCTCTCTCTCTCTCTGTATGTGTGTGTGTGTGTGCGTGCGTGTGCGTGTGCGTGTGCATGTGCGTGTGCGCGTGTGTGTGTGTGTTTGTGTGTGTGTGTGTGTATGTGTGTGTGTGTGTGTGTAAGTGAGTTTGTTGTTAAGTGCAGGGTATTGATAACGGAAGTGAATCATAAATAAATAAAGTGTGTTTATGAGCTGAGAGCTCTGAAATATTAAAACTGACGGGAAGAGAAAAGCATTAGTCTCATTCAGCCTTCATTTCCTTATACTTCACTCTCTCTCTCGCTGTCTCTCTAGCGTAATGCTCTTTCTCCCCACTATCTCTTCTCTACCATCTCTCTATTCTCTCACTCTTTCTGTCTGTAATCCCTCTCCCTTTCACATGCACATATACACTTGCACTAAGATAAACATCAACGAAGCAATCTCTCTTGATGGTTGTGGGTTACTATCATATTGGCCTTCTTTACGCAAGAGTCTGATTTGAAGTGATAATGAAATTATGAACACCGAGATTGAGGACAGGGTTGATGCATGGATGGATGGATGCATTAAGAAAGATGGATGGATGGATGGTTGGGTGGATGGGTCATGGATGGATATATGGATGGATGTTTTTTTTATTCTCAAGTTTCTAGTTATTGAGTTCTGCAGCACTCGGCTGCTGATGGACTGTATATCTGTGCCATGAACATGCACTTACTCACAGGTTAGACACACACATAAACACACACATGCATGCGCGCGCGCATACACACACACACACACACACACACACACACACCATACACACAAAGATAGATAGCGCTTACTCACATACAGACAGCCATCACAGACACATCACAATCATTCACAGACATATACATTGCAGGTTTTTTTTCAGCTGCTTGCACACTAAATCTTTGTCACACAATTTTATAAACATGTCTTTAAACTTTGCAATTTTGCACATTTTGCAAAGCACCACGCCTAATTTTGAGAAATCTAAAAGTTTAAGTAACTTGATTTTGTTTTTCAGAGTCAACCTATCAAAATGCCACACTTATTCACCATATTCTCACTCAGTCCTGAATGTACAAACACTCATTACTTTACTAAACACAATCCAATCGTTGCCTTAATATGAGCACATGAATAGATATACTCTATACAGTTTGGAATACAATTATTCATACCCCAAATATTGATTTACTGTAATGTTGATTTTCTTTTGACCAATACTGAAAAAAGAAGCGTTTTCATTTTCTTTAACATTTTTATGAAAAATGGCATGTCCAAAATGATTCACGCCCTTTTTAAATATTCAGTGAAAAGTTTATTTGCATTCACAGCTCTCAAAATGGTTCTTATAATACAGTACCAAGTCCACGTCTCCACGATGATTCTAGACAGCACCTTTTTAGCAGCAATCTGAGTTGTGAGGCAAGAACGATTCTTTGTCATTACTCCATGTGCTTTTTGACAGATTGAGGACTGGACTCTGGCTGGTCCACTCTAAAATGCTGATATTGTTCTCTGTTAACCATTTCTTGCCTTGTTTGGCTGTATTTTATGTGTGATTTAATGGTTCAATACTGCCTATTGGGGTAGGTCTCTCGGCCTGATCTTTTCCTCCAGAACCCTAATATAGCTCCTTGTTTTACAGTTACCATGTACTCTGAGAAGGTCACACACGATACACTGTATTCACAGTTCACATAGCACCATGTATGGTGATGAAATGTGTTTGATTGTGCTTGGAATATGAGGAGGTTTCGATTGACAATGACTAGGCCTACGTGATATGATGAAGACAAGTATGGACATTTTCCCTATTATGTCAGTTTTAGGGCAATGTATAATTTTAGAGATTAAATAATATGGAATGAGTGTGAGGGTGTGTGTTTGTGTGTGTGTCTGTGTGTTTCTGTGTAGAGAGAGAGATGGAGAGATACAGAGAGAGAGAGTGGGAGGGGAGTTGGCTGTGTTCTCATTGGAGAGCTGTGAGGAGGACATATTTAGGGCTCAGAAACCTGCGGCTGTGAAAAGAGGCCATCTCTGCCCCCCCCCCCCCCCCCCCCCCCCCAGCTGTACACCCTCGCTCTCCCCCCTCCAGCTCTCTCCTCTGCTCCCTTCTCCTCTAAACTATCCTCAGATATGTGTGTGTGTGTGTGTGTGTGTGTGTGTGTGTGTGTGTGTGTGTGTGTGTGTGTGTGTGTTTGTGTGTGTGTGTTTGTGTGTGTGTGTGTGTTTGTGTGTGTGTGTGTGTACATGTGTGTGTATGTGTTTGTGTATCTGAAGAAGAGAGAAT
>NC_085003.1:16533636-16588636 GCF_963854185.1 Sardina pilchardus | reverse complement strand
CATTGTATGCTGTATCTCTTTTTTTTTCTTTCCCTTGTGATACTACTGTGTTATTTGTAACACTAGCTTTGGCAACACTGTACCAAACAGTCATGCTAATAAAGCACCTTTGAATTTGAATTTGAGTAAGAGAGAGAGAGAGAGAGAAAGAGAGAGAGAGAGGCAGACAGAGAGAGAGTGAGAGAAAGAGAGAGTGCTAGGCTGTAGAGATGGGGATGACTATGATGATGACCAGGATGGCGGCAGCAGTAACGCAGAGGGCAGCGATGCGATAGGCTTTGGCCGGCTGGCACTTCCGTGAGGGTCGCTTGCGATGCAGGAGTCTGTCTGAGGCTGGGGTGTAGATTTCATCCATCCAGAAATCAAGTGGATCTGGAGCCTGTACACACCCACACACACACACACACACACACACACACACACACACACACACACAGACACACACACACACACACACACACACACACACACACACACACACACACACACACACACACACACACACACGTACCAATATAGCCACACAGCACATACTACTGGTGAACAATTCTACCACAGAAGATCCCATATAATTCACAGACATCCTACTCCAGCCCCAGTTACATCATCACTGTGCGCCAGGGTCACCTGCAGCTCCAGAGGCGTGAGCTCTGGCTGGCTCCAGGAGGGGTCCCGCTGGCTGACGTTGGGGCTCTTGGAGCCCCGTCTAGGGGCGTGGTGGCCCTCCTTCAGGAGGTTGGGGGTCAGGGGCTGCTCAGAGATTAGCCCTTCCGTCGACTCCGTCTGAGACCACAGAGAAACAGATGCTTACGGACACACTGTACCCACGGGGCAACTTCTAATACTGTTTACACATGATCTAGCTTATCTAAAACATGTTTTCTTGCTTTGCTCTTAAAGGTGCACTATGAGGTCTTGCATGGTTTTTAGAGCAATTTCATTTTTGTCTCAAATCATAGCCATCTCCCTTTGATCAGCTTGCTGCCTGCTGCCTGAATACATTGTGAAAAAATCCGGTCTCTGGAGACAACACAGGGGCTGTAAAACCTCAAACAAACACTAGGGCAAAGGCTATGTACCAAAACATAACAAACCATATTTCAGCCAAACACCAACAAGATGTTTAAGGGAGGGGTTGGGGGTTAGTGAGCATGAACATATGGGATGGGGGCAGTGAGAAAACTTGATTTAGTAGCATGCATTGTAAAGTAGTGTTTTGTTTGTTTACGTGGAACGTCAGAAGTAATCATTCAGGATCTCATAGTGCACCTTTAACTGTCAGAGGAATACAAATCATGGCTCGTTAAGTGGGTGTGTATGTGTGTGTACATGTGTCTGCATTTGTGTGTGTGCGTGTGTGTGTGAGTGTGTGAGTGTGTGCATCTGGTTTACCCTGTAACTCATGTCGTACGACATACTGTACGTCATGACTGTACCAGCACAGAGTGTGCCAGTTTGACCTGACCTTAGATGGCACAGAAATGGAGCTGAAATTGAAAACCTAATTGAGACTCCCTTCCTCCCTTTTCCACAAGTCACATTAACATGGCAGTTTTCTCGTAGTTTTCTTATAGTCTTAAATTCTCCTGTTGTTTCACTTTTCACCCTCTATTAGCGTTAACTGTTTCTGTTACAATATATACATTTTCTAAACCTGTGAAACTGGTCAAACCCTTCTGTTTAGCTGCATTACTTAATGATGCCAAAATATCTAAATGCTCAAATTAACTTCCTATGGCACAAAAAAGGAAAACTAGAACGTGCTCCATTTGAGTCACTCCAGAACTGTGATCAGTGGCTTCAGTAAAACCGTTCTGGAGAGCCAAGTGCTCTCACTATGACCGCAGTGTTTGTGCTACTGCCTCTCTGGTAAGTGAAATGTCTGCATTTCTAGCAGATGTTTTGGATGCTGAGGTCGCTGCACGGTGGTACGGGTTTTTGACATACACTGGACCACACACAACATGGCAGTCAGTCTCAATGAATGAGATGCAAAACACACTGTGGCCTGAGGCTGTTGGGTATACTGCGTTTTGGCACATGGTTGTTTGTTGTTGTTCATGTGTCAGAGTGTGTTTGCAGGCTGCTGCTGACAGCCAACAGAGACCTACACGATTGCCTAGGCCTCTTTTAACACGGGGTCCAGTGTCGCCAATGCAGCCCTCAGCCACAGCAATAGCAGTAGCATGTTCATCAGTCTGCAAAAAAGAGCTCAATCACTCATCTATACAGAAGCAACCTCTATAATTACTAAAGTGTGTGTGTGTGTGTGTGTGTGTGTGTGTGTGTGTGTGTGTGTGTGTGTGTGTGTGTGTTTGTAGATTGTCTGTGTGGTATATAAGGTGCTTGTGTCACTGAATACTTACCTGAGTTGTGTTAGTGTGTATGCTTGTGAAGTATTTATCCTCTGGGTGCTCTGAGTCTGTGTGCATCCTGTGTTTGTATGTCTGTCTTTACCTGAATGGTGTGTGTTGTCTTTATCTGTGTGTTGTGGTGTGGCATGTGTGTCCCTACCTCTCTGTGTTCTTACCAGTGTGTGTGTGTGTGTGTGTGTGTATTGTTTGAGTGTGATTGTGTTGTGTGTGTTTGTGTTTGTGTGTGCGTATGTGTGTGTGCCTGTGTGTGTGTGTGTGTGTGTGTGCGTGTGTGTGTTGTGTGTGTGTGTTCTTACCTGTTGGGTGTGTGTGTGTGTTTGTGTGTGTGTGTGTGTGTCTGTGTGTGTGTGATTGTGTAGTGTGTGTATGTGTAGTGTGTGTGTGTGTGCGTGTGTGTTCCTACCTGTCGGGTGTGTGTGTGCTGCTCTTTGCTGTAGCTCACTCTCCAGGTGCTGCTGCTCTCGGTCAGGTCCCGGCGCGTGACCACGCCGCGCTGCTTGGCGGCGGTGGTGGTGGCCACGGCGGTGGTGGCCTTGCCCACGCTGTGGCCCTCCCTGAGCGCCGGCGGCTTGCCCTTGGCGCCCGCGGCCCCGGGCTCCATGATGGCGGTGTGTTTGCGCGTGAGCGTGTTGGTCTGCACCTCGAGCCGCTGCAGCGCGGCCAGGATGTGCGCCAGCGTGTCGGTCAGGTCGCCCAGCGGCTCCAGGCGCTTCTCCATCTCGGACACGCGCAGCAGCAGCCGCCCCAGCCCCGCGCCCAGCCCGGCCCCGAACCCCACCTCCTGCTCGGGCGCCTCCAGCGAGTGGAACAGCCTCTTCAGCTTGCCCAGGCGCGCCCTCCGGTCCGGGGAGCCGGGGCCACCTCCTCCTCCTCCGCCGCCCGCCTCCGCTCCTCCGCCCTCGGGCACCAGCGCCGCCACCGAGCCGCACATGCTGATGTCGTCCAGGAAGCGGAAGATGGCGCTGATGTCGTCCTCGGGCATATCCGGGTTGTCGAAGGACAGCTTGTTGAGGCTGCGGAGGCGCGAGGCCACGTCGGTCTGCGTGGCCACGCTGGACACTCCGTCGGCCCCCGCCGGCCACTCCTGCGAGATCAGGTCCAGGCTCCGGCCGCTGAGGCGCTTCAGAGCGGCGCGGACCTCCTCGAAGCCGGGCGTCTGCATCCCGATGGGTCCCGAGCCGCCGTGTCTCGATCCGGTCGGAGCGGAGCCTCCCGCGCCGGACTCGACCGGCGTGGCAATGCTCAGACCGGAGCTGGTTAATCCAGAATCTGCTTGGGTAGATCCGATAGGTCCAGAGTCTCCTAGGCTATTTCCTATTGGTGCAGAATATCCGTGAGCAGTTCCCATTGGCCAGAACTCGGCCAGTCCTGTTTGTCCGATCCCCGCCCCGCCCACGGCCGACTCCACCGATATGGAACCTTTCAGCTCGTAATTCCTCGCGCCTGCGTCTCCGGGCGAAGAGTCTCTGGTGCTGTCCTCCAGGCTGTGGCTCTTCTGGGGGAGGGTCTGTCCCGCGGGCGGCCAATCGCGCGCCGAGGGCCCGAAGTAGGAGGAGCCATCGGCGCCGTCCACGCTCTCGTGCTTCACCTTGCGCACCTCAGAGTAGGTGTGCGCGTGCGGCGAGTGGGCTGAGCGCTGCTGGGCGTTGGGGTCGGGGTACGGGTTCTTCAGCGAGAGGAAGAGGATGTCCTCGTTGCGCACGGTCACCTGCCCGTCCACGCTCTCCAGGGAGCCCAGCGACTGGCCGGCCTCGGCGGGGTCCAGGGGCGCCACGTTGTGGAAGTCGGCCTTGAAGACGTTCCTCCGGGCCGTGACGCGCTCCGCACCCTCGTTGGCCAGGCCGGGCTCCATCGCCACCGCGCTCGCCGCCGAGTCGCTCTGCCCGTCCTGCATGCTGGACGCGAGCGTGTGTGTGTGAGGGTGCGCGAGCGCGTGCGTCTGCGCGATCGGACTGACCCCCGCGCCTTCGGGCGCCTCCTCATATTGCCCCTCGGCGCCTTCCGCCGCCGCCCCCGCCACGCCCCCCAGCCAATCGGCGCCGGCGTAGCCCAGCGAGGCCGGCGCGAAGGCCAGCGATTGGCCGTCGGAGGGCAGGGGGAGGGTGTAGAACGGCGGGCGCGTGATGGTGATGAGGTTGAAGAGCGAGACCACGTCGGCGGCCGCCGACAGGCTGGACGTGGCCGCCGGGTGCAGCCGGCCGCGGAAGAGCGTGGCGGGGAAGCAGGGGTCGCGGCACGCCGTGGAGTAGAGCAGCGAGCGCAGCTCGCACAGCGCCGGCAGGGCGAAGCGGCGGCTCAGGCACACGCACACGTCCGCGTAGGACACGCAGCCCTGCAGCGAGCACAGCGTGTCCAGCATCTCCAGCAGCACCTGCGGGCTCTCCACGCGCTCCGCCATCGTCACACACTCTTCACTCATACGCACACACACTTCACTCACACACTCTTAACTCTAACACACGCTGACCTATTACATACTTACATCACACACTAGTACATATGACTTAATTAACATGCAGAGAGTAATTATACACAGTGCATATACTGTATCTCATGTAGGATATCTCATGTAGGCTACATGAAAATATACATTAAAGTAAGATTACATTGCACATGCACACACTCACACACATATACTCACACACACACATGCCACAAACTCAACTAGACTACTAAACTATACAGTACTAAAGCCAAGACTACATGTACTAAGCAAGTTCGTTAGTTGTTACTAATAGGATAAAAACAAAAATAGACAGTTCAGTCAGATGCATGTTGGAGAGAAGGATGCTGCAGAAGGCAAGCTGCAGAATGGATGTAGGCACCACAAGTCCCTGACCTTATTAAATGTCCCAAATGATTTGCCGTCCAGTGCAAAATTAGAAAAACACTGGCATTCGAAGAAAAGACCGTCAGAAGAACATCCGAGAACTATGCCGTTTAGAGCACAGTGGCGATTAAACCAACGATCCTTGTAATCGCTGCGGAGCGCGAGAAATGAACCTCTCGTCCTCAGCTTTTCCCAGCCGAATCTTCGGTACCGTTTGAAATAGTCACACGCGCGTCACTCAGAACCGGGTCATGAGAAAGCTCGCGGGATGGAATGAAATGCGTGTGAGTTACCTAAGAGACCCACCGGGAAAGACGGGTTCCCTCCTTGCGCCGGGCAGGAGCGACTAGGCTATGTGGCGTACTCCTGTTTGCTTCTAAAGTAACTTCTTGAACAACCTTTAAACTACCTTTAACTTTAACTCTCTCTATCATTCTCTCTCTCCCACTATCTTTGCCTCATAAATATTTAGGCGCGTGTAAGATGCTCATTGTTAAATCTAAACGTGAAAGATGTTAATATGTAACATAAAAAGCTGTCACTCTTTCCATACACACGCACACACATGCGCGCACCCACACGCATACACTCTCTCTCACACACGTACACACACACTTACTGTACACTCACAGACACACACACCATTTCCATTAAGCACTTAAGATAGTGAAATAGCTGAGATGGTGCTTTTCAAATCAGTCTCCAGCAGGTCTGTTCCAGCCAATAAGATTTCATGACATATTCATAAGCAGTTGAGAGTGCCAAGTAGGCCCACAGTGTAAACATGGGCTAATTAAAGGGACATCAGGCCAATGCACTAGACTCATTTATGGGAACCAGAACCACTATCAGAAACAGAGTAGGCTTAATACAAGAGACTCTAATGAAGACGGTGTAACGTTGAAACGTTAGTCCCACAATGTTGCCACCTTAAATCAAATAAAAAAAAAAACTCTGAGTTGCTCCGGTGAAACCCTTTTTCTTTACTAGGTTTACAGTTATACAAGTATTTATTTTTTAGGCAAAGTTCCTAATGTCATAGTAGTGAATCTTAAAACCTAGAAGAACAGCTGGAGATGGGGACTGGCAAATTCCAGAGCCAAATTCACAATAGTGTCAGCTATCTCCTGACTCTGATTGTGTCTCTGTGTGTATTTGTGTGTGTGTGTGTGTGTGTGTCAGGGATTGTGGAAAGTAATTTTTTACTGCCATCGGTATATATATATACAATATAGCTCTCTTGAGTCTGTCTGGAGTGTGGAGTGAACTACCTTGAGCTTCAGTTTCTGCACTTGGCATCTGACTGCGTTCCTCTGAGAGCCGTGTTTTCCTCTTCAGCAGCTCTCTGTGTGGTCTACCGGTTCAGACATGGCCTGGAGCTGGCTATGACAGCAGGTAAAACAGAGTAGTCGACAGCTGACAGCTAGAGGACACTGATAGCATGACAATGAGCCAAGCCGACAATAATAATTTTGGATAGCCACTAGAGGGAGCAGTTAACCTACATACAGAGTGACATCCGACTGCCTCTGTTTTGAATGTCACATAATGAAAATAGAGTAACAAAATTATGATCGATTCCAACCAGACTCCACTGGTTCAGATTTCAGATCTGGGTAGATATCTGTTCCTAAAATATCTGGTGAAACTGACCGATGTAGGACCATGTTTCAGTTACATCTGTTATCTACAATGTGTGTGTGTGTGTGTGTGTGTGTGTGTGTGTGTGTGTGTGTGTGTGTGTGTGTGTGTGTGTGTGTGTGTGTGTGTGTGAGTGTGTGTCTGGGATATCCTGGCTATCACAATCTCTCTTTGTAAATGTAAGATGAAAGTGTGAGTGACTCAGGCGGCATGCCTCATTCTTTAACTTACAGTAAAGCAACACAATGAAACTTCCATCACAAAGGCTGCCAAACTATTCTAATCATGCAGAAATTAAACATAGCACTAGCTCTCTACCTCTGAAGAGTATTTCAACCTTATCAGCCTATCAGAGAGGCCAAGTGGTGATTGGCTGATTTGTGTTCTTTTTTTTGTTTGTTTAATTTTAATGACTTGGCATGTACTCCTTATGTATGGTTGTGATAACGATGTCTTATTTCTGTCACTGTTATCTATGATTTTATTTGTTTTTCAGTATCATTGTGAGATTTGTCTAATTATGTTTGAGTGTGTGTGTGTGTGTGTGTGTGTGTGTGTGTGTGTGTGTGTGTGTGTGTGTGTGTGTGTGTCAGGGATGGAAATGAGCACAAACCACCAGCCAAATGCTTGTCAAATATGGAAGTGGCTGGTAGATTTCATACACAAAGTCTGGTGAATTTGCCAGTAGCTGGTAGATGTACATTTAATTCATGTAGATGGTGGCTAGATGTCCACCCCTGGAGTGTGTTTGTGTGTGTGTTTGTGTGTGTGTGTGTGTGTGTGTGTGTGTGTGTGTGTGTGTGTGTGTGTGTGTGTGTGTGTGTGTGTGGGTGGGTGTGTGGGTGTGTGTGTGTGTGTGTGTGTGTGTGTGTGTGCTGCCAGTAAACTACAGCCCTCTGACCCTGATCTTACTGTAATCCTGCAGCTTCCTTTACCAGTGGAATAACAGAAATATTAACTTTGATGAGTCCATGAGAACACAAGGAAAATCAAGATCAGCATCTCAGATATCACTCAGAAAATTCAGCCATGGTGTGTGTTTGTGTCCACAGGGTCTGGTGTCACATTGCAAACTGGACTGATATCCTTCCATGTTCAAGTTTCTTTTATGTCCTGTACCAAGCCTCCACTTTATCAGCACCAAAACACCCCAAACCATCACATCCCCTCCACAGTGATTGACAGATGGAGTCAAACACTCCAACAGCTAATTGTCTTCTTTGTGATCTGAACGCCTTAGATCTGTCTGTCCGTAACACTGTAGTCTTTCTCTGAAGTTTTTCTCCACCTCTTAATCTTTTATTTGTATTGGCCAGTCTGAGATATGGCTTTGTCTTCCCTACTCTGTCTAGGAAGCTAACAACTTTAAGTATAAGTGTAAGTATACCCTTTCGATCCCGTGAGGGAAATTCTGTCTCTGCATTTATCCCAATCCGTGAATTAGTGAAACACACTCAGCACACAGTGAGGTGAAGCACATCACACTAACCCAGAGCAGTGAGCTGCCTTGCTTTCACCTCTTCTGTTGATGTTGACACATTGGTCTTTGGCAGGTGCATTATTTCACACAACTGCCAGTTGAGGACCTGCGAGGCGTCTGATGGTCAAGCTGGACACTCTAATGTAGTCGACCTCTCGCTCAGTTGCGCACTGATGCCTCCCTCATTATATTCAGGTTAAAACCAGTTTTCAGTCATCAGTGAAGAGAGTAGCACACTGTTTCTTGACCATGTTTCACATAGAAAAGCTTTTATTTCTCATGCAGACATAGAGTGAGGTTTCAGAAGGAAGTTCTTGGTTTCCGATGTATTCGATTCCACAGTAACTATCGCTCCAGATATAATGTGTTATAGAAAGGCCAGTTGCTCTCACAATAATATCTTCTAATACCTATACATCTGTCATCTGTGTGTGTGCATGTGTGTGTGTGCATGTGTGTGTGTGTGTGTGTGTGTGGGGCGGGGGGGAGGGAGGGCATTTCTCCCTGGCTAATGTTTTTCTTTCTTATCCGGGCCCTGTTCTTTAATTTCCAGGGACCTCTGCACATTCTCTCTCTCGCACAAAACCACACACACACACACACACACACACACACACACACACTCAACCACACAACCACATACTGTAGACAAAGACACATATGGTTGTGTCTCACTGTATCAGTTATTATCCCATAGCGTGAGTGTGTGTGTATGTGTGTGTCTGTGTGTGTGTGTCTGTGTGTTTGTGTGTGTGTGTGTGTGTGTGTGTGAGTCATGTTGTTTTGCAGACCGGGGTCTTGAGATGAAACACCCTTCCTCTGTGGTCCGTGGTTGTTTCCTCTCCTCTCATGGCCTTTCTTTCTCCTCTCTTCTCCCTTTTCCTCCTCCACCTCGACTCTGCATTCATCCCATCCTAAGCTCTCCTCTCGGGGCTATCCCTGCCTGCCAGCACTGCATCAGCCAGGGGCAACTGGAGGCTCTACAAGCAGGATACAGAATACAGAGACCAAGGCTCTGACACTGCTGACACAATACAATAATATTATATAGGCTACTAAACCATTACCTACTACATGCAATGCAAGACACAATACAATGATATTATTACCTCCGCCAAGGAGGTTATGTTTTCACCGGGGTTTGTTTGTCTGTTTGTCTGCTTATCTGTTTGTCTGTCTGTTTGTCTGTTAGCAAGATAACTCAAAAAGTGAGGGATGGATTTCGATGACATTTTCAGAGAAGGTCAGAAATGACCCAAGGAAGAAACGATTAATTATGGGAGTGATCCGGAACACCATTGGGATTCCATTCGGAGCCGTTTATGTGTTTCGCTTAGTGGTGTAATGACATGGTAAGGCCACGTGGTGGCGATCTGAATAGTTTAGGTTCAAATTTATGACAACCTAGGAAGAACAATTACAGGCGGAGGTCTGCGCTCTCTGAGTGCTTTTCTAGTTATATATCAAATCATTAGCTACTAGATGCTATGCAAGACACAATAAAATCATATTATATACCAAACCATTACCTACTAGGTATGTTTGTCAGTGTTCATGTACATTACTGTATATTCAATGCAATAATGAAAATGAATTGCAACAGTCCGTGACAATATCATAAATAAGGATTTATGATATTGTCAAGAAAAAGAATAGTAACTGTTTTCAATTAACTTTGTTTTCATTATATCTTCCATTCCAAAGGAATAATGATAGTATACTTATTGCATTCTGCATGTGTACACTTGTATAATGCACGAGCAAATTTGCTTCCATACTGTACGTGCACACTTTTTAATACAAGTGCATACTTGCGTGCCTAACCCCTTGTCTAATTATGAATGTTTGGGCAAGAAAGTCAACACATTTTGTTTGGGTTTAGAGGTGAGTCACAATGTTTTTGAATTTGCAATATGAGTGATGTGCGTTTATCTTAATCATTGTTCTGACAATCTGACTCATAATTCTGTGACTAAGGTTTACTGAACAATCTTCAATCCATTTTGGAAGTTGTTGACAGAGAAAGGGAGAGGTTGAGAGACAGAGAGAGAGAGAGAGAGAATGAGAGAGAGGAGAGGGAAGAAGGGATAAATAAAGCACAAGAGGAGAGAGAGAGAGAGAGAGAGAGAGAGAGTAGAGGGAATGAGGAGTCAGTAGTGCAAAGGTTACGATGGAAAACTAGAATGCATTTCCCCGATGGGAAAGTGCGAAGTGTGCTTGCTCTGACGCGCCGCGACAGCTTCCCGGCAGGAGACGCGACCGCTCGCCCTCAGGTCAAAGCGCCAAAGTTTGGCCAAGACGCGAAGCTGCTTTGAGTTTGGCGGCGTTGCCCTCGATTGCCGAATTCTTAAACTGACGTGAAGGGTTGCCTAGGTTCATCAGTGGTATGTCCCAGAGCACCTCAATGTAAAAATGTGGATGTCATCCCAAAGACGTAAAGAGATATGAGACAAAATGCATTTTTGCTAATTGCGACGCCCCCTAGTGGCCAAATTACACCAAATTTACTGAGGCTACTTTGGATGGTGTCCAAAATCATCCCACCAAATATGGTCTTGACACCTCAAAGCGTTTCCGAGATTTGACCTCACTTCCTGTTTGGAGGCTTCGCCATCGAATTTGATTGGCTGCCATGGGCGAACGCTTTGATGTATGGAAATGAAATGTACACCTCTAAGGTCTGTAGACCTTGTGTTGAATTATGTATGAGTTGTTCACGTGTAGCCAGCATGAAACACGTAACCACTGAAAGAAGGAAGGAGCCTAAGGAACTAGGCATGTTTCTAGAACAAATACGAGTAATGTTAGGAGAATTGCGGGAACATCTACTGTTTACTCACTGTTGAGTAAGTTGCAATGTGTTATAGCCTCAAATTGATGGTAGAATAAACAGGACGACTCACCTGTTCAAATGGTGTAATAGGATCAAATTTGGTGTTGATATGTCAAAGCAACCAGGCTGTTACTGGTTAACGTTTCTGAATATGAAATCGATTTTGGATTGGTTGCATGTGATAAAAGCTATGCCATTTCCTGTCCAGACAGCATTCATATTCAGAAATACTGTACACCGGCAACAAGGCACACACATACACACACACACACACACACACACACACACACATACACACACCCCTTTCAAACCCAAATATCTGTCTGTTACGTCTGCCTCTTGTACACAAACTGCATGTTGCACAGTTCACCCACATCTACCCACAATTCTTTGATTTATTAATAATCCCTGCATTAAAAAACTGCAATGTGTCAAATCTTAATATATATATATGTATATACTGTATGGGCAATTCCATGCAAAACTGTCAAGTCCATAACCCCACACAGCGTCAAACTATGATGTGGATGATGATTTCTTAAAAGTTTACCCTTTCGCTCTTCTTGTTTGTACAACATATTCAATGATATTGTTAACTTAATCATTTGCATTATATAAATGTAACCTATTTTTCCACCCTTATGTCTCAACATATACTGGAGTCACATTCATAAACATAAACAGGATCCTAGGTTCTCAATTTGCTGGACTCGCTGTCTACCATAAAGTTAAAGAATAGTAATAACAGAAGAAAAGGAAAGAAGATGTTGATAGCGTGATTAACTAGTGTGGTGCCTCCACTGAAGAATGTCTTTACCACTGCCCTGGTGGAAATATGTAAATCCTCAGAAATGTCAAGTGACTACAGTTACTTCTACCTGCTTTGATATAGCTTATCCTAAATGAAATACTATGCATAATGCAACCATCACAAAACATTTATTGTATCCTTTGTTTTCAACTCTTAGAATTCAGTTCAGTATGACATAATAAAATGAAAGTACAAAAATAGTTTTTAAACCCCTTTTTAAAAGTTCAACCTATCACTTTCAATTAAATCTCAATTAAGGATTACGTAGTTCTAAATAGTAACTGTGTGGTAATAATTCACCTATACCACCCATAGCCTAAATTAATCAAATGTTTACCATGAACAATAGTTAAATGAAACACACAGTAATACTTTCTATAACACTTTGTGTTGGATGTAATTAATTGGACCTAGAATTGTTAACTGCTATAAGTGGGCCAAACTTCCCAGTTTAAGTCTCCACACATAAGCTTGCCTACCGAGTCGAAAAACGTAGCTCCCACTTTCCTTAGCTGTAGTGGAATTCTGGGATTTCTCCCTAAAGCGGAAACTATTATTTTTACCTAATTATAATTACTATTATTACTGGGGAGGTTATAGGTTTGCACTGATTCGGGTAGGGTAGTGGCAATATACTGGATGGTATATCGGTTAGAATATAGGACGGAGAAGAGATGGGGTTTAACTTTGTATTGTTTCAGCAGAGACATTCAGGATTTCCATACAGAGAAATATGGGTGTGGCTATTTATATATATATATAGATAGTCTGAAATAAGAAAAAGACAAATACAATTTAGGTTCTAGTCTTACAAATAATATATCTGCAGCATACAGAAATGCATCAACACTAAGCTCAATAAACTGAATTGTAAGCCAGGACACACATACAAACGCTAACCCCTTCAAGATAGAAAGGGAACCTTTTTGTTCGTGACTACAGTTATTATGTGGTCAATTACGCCATCTAGCGGCGTAAAATGGTACGGTGTAATAGCGTTAAAAACTTCCTCGCGAAACACATGAAGTATTAATAATTTCAAAGAACACTTACACTATATTACTTCATGGAAATAATGTCAAGAGCAAGTTTAACAAGCAAACCTCTTGCATACCAGTGTGAATTAACTCGATGTAAACATCATACAAACTTACTTTTCATCAATGACTCGCAACTCTGAATGTCAAAGACTGGATTACTCAGGATAACTGCAGGAATTGTCAAAAGGTAAATTAATTATCTCTGTTTTAGTGCACAATGAACTTGCACGTCTCTGCAGGTAGGCCTGCTAACAAAAATAAGAAACTTAACAGGAAGGCACGCGAGTTTACCACATGAAATATCGCGACAAATGCTAAATCACAGCGAACACACAAAAGTCCCGGTGAAGTACCCGATTTTGTTCCCCACCCAATTCGTGTTTCCTTTACGCCACTATACTAAAGTTCTTGCGTTGTGGCTAGGTTACCATACGTATTGTCAGTACTGAATTGCGTTTTCCGGTTTTCAGCTACGGTAGCCGACTAGAGCTTCTGCAGGAAGACCTATAGGGGAAACACGAACTGGGGGGAACCAAATCGGGTACTTCACCGGCCTTTTCTACATAATCACTCAAACTATAATGAATTCTACACGCTAATACCTTACAGATGTAAACTTGTGCACATTCAAAGGATACACAACGAATACAAAAGCAGTAGCCTACATATAAAAATGCAAAGCGACAGTAAACAATAGGCCTAATCTCCGTTACATCTTCTAAAGACGTTAAACAACATGTTTCAGGCACGTTACAACATATGCTGAACAGTATATTGTAGGCTAGGCTACTGGCCTCATAAGTTCTGAGCTAGCTCAGCTATTCAGCAAGTTTACAATCACTAGGCTAGGACGAACAAAGAATGCAGGAAATCTTCACTTTTTTGTCCTTTCCTTCATTTATGCTGTAAAACTGTGGATACAAAAATAAACTATTTTCAGTCCATTTGTCTTGTCTAACCACGCATATAGCGAATTGCCACTATATCAAAAAACAAATAAATCTTTCTCTTAAACATATCTTATTTTCTGCACTTATGTCTAAACACATATTTCACCAGAACAATGTATACTTACAGGCATTGCCTTCGTATGGGTAAGAAATAACTATAGCAGGTGAAAAACATAAATTGTCCAGACAGCAACCAGTGTGAATCATCTCAGTGACTTCTCTCGTTTTAACGCTAAGCAGGAAGTATTAACTAGCCTACTACACTCCAAAGTAGATTCTGATAAGGCCAGTAGATGGCGCTCTAACATAACAAATGACTGGTAAATACTAGTGCAATAACATAAACGAAATCTTGGTCGGCTCAGACCGTGACAATATTATTGACTAAACAATAAACATGTAGGAATGAGGTGTCAAACTCACTTTATGGTCAATTATCATCACACGCACGCCAAAGATAGCACAATGTCTCTCTCGCTCAGAAAGTGCACGAACATAATGACTGGTGCATTACAGGAAGTGATTTACCCAGAATGCTCCGGTCATTTATGGTAAATAACAAGAAATAAAATCGAATTACTCTCAAAACATCACAAATATATCAAACGATATCCTGTAATCATTACAATCTCCTAAATAGCAATTCATTACGAAGAGAAACTATTACAAATTGTCAAAAACGAAACACCGTCACAGTGAAAACTCGTGTGATTGCAACCTTATATACCACCTGGACATTCAGTGAAATTAACAACGAGTAAGTCCGTACTTGCCTCTCGAGGCCATGGCGTCGTTAAGACATACACAGTCTCGGGATGAGACAACGCTGCCGACAACACAAAGTGCACCGTTGCGGATAATATCAGGCGGGTCTGATAAAGATGTTGGCACAATGCTGCGATAAAACTAAGCTGTCATGATACTAAGAGATGATGGATCCCGTCCCAGTCACTTTTGCAAGAATTGGCATACTTTGATTTTTTAAAAAAAAAAATATCAACATTGTATCTTAAATCACTCTGGAATGTCCTTTTGGCATTATTTAAGCAATTTAAGATGAGCTATTCTGCTTAATAGTATACATTCGTCAACACACACGTTTTTGCTAATTATAGAGCCATCGACGGACCGAATAACACCAAATTTATTGAGGGTGCTTTGGATGGGGTCTCAAGTCATCCCACCAAATATGGCTTTCATACGTCACAGTATTTCCAAGATAGGCACACTTCCTGTTTGGCGGCTTCGCTTGCTGAATTTAATTGGTTATCACAGGCGAACGCTTGGACGTATGAAGGCGAAATCAAGGCGGTTGATCCGCCTTGGTCTGTAGATCACGCGTGCCAAGTTTCATGACAATCGGAGGAACTATGCGGCCAGAGTTGCTTTACTTTGACTTTGGACAAAATTCAAAATGGTGGAAAATCCATCATGGCGGAAAATTACATCACATGGTGCGTTGGAATCAGCTGAGTCAGATGATTCCAATGGTATAAGTTTTATCAAAATCGGCCATACGGATCAAACGTTACAGGCATTAACGTGTTTTCCAACTTTGACCAGTTGGTGGCGCTAGGGCGTGAGAGTGGCGAGCATGAAACCTGGTGGTGTCAATCAGGGTAGTCTCCTCTATCAGTGTACCAAATTTCATGACTTTATGTCTTACGGTTTGGGCTACAGGTGGAAAAATGTGTGGGCATCAGCGCTCAAAAGTCGCTTTTCCATTCATTCCTATGGGAAAAAATCGACCGGAAAAACTGGAATAACGGGAGAACGACAAGGCGTATCAAAAAGCTGTATACAAGCCACCATCGTCGCATCAGGACGCACGCGTGAGAGGTGGAACGGTGTCTTTAGCTCCAAATCCCTAGGACAAGTTAGGGAGACAAAAGTTGGCGTTAAGATAAATGATAACTAGAATGCATTTCCCGGTGGGAAGTGCGAAGTGTGCTTGCTCAGACGCGCCGCGACAGCGCCCGGCAGGAGACGCGACCGCTCGTCCTCAGGTCAAAGCGCCAAAGTTTGGCCAAGACACGAAGCTGCTTCGAGTTTGGCGGCGTTGCCCTCGATTGCCGAATTCTTACACTGACGTGAAGGGTTGCCTAGGTTCATCAGTGGTATGTCCCAGAGCACCTCCAATGTAAAAATGTGGATGTCATCCCAAAGACATAAAGAGATACCGTATGAGACAAAATGCATTTTTGCTAATTGCGACGCCCCCTAGTGGCCAAATTGCACCAAATTTACTGAGGTTACTTTGGATGGTGTCCAAAATCATCCCACCAAATATGGTCTTGACACCTCAAAGCGTTTCCGAGATTTGACCTCACTTCCTGTTTGGAGGCTTCGCCATCGAATTTCATTGGCTGCCATGGGCGAACGCTTTGATGTATGGAAATGAAATGTACATCTCTAAGGTCTGTAGACCTTGTGTTGAATTATGTATGAGTTGTTCACGAGTAGCCAGCATGAAACACGTAACCACTGAAAGAAGGAAGGAGCCTAAGGAACTAGGCATGTTTCTGGAACAAATACGAGTAATGTTAGGAGTATTGCGGGAACATCTGCTGTTTACTCACTGTTGAGTAAGTTGCAATGTGTTATAGCCTCAAATTGATGGTAGAATAAACAGGACGAATCACCTGTTCAAATGGTGTAATAGGATGAAATTTGGTGTTGATATGTCAAAGCAACCAGGCTGTTACTGGTTAACGTTTCTGAATATGAAATCGATTTTGGATTGGTTGCATGTGATAAAAGCTATGCCATTTCCTGTCCAGACAGCATTCATATTCAGAAATACTGTACACCGGCAACAAGGCACACACACACAGACACACACACATACATACACCTCTTTCAAACAAAAGCATCAGTCCGTTACATCTGCCTCTTGTCCACAAACTGCATGTTGCTGAGTTGACCCACAACGGCAACAGCAACGAAGGCTTTCACACAAACACACACACACAACACCCCCTCAAACCCAAATATCTGTGTGTTACGTCTGCCTCTTGTCCACAAACTGCATGTTGCAAAGTTCACCTACATCTACCCACAATTCTTTGATTTATAAATAATCCCTGCATTAAAAAACTGCAATGTGTCAAATCTTAATATATTTATATATATATATATATATGTATACTGTATGGGCAATTCCATGCAAAACTGTCAAGTCCATAACCCCACACAGCGTCAAACTATGATGTGGATGATGATTTCTTAAAAGTTTACCATTTCGCTCTTCTTGTTTGTACAACATATTCAATGATATTGTTAACTTAATCATTTGCATTATATAAATGTAACCTATTTTTCCACCCGTATGTCTCAACATATACTGGAGTCACATTCATAAACATAAACAGGATCCTAGGTTCTCAATTTGCTGGACTCACAGTCTACCATAAAGTTAAAGAATAGTAATAACAGAAGAAAAGGTAAGAAGATGTTGATAGCGTGATTAACTGTGGTGCCTCCACTGAAGAATGTCTTTACCACTGCCCTGGTGGAAATATGTAAATCCTCAGGAATGTCAAGTGACTACAGTTACTTCTACCTGCTTTGATATAGCTTATCCTAAATGAAATACTATGCATAATGCAACAATCACAAAACATTTATTGTATCCTTTGTTTTTAACTCTTAGAATTCAGTTCAGTATGACATAATAAAATGAAAGTACAAAAATAGTTTTTAAACCCCTTTTTAAAAGTTCAACCTATCACTTTCAATGAAATCTCAATTAAGGATTACGTAGTTCTAAATAGTAACTGTGTGGTAATAATTCACCTATACCACCCATAGCCTAAATTAATTAAATGTTTACCATGAACAATAGTTAAATGAAACACACAGTAATACTTTCTATAACACTTTGTGTTGGATGTAATTAATTGGACCTAGAATTGTTAACTGCTATAAGTGGGCCAAACTTCCCAGTTTAAAGGAGAATTCCGGTGTGAAATTGAGCTTAACTGTACCGAAACATGTTAAGGTGTACTCACACGTGTTTTAGACGCACTTTCACTCACCCCCAGCATTCCGAACTCCTCCGTTTTCAGCCTAGCTTACAGAAGGCTTGAATCTATTAGATTGGGCATTACGTAGCCTATGCAGCTAAATCGCTATTTTTAAACCATTAAAAAGGTTCCAAGTAACTCCACACTGCATTGGTTGACTTCTGAGGGTCCTGACATTTAAAACGAGATACTTAGAACTTTGGAAGTGCACAGGAAGTTTATTAAAAAAGACTGTTTATTCAAGCAGTACCTTCATAGAATCTCTCCGCTGGGCGCCATCTTGTGGTGAAGTCGCGATAAGTCGACTGACGAGCACAAACGAACAGGAAAGACAGGGGGACATATTGCAAACATTTTGAGCTTTGTTACTCATCATGCTCATGTAGACAGTATAACTATATATTTCCTATGGAATTACTTTAGCAATATGTTCCCCTGTCCTTCCTGTTCGTTCGTGCTCGTCAGTCGGCTTATCGCGACTTGATTCCAAGATGGCGCCCAGCGGAGAGATTCTATGAAGGCACTGCTTGTAAACAGTCTTTTTTAAATAAACTTCCTGTGCATTTCCAAAGTTCTCAGTATCTCGTTTTAAATGTCAGGACCCTCAGAAGTCTACCAATGCAGTGTGGATTTACTTGGAACCTTTTTAATGGTTTAAAAATAGCGATTTAGCTGCATAGGCTACGTAATGCCCAATCTAATAGATTCAAGCCTACTGTAAGCTAGGCTGAAAACGGAGGAGTTCAGAATGCTGGGGGTGAGTGAAAGTGCGTCTAAAACACGTGTGAGTACACCTTAACATGTTTCGGTACAGTTAAGCTCAATTTCACACCGGAATTCTCCTTTAAGTCTCCACACATAAGCTTGAGTCGAAAAACGTAGCTCCCACTTTCCTTAGCTGTAGTGGAATTCTGGGATTTCTCCCTAAAGCGGAAACTATTATTTTTACCTAATTATAATTACTATTATTATTGGGGAGGTTATAGGTTTGCACTGATTCGGGTAGGTAGTGGCAATATACTGGATGGTATATCGGTTAGAATATAGGACGGAGAAGAGATGGGGTTTAACTTTGTATTGTTCCAGCAGAGACATTCAGGATTTCCATACAGAGAAATATGGGTATGGCTATTTATATATATATATATATAGATAGTCTGAAATAAGAAAAAGACAAATACAATTTAGGTTCTAGTCTTACAAATAATATATCTGCAGCATACAGAAATGCATCAACACTAAGCTCATTAAACTGAATTGTAAGCCAGGACACACATACAGCAACGCTAACCCCTTCAAGATAGAAAGGGAACCTTTTTGTTCGTGACTACAGTTATTATGTGGTCAATTACGCCATCTAGCGCCGTAAAATGGTAGGGTGTAATAGCGTTAAAAACTTCCATTTGAAAATGCAACATCCTTACAACAGTATAACGCTAAACGGTAGATTCCTAAGCGAAACACATGAAGTATTATAATTTCAAAGAACACTTACACTATATTACTTCATGGAAATTATGTCAAGAGCAAGTTTAACTATATTAGCAAACCTCTTGCATACCAGTGTGAATTAAATACAAACTTACTTTTCATCAATGACTCGCAACTCTGAATGTCAAAGACTGGATTACTCAGGATAACTGCAGGAATTGTCAAAAGGTAAATTAATTATCTCTGTTTAAGTGCACAACGAACTTGCACGTCTCTGCAGGTACTAACAAAAATAAGAAACTTAACAGGAAGGCACGCGAGTTTACCACATGAAATATCGCAACAAATGCTAAATCACAGCGAACACACAAATGTCCCGTCCTTTTCTACATAATCACTCAAACTATAATGAATTCTACATGCTAATACAGATGTAAACTTGTGCACATTCAAAGGATACACAACGAATACAAAAGCAGTAGCCTAGCCTACATATAAAAATGCAAAGCGAAAGTAAACAATAGGCCTAATCTCCATTACATCTTCTTAAGACGTTAAACAACATGTTTCAGGCACGTTACAACATGCTGAACAGTAAATATTGTAGACTACTGGCCTCACTAATTCGAGCTAGCTCAGCTATCCAGCAAGTTTACAATCACTAGGCAAGGACGAACAAAGAATGCAGGAAATCTTCACTTTTTTCTCCTTTCCTTCATTTATGCTGTAAAACTGTCAATACAAAAATAAACTATTTTCATTTGTCTTGTCTAGCCACGCATATAGCGAATTGCCGCCATATCAAAAAACAAAGAAATCTTTCTCACATATCTTATTTTCTGTACTTATGTCTAAACACATATTTCACTAGAACAATGTATACTTACAGGCATTGCCTTCGTATGGGTAAGAAATAACTATAGCAGGTGAAAAACATAAATTGTCCGGAGACAGCAACCAGTGTGAATCATCTCAGTGACTTCTCTCGTTTTAACGCTAAGCAGGAAGTATTTACTAGCCTACTTTCACTCCAAAGTAGATTCTGATAAGGCCAGTAGATGGCGCTCTAACATAACAAATGACTGGTAAATACTGAGTGCAATAACATAAACGAAATCTTGGTCGGCTCAGACCGTGACAATATTATTGACTAAACAATAAACATGTTGGAATGAGGTGTCAAACTCACTTTATGGTCAATTATCATCACACGCACGCCAAAGATAGCACAATGTCTCTCTCGCTCAGAAAGTGCACGGACATAATGACTGGTGCATACGTGCAGGAGCGGTCTTTATTACAGGAAGTTACCCAGAATGCTCCGGTCAATTATGGTAAATAACAAGAAATAAAATCGAATTACTCTCAAAACATCACAAATATATCAAACGATATCCTGTAATCATTACAATCTCTTAAATAGCAATTCATTACGAAGAGAAACTATTACAAATTGTCAAAAACGAAACACCGTCACAGTGAAAAGTCGTGTGATTGCAACCTTATATAGCCTACCACCTGGACACTGAATATTACTAACAACGATTAAGTCCGTACTTGCCTCTCGAGGCCATGGCATCGTTAAGATATACTCAGTCTCGGGATGAGACAACGCTGCCGACAACCCAAATCGCTCCATTGCGGACAATCTCAGACAGGTCCGACAAAGATATCGGCGCAATGATACCATACAACTACGCTGTCATCAAACTAAGGAGATGATGGATCCCGTCCCAGTAACTTTTGCAAGAATTGGCATACTTTGATTTTTTTTTAAAAAATATCAACATTGTATCTTAAATCACCCTGGAATGTCCTTTTGACATTACTTAAGCAATTTAAGATGAGCTATTCTGCTTAATAGTATACATTCGTCAACACACACGTTTTTGCTAATTATAGAGCCATCGACAGTCCGAATAACACCAAATTTATTGAGGGTGCTTTGGATGGGGTCTCAAGTCATCCCACCAAATATGGCTTTCAGACGTCACAGTATTTCCAAGATAGGCACACTTCCTGTTTGGCGGCTTCGCTCGCTGAATTTAATTGGTTATCACAGGCGAACGCTTGGACGTATGAAGGCGAAATCAAAGCGGTTGATTCGCCTTGGTCTGTAGATCACGCGTGCCAAGTTTCATGACGATCGGAGGAACTATGCGGCCAGAGTCGCTTTACTTTGACTTTGGACAAAATTCAAAATGGTGGAAAATCCATCATGGCGGAAAATTACATCACATGGTGCGTTGGAATCAGCTGAGTCAGAGGATTCCAATGGTATAAGTTTTATCAAAATCGGCCATACGGATCAAACGTTACAGGCATTAACGTGTTTTCCAACTTTGACCAGTTGGTGGCGCTAGGGCGTGAGAGTGGCGAGCATGAAACCTGGTGGTGTCAATCAGGGTAGTCTCCTCTATCAGCGTACCAAATTTCATGACTTTATGTCTTACGGTTTGGGCTACAGGTGGAAAAATGTGTGGGCATCAGCGCTCAAAAGTCGCTTTTCCATTCATTCCTATGGGAAAAAATCGACCGGAAAAACTGGAATAGCTGGAGAACGACAAGGCGTATCAAAAAGCTGTATACAAGCCACCATCCTCCCATCAGGACGCACGCGTGAGAGGTGGAACGGCGTCTCTAGCTCCAAATCCCTAGGACAAGACAGGGAGACAAAAGTTGGCGTTAAGATATATGATAATAACTAGAATGCATTTCCCGGTGGGAAAGTGCGAAGTGTGCTTGCTCCGACGCGCTGCGGGAGCGCCCCGGCAGGATACGCGACAGCTCGCCCTCAGGTCAAAGCGCCAAAGTTTGGCCAAGACGCGAAGCTGCTTCGAGTTTGGCGACGTTGCCCTCGATTGCCGAATTCTTACACTGACCTGACGAGTTGCCTAGGTTTATCAGTGGTATGTCCCAGAGCACCTCCAATGTAAAAATGTAGATGTCATCCCAAAGACGTAAAGAGATATGAGCCAAAATGCATTTTTGCTAATTGCGGCGCCCCCTAGTGGCCAAATTACAACACATTTACTGAGGCTACTTTGGATGGTGTCCAAAATCATCCCGCCAAATATGGTCTCGATACCTCACAGCGTTTCCGAGATTTGACCTCACTTCCTGTTTGGACGCTTCACCATCGAATTTGATTGGCTGTCACGGGCGAACGCTTTGATGTATGAAAATGAAATGTACACCTCTAAGGTCTGTAGACCTTGTGTTGAATTAAGTATGAGTTGTTCACGTGTAGCTAGCATGAAACACGTAACCACTGAAGGAAGGAAGGAGCCTAAGGAACTAGGCTAGCCTGACGACGTCATACTCAATTCTTATCAGAATATGAGTCTGAAACTGCTCCATTCAGCTGCGATTATGGGGCGTGATTCAACCGATACAGTGCGGGGGGGATTGCTCTGCACTCATTGGATAGACCAAACCAAACAGAACAAGTTATTGGCTGTCAGTATCTGCGAAATCTAAGACAGAAATATGTAGCAGGGTAGGCTATGGAAAACATCCTCCTTCGTTTTTAAAAATAATTCCTTCAAACTGTATGCAATGAACAGCTGGGGAAGTGTGTCGTTAACCCAACGAGCAAACAGACATTTTTAAACAAACGGGAACAACATCACCCAAACATGCTGTTTTAACTGGGTCTAAGTGTTCAGAAATAGTTGTGCGAATCCGTGATAAAACCTCCGTTTCAATAGCTAAGATAAACGAAAGGCCAAACTGCATGAACAAATTATGCATTCATAGCCATAGCGTTTCTGTTGCAATCAAAATCAACCTAAGCGAACATGGTCTCACTACCAACTCGTTGAACGAGGACGCATGCAGCCGTGAACGTCACTGCTGTTCATATGTCAATCATCACGTAAAGCCCGCCCTGTGAAATGTGATTGGTCCGAGCCGAAGTGTATCTCGAATAGTAGCAGCTGAACGGAGCAGTGCCAGACCGAAGTTCCCTGCCGAAAAAGAATGGAGGCGGGGCTAAACTTCGGTCTGGCATCCAGGCTAGAACTAGGCATGTTTCTAGAACAAATACGAGTAATGTTAGGAGTATAGCTATCCTGTTATGCGGGAACATCCGCAGTTTACTCATTGTTAAATAAGTTGCAATGTGTTATAGCCTCAAATGGATGGTAAAATAAACAGGACGACTCACCTGTTCAAATGATGTAATAGGATAAAATTTGGTTTTGATAAGTCAAAGCAACCAGGCTGTTACTGGTTAACGTTTCTGAATATGAAATCGATTTTGGATTGGTTGCATGTGATAAAAGCTATGCCATTTCCTGTCCAGACAGCATTCATATTCAGAAATACTGTACACCGGCAACAAAGACACACACACACACACACACACACACACACACACACACACACACACACAAACAACTCTTTCAAACAGAAACGTCAGTCCGTTACATCTGCCTCTTGTCCACAAACTGCATGTCGCTGAGTTGACTAGCAACGAAGACTTTCACATAAACACACACACACACACACACACACACACACACACACACACACACACACAGACACACCACCCCTTCAAACACAAATATCTGTCTGTTACGTCTGCCTCTTGTCCACAAACTGCATGTTGCACAGTTCACCCACATCTACCCACAATTCTTTGATTTATAAATAACCCCAGCATTAAAAAACTGCAATGTGTCAAATCTTATTATACAACAATTGGGTTCTATGAAGCTGTTTCTTTGTTTCTGATTGGCCGAGAGACGTTCCATGAGTTGAAATATCCCACGATAATCCACTCTGACTTTTCACAGCTAATAATAAATCACTCCGCGATACAATGTCAAATTGTCAAGTGTAAAACGAACTGTCACATTGCATCCAAGCTGAAATACAGATACTCAGAACATAGAATATGACGGAGGTGGATATTAGCTAGTTGGATGGCATGTAGGCTAAGTAAAATAGTGATGTTTCAAAGCTAAAAGCATGTCCTAACCAGACGCAATGCGAGCTAACGTTTATTAGGCTATATTCTGCATTGCTTGACAACGGGAGAGATAGAACTAACGACTGGCTTTTGGCCATAGCAACGTGCTTTTAGAACTAACGACTGGCCTTTGGCCATAGCAACCATCCATTTAGAACTAGTAACGGCAGTTTGTCCTGCAAGTAATAGAACTTTGTGGCGGAGAGAAGTTAGTTCTACAAACAAGACAGTTTTAGCGATTTACATTATAATGGGAAATTAGCGCAAAAAACAAGTGGTAGAATTGTTGTATAAAAGCAATATAGCACTTGTGATCGTGGGTTGTTGCTGGATATTCCCACGGATGTAGTTGCCTGCGCCACTCGGCCTCGGGCCTCGAGGCTACGGCCGAACAACACCCGTGGGAATATCTAGCAACAACCCACTCCCACTCGTGCTATATTGTTTAAATATGTATACTGTATGTATATACTGTATGGGCAATTCCATGCAAAACTGTCAAGTCCATAACCCCACACAGCATCATACTATGATGTGGATGATGATTTCTTAAAAGTTTACCATTTCGCTCGCGCAAAAAAAAAAATTAATCGTTCCTACATCGTTTTTTTCATCATTCCTACAAACATTTATCAGAACCAACATTTCTAGATGATGTTGGGAATGGGGTAGGCCTACTATTACTAAAATAAATGCATAAGGTAGCCTATGCCTGTTTTTTACATCCCGACTATTTAATGTAGGTTTTAGGCTAAGCCTACACAGTAAGAGCAACAAGTTGGCCAGAATTATATGAAATAAGGGCATAAAGGGCATGAATAAGACAATTCCTTAGGAGGGGTTGGGAATGCCTGGGTTGAGTTTGAGATGCATTAGGCCTATAGCCTACACATGGATCATCACTATTTGTTTTGTGTTTTTATCCAACTTTGATAACATGCATATAAATATGGAGATTACTTTCTTTTCGCCTTTTCATTGTTATTAGCCTATGCCAATCAACTGAGTTGAATGCTGTGCATGTTGTCTCTACATAGGCTACACATATTGCTGTGCATGTTGTCTACACAGCCTATAGTAGCCTACACTGTTGGCTAATCTAATTAGGCTACACACTTTGCGATAAGGTGACATTTCTGATTCTGACACAACCATCATACAAAATAAAACGAACTCAGCCAAAAGCCTGTTGCAAAAGCCAAGTTCAGCGGCCACAACGTTTTGAAACTTTTCCCCCGGTTCCCATTCGGCTTATGTGACATTTGCAACGTTTAATCATCTTTAACATCGTTCATAGACCTTTACTGACCTCAATCACGCAGACCACCGCAGCATCAGTCTCTCTCTCTCCTGCTCCTCACTAACTTATTGAAACATCTTTGTATCATCTAGCCAATGAATTGAAAGACAGTCTAAATGTTCCCATGCCAAAAACTAATGCTATACAATGCCATTTAGTTTTCACCATGTCTATGGTTTTCACTCGCAATAAGAAGCTGTTAGCCTGAGTTTGGTTGTTCGATGTTGGCATTTTCCATAACGTTCCATTTAGCTGCCAAAAGCAAATGAAATAGACAAATAGCTTACAATATTGCCAGGCTGCAATATCACCTTTCCTTCCCCATAGCTAAATGTAGGCAACGTTAAGCAATTAACAATTAGCCTACTAATATCAACTAACAATCTCACTATGTCGTTCACTGCGAATTGTGTCCTCTCTTCCGCCCACAGCACGGGAACGTTAAAGGAGAATTCCGGTGTGAAATTGAGCTTAACTGTACCGAAACATGTTAAGGTGTACTCACACGTGTTTTAGACGCACTTTCACTCACCCCCAGCATTCTGAACTCCTCCGTTTTCAGCCTAGCTTACAGTAGGCTTGAAGCTATTAGATTGGGCATTACGTAGCCTATGCAGCTAAATCGCTATTTTTAAACCATTAAAAAGGTCCCAAGTAACTCCACACTGCATTGGTAGACTTCTGAGGGTCCTGACATTTAAAACGAGATACTGAGAACTTTGGAAATGCACAGGAAGTTTATTAAAAAAAGACTGTTTACAAGCAGTGCCTTCATAGAATCTCTCCGCTGGGCGCCATCTTGGAATCAAGTCGCGATAAGCCGACTGACGAGCACGAACGAACAGGAAGGACAGGGGAACATATTGCTAAAGTAATTCCATAGGAAATATATAGTTATACTGTCTACATGAGCATGATGAGTAACAAAGCTCAAAATGTTTGCAATATGTCCCCCTGTCTTTCCTGTTCGTTTGTGCTCGTCAGTCGACTTATCGCGACTTCACCACAAGATGGCGCCCAGCGGAGAGATTCTATGAAGGTACTGCTTGAATAAACAGTCTTTTTTAATAAACTTCCTGTGCACTTCCAAAGTTCTAAGTATCTCGTTTTAAATGTCAGGACCCTCAGAAGTCAACCAATGCAGTGTGGAGTTACTTGGAACCTTTTTAATGGTTTAAAAATAGCGATTTAGCTGCATAGGCTACGTAATGCCCAATCTAATAGCTTCAAGCCTACTGTAAGCTAGGCTGAAAACGGAGGAGTTCGGAATGCTGGGGGTGAGTGAAAGTGCGTCTAAAACACGTGTGAGTACACCTTAACATGTTTCGGTACAGTTAAGCTCAATTTCACACCGGAATTCTCCTTTAACTACGCTCGCCTGCCTACCGCGCTAGCCAGAGCGCTAAGGCTCTGAGGCATGGGAATCATAACGATACTTTCATTCAATAAACAGACTTGTAGGCTATTTATAGTTTGACTCGCTTTGTTGTCATGTTAAATTAATATCTAAACAATCACGCTGACGGTGTCAATGACAATCAATCAGGAGGAGTAGTTATTGAAAATAATCACGCTTTAGACATGACCAGCCTACTTCAACTTGATGGCACATAGACCATAGCTAGCAATAATTGCAAATATTTTTTAGATCTTCTGACTAAGTTTACTGTACTTATTCAAACGACATCAGCACCACTGTCACTGGATATAAAGCAAACGTTGACTTTCACTCGGTGCTTCACTGACTGTAAAAAAGTGTCATAATATTATCTATCTATGCACTGCCTGATGCTTGACAGCAATTGCTAGCTCGATGAGTTGCGAAACGACATCAGCAAAACGTACCACTCGGTCCGTATTAAATTTACAGTTAACAACATTGGCTTCCCAGGCATGCATTTAATTACCTTTCACTGCCTTCACGTCTGCCAGGCTCCAAACTGTCTTCATAACAGCAGTTGCAATTCAGTATTAAAACAGCCTTGGTAAAGTTAAAACCAACTATTTGAACTGCAGTTAGTTTAGCCTACCCTCATAACTAGACCTCTCAAATTCCGAAATTTGAAGTCTAAATATACACACTTTATGTTGAAAGTGTAACTGCGATTACATTCTAATTAAAATCCTCCTTGCCTCAAGCACACTGCAGACAGGGCGACCGCTCTACTTCCGGTATTTCGCCGACGTTGGGAGTGAAGTTCACCCAGAATGCTCAGGTCAATACAAATCATCCAAAACACACCGTCAGTATGAAACATCGTGTAATTGTCTAGTATATATACCAAATGAACACCCACAATATTTAACAGCGTGTAAGTCCGTACTTGTCCTTAGGGGCCATGGCATTGCTTAGATCTAACTAGTCTCAGGATGAGACACTCCGTAGCGGACCATCCTAGAACTATCTACATTGTACCGTTGCGGACCATCTCCGACATCCAATGATAAATTGTAAGGTGTGAAGCTACTATCATACGCTAGGGAATGTATGCCAGGACATGGCAGAACTCCATAGTGCTGTGAGAATTGCACCAATCCATTTTACAAGAATGGCCTTGATTTGATTTTTTTTTAAAATATCAACATTGTATCTTAAATCACTCTGAAATGTCATTTCTGCATGACCTAAGCAATTTAAGATGAGCTATTCCGAATAATAGCATACATTCACAAACACACACGTTTTTGCTAATTATAGAGCCATCGACAGACCAAATAACACCAAATTTATTGAGGGTGCTTTGGATGGGGTCTCAAGTCATCCCACCAAATATGGCTTTCATACATCACAGCATTGCCAAGATAGGCACACTTCCTGTTTGGTGGCTTCGCTCGCTGAATTTAATTGGTCGTCACAGGCGAACGCTTGGACGTATGAAGGCGAAATCAAGGCATTTGATCCGCCTTGGTCTGTAGATCACGCGTGCCAAGTTTCATGACGATCGGATGAACTATGCGGCCAAAGTCGCTTTACTTTGATTTTGGACAAAATTCAAAATGGTGGAAAATCCATCATGGCGGAAAATTACGTCACATGGTGCGTTGGAATCGGCTGAGTCAGAGGATTCCAACGGTATAAGTTTTATCAAAATCGGCCATACGGATCAAACGTTACGGGCATTAACGTGTTTTCCAACTTTGACCAGTTGGTGGCGCTAGGGTGTGAGAGCGGAGAGCATGAAACCTAATGGTGTCAATCAGGGTAGTCTCTTCTATCAGCGTACCAAATTTCATGACTTTATGTCTTACGGTTTGGGCTACAGGTGGAAAAATGTGTGGGCATCAGCGCTCAAAAATCACTTTTCCATTCATTCCTATGGGAAAAAATCGACCGGAAAAACTGGAATAACGGGAGAACGACAAGGCGTATCAAAAAGCTGTATACAAGCCACCATCCTCGCATCAGGACCGACGCGTGAGAGGTGGAACGGCGTCTCTAGCTCTAAATCCCTAGGACAAGATAGGGAGACAAAAGTTTGACTTAAGATAAATAAGTAGTATATGAAACGCACGGAGAACAATAGTGTGCTTTTGCAAGCACACTAATAATAGGAAGAACAATAGTGTGCTGCTTTCAGCAAGCACACTAATAATAGGAAGAACAATAGTGTGCTTTTGCAAGCACACTAATAACAGCCAGATTCTCTAATCATCAAGCTGCTGACTGACCACCAGATAATGAGTGAACACACACACACACACACACACACACACGGTCACTCATACACTAGGCACAGCTACAGGAAGTTTGGCTAAGTTTACTCGAAGCGATCTTCAAAGCCTGTTGCCTGTGACAACGGGGACTTCATCCCCAGAGAAGGCCATTTTTAGAAAGCCAAACTTCAGTCCCCCACAGCAGAGCCTGAGAGCGCGCGCACGCGCGCACACACACACACGCACGCACGCACGCACACACACACACACACACACACACACACACATGCACAGCAGAGCCAGGGAGCCTGAGCAAAGCTCTTGGCTGGCACACAAGTGCAAAACAGCAGCACCCACCAACACACAGTAATACTACAACAGTGCTGCTCAACTGAACAGATCAACACACGCAATTCATTACACATGCCTCTCCCACAACACACAGTTCAACTAATCAACACCTAACCAGCTGACCAGCTTTTAACACACATACTTCAATCAGCCAACAAACAGGTGTAGAACTTAGTCCATGTAACCAACACTCAGAGGGCTGAACTAACCACAAACACAAACAGCACCATGCAGAGTTCAGCAGGCAAACAATGAACATAAAATGCACATTTAAAAGAGGTACAAACAGCAGCCAGCACAAACCGTCCACAATGCATGCACAAGGACACATAGCTAGGAAAATAACAACCAACACAGCATTCTTTAAGGACACAGAAGCACAGAGATCATGTTTATTAGGGGTAGGAATGTATGTTGATATTGTAATATTGTAGGTGTTTGTGGTGTTCCGTATCACCAGAGATATCTATATTGCAGTACAGCATCCTCCATGCATACGAGAGTCAGTACAGTAATTCGAGACTATTTGTAATCGTGCTCATCAAATGCATGGAATACTCGACGTGGTAAAGAAGAAACATACAGGCAGAAAATGGCAGACAGGGCAAGGACTCGATACAGAGGCTCTATACAAATGGATACATAATTCCTTATTGTTGCCTTTTTAGGCCTTTTTTCTTCAGGTACACAGATGTCATGAGGTAGGGTTCAGCACACGGCTTACCATATTCCACTGAAACGCACACACAGATTTGTTTGGGGTCACCAAGAGAGTGAGAAACTTTTGTTTGAATTCTTTTGGACAGATATGCTGGAATCCACTCTTAAGATAACACTGAGGGGTTTCAGTATACAAACGTAACTACAACAGTGCCGTGATGATTACATTCCAAGATGTCTCTAATTTGGCAGGACGTGGATGGCGAGACCAAACTAATTGTCTAGGTTCCATCGGCCACCATCCTGCAGGAAGCCTCAGTGTATACAGAGCGAGTGGCTCTCCTAGAGCTGAGCAAGCCTCTCGGCGCCTGCAGAGTGCAGACAGACAAGTATCACCTTGTTTTTCCGTTTCAGGTGGTTAACCTTTACACACAACACCCACTCTCTCTCACTCTCGCTCTCACACACATACATTCTGACCCCAGAGTAGCAGACTAACATTTCCCCTGTAAGGTTCAGTGTTTGTAGCGAACACACAATCAAATTTCCTCTGATTCAGGCCTTCCTGTTTTGAAATGTTTTCACACACACTGGAGATCAAAGCACACACACACCCTAGACTTCTGTCAGCCTCGCGGTTAAGTGTCTGTGTGGCCTTCCATAATTGACCCTCCATCCTTGTAATTACACATGCTGTGAAAGTGCTAATGCCACTCAGGCAGGGGTGTGTGTGTGTGTGTGTGTGTTGGGTGGAGCTGAGAATGATGGGGCCATGAATGGGGTAGCAATGTGGCGTCTGTTGCATGTATGACCGCATCCTACTGGAGTTTTTGTAAGATCTTTGAATAAAGGTATGCTGTTTCATTTCAGGAATCCCAAAGTAAAATTATGTATATCATACATATTTTCTGTCATTACAGCATGTTGTGTTGTTACAGCATTTGAGTGTACTGTATGTAGTTGTCTTTTTCATTTTTCTACAGTTTACCAATATTTAACTGTCATTTTTTTTAATAGAAAATCTTGATTTTTTCGTTTGACGTCTCAAAACAGCTAATGTAAAATGTAATACATCATCACCATCACCACAAGGCCACCACTCTGACGTCTGACACTATCTGAAAGAGCTGAAACATCGTGCAATGAAAATAAATTAATCACCCACTGAGTCCTGTGTTAATGGTGTGGGTGGGACTGCAAGTGAATGTCCTCGGGTGTGCTATGTGGGCTTTGTGATTCTAATACCCAGTGACATCTGAAGATGGCGTGTGCCTCCTGGATGCCTGCTGTAATAGATGTCATCAGAGATGCCCCTCCTCAAGGAGTTTTGCCCAGTCGAGCTGTCTCAACACTTCTCACCTCTTTCTCACACCTACGACAGCTGTGTTAGAAAAGTTAAAGTGTTCCTCACAACTTTACTGTATCTGTTACCAATGTGTTAGTAAAATAGCAAGAGGTAACCCTTGAACACCTCAAGTCATTACAGTAAGTACACACACACACATACACACACACACACACACACATACACACACACACACGTAAACAGACATTATGTTGTGGTCAGACATGACATTTATTCTTTTGACAGAGTTAAGTGCAAGAAAACATGTTTTAGATAAGATAGATCATGTATAAAGTTCATAACAATATAAGAAAAAACACGATGTATAACACAATTTGAACAGGTTCGTTTTAAAAATACCTCATGATTGATATAAAACACAAAGGAAAAAAAGTTATAAAAGAGTCAAACTCAAAGGCGCTCACAATGTGCAGAGTATCATCATTTACATAGAAACTATGGTCACTGATCAGGACTCCAACCAATCAGATTGCAGCATTCAGAAAAGGATGTGAGTTCCAACCAATCAGGCAAAGCATGATGGTGCAGGTACTAGCGAATCAGCTTTGCTCAGGTGGGAGGAGTGTACCCTAAAATTAGCTAACGATTGGCACAGATGTGCGGTCTTCACCCACCTGCGGAACACTGATACGCCCTAGCTGGCCCGCCATCACGTGGCTCTCGCTGTGATCCGATTGGCTTCCCCCAAGGATGAGGTCATGTTTGAGTGCTTCAGGACAGACATCATGCAACACAAACACTCAG
The DNA here is from genome assembly GCF_963854185.1 of Sardina pilchardus. Classification (NCBI taxonomy): domain Eukaryota; kingdom Metazoa; phylum Chordata; class Actinopteri; order Clupeiformes; family Clupeidae; genus Sardina; species Sardina pilchardus. The sequence goes on along the minus strand of NC_085003.1, from coordinate 16,556,170 downwards.
GTCGTATCTATGGTGATGACCCCCTCACACAATTTCTCTGGTTTTTCTGATGGCACAGCACAGCATCATGCTGAAGAGCATCCCAAAGATCTGCAATAAACCACAACAGAATAAACATCACCATAAACAACAACAACTCTATTTGGCTCAAAACATGCGGAGGAGATGAACTATCAAAGACCTATAGCAGCAATTACACCTAACACATCTGCATAATAAGTAAGGGATAACGGCCGACGAGGTGACCGGTTCGATGGAAATAATGGCTAGGTGGAGGTCTAGAACTCCGGCGACGTGCGAAGCACGGAGACGGAGTTACCTCCGCCGTGCCATTATTTCCATCGAACCGGTCGACCTCGAAGGCCGTTATCCCGCTTATCTCCCGTTTGTATTCATAACCTGTATATTTAGAACATAGTTTTATTCCACCGTTGCGTCCGTTAACATCGCTAAAACTGTCTTGACTGTGGGACTACTTTCCGCCACATATCAACTTTCTACTTGCAGGACAAAACTGCCGTTACTAGTTCTAAATGGATAGTTGCTATGGCCAAAAGCCAGTCGTTAGTTCTAAATGGCTGGTTGCTACGGCCAAAAGCCAATCGTTAGTTCTATCTCTGCCGTTGTCAAGCGGGCATTTCCCAGGATTCTGATTAACTTTAACTTTGAAAGATCGCTACTTTTATAGCCTACATGACATCCAACTAGCTACAATCCACCTCCGTCATATGCTACAATGTTACTATGGTTCTGCACGTCTGTATTTCAGCTTGGATGCAACGTGACAGTTCATTTAAACTTCGCAACGAGTTTGGCGAATTAATATTCAAGTGTGATACGGGAACTACTTCGAAGGTAGCAGGTTATACGAAGTTAATGGCCACCCCATTAGCCAATCAGAGAAGAGAATTCCATTGTTGAGGGAGATAAACCACAATAACCCTATCAGTTCTGAACATATCACACTGAGGAGCATCCCAAAACCAGAAATACTAACTTGATCACTCTCAGAGTAATCAAGACAACTGGTGAAGTTAACACCATCACTGTGTCATAATCATCTATTATCATTATCTGATGATATTTTAAATGTTTCATGGCATAATTATCGGACTAAACATATCGGACTAAGATTCTTAACCGGGCTCTCCAATGGCTGGAATATTATGACAGAATTTATATGCATCATAAACCATTATCATTACAACTGTGTTTGTCATTATCAGATGAGTGATACCGTTTAAATGATTTTAGGTAATATAAGTCACTATACAGATGCATGACCATCAAGGCTCATTATGAGATCATCATCCAGCATCAGCCTGCTTTTAACAACCCTACTTGTAATGCAATGACACACAGGGAAGTGACTCTGATCTCATAATGGCCTCGATTGACCACCCAATGAGGAGCACAAAGGGCAGACTGTGAAAGGCCGTTACCATGACAACCCCAATGCCGATCCCCACGCCGCCGATGATGTGGAGTTTGGAGTTGAAGACTTCATCAATGGCGTCCGGGCAACTCTGAGGAGACAGGGGGAGGGAGGAGAGAGAGGCAGCTGGTGTTTATTCATCTGATTAACTTCAAGTGTCATTTGACAGCTAAGTACAAGCTGAGTCAGTGTTTAGGCTACTGAAACAAGAAGAGCAGTCGCCATTACTCCATATCGATAGCTAGGCACTACGTACATTTAGCTAATATGATGGAATAAAATATGATCAAGACTGCAATATCAAATGTTAAGGCGAGTCAAGTGGTAGACATCAACACCCATTCAGGGTAGCTGCAGGAATTTGATGTGTTTCGCCAGCCTGACGTAGCCAGAATCAACTCTATTGAGAATTTGAGTCTGGAGCTGCATGCACCATTGGGGTGTGATTATGAGGCCAGTTTCATGTGATACAGGGAAATGTCTCTACACACAACTGGACAGACCTAACCAATCAGAGCGACGGGTATACGGCATATGTGAATCCTGTAGGGAGAACAGCCAAAAACATCTCTCTTCTCCAAAAAATGCCTTAATCACTGTTTTCAAGCGGTAGGCTTTTTTAGTAAACAAAATAAACAGAGGTGCGCTCAAGTGAAGTGAATGACTGGGCACTGTTGCCTATATCATCTGTCTATCATCGTATAAAGCCCACCAGATGATTTGATTGGTGCGCAGACTGCGCACAGCTGTAGATCGAATTCCCCAACCTCAAATTTTGTGGGTAAATCCAAGCTGGCTTTCAGGCTAAAGTTTTGTATCACATTATCGGTGTTATGTTCAGAGACTGAAGCATGTTTGGTCGCTGGCCATAGTCCTGGGTTGCCTAAAGCAGAGATTGCGAATCTGCAATATTGATGGCCTCTTAGGCGAACGAGCATGATGAGCTTAAAGCTACTAGTGAAATGGGTATAATGGGGAGGAGGAAGGAGCCTTTGAAACACCAGAGCATGTGACACAGTGAACAAGTAAGGTGAGGAACAGGTAATCTCCTGGATCTCCACGTTGCTCAGAAGAGATGAGTCAGCTATTATACTAATGTATGTGTCTCTGTCTAAACGTCTTGCTATCCACACCCGTCCTGTGCACTGTACTAATGGGTATCGGTAGCAGCAGTATTATGTTGATTTAGCTGCATTATGAACAAGATTACAGCAATGGCCTTCTCCTCCTGAGCTATGTGGAGAGCGCCCTGCTGCGCTGGCTGGCAGGCAGCTTTAGGCAGCTATTTCATTCTTGTATCGCGCGCGTCGCCGCCGCACTGTGAAATGTCACAAGGCGCCGTGGGACGAGCTGGCTCTCAGCCACGTCTGTGTGTCGTGAGCGCTGCCTATTTATAGGGTTCCCATGGCGACCCACGGTTTGGGGCTGCAGCACGTTACCTTGGTGATGAATTCATCCAGGCCCTGCCTCTTGGGACAGGTCTCGGCATCAAACTCAAACTGGACTGTAGATGGACCACAGCAGTTCAGCTGCACATACACACACACACACACACACACACACACACACACACACACACACACACACACACACATCACAGTCATTAATGAACATGTAACTTGTGTTACTGTGGCAAGTGGAAGAGAGTGCGTATCTAGTCAGTTAGCTCATGGATGTGTATGAGAGTGTGTGTGTGTGTGTGTGTGTGTGTGTGTGTGTTATGTGTGTCTCTGTTTGTGTATTCATTAGGCATTACCCCATGCTGTATAAGAGTGAGAGTCTTCTTCAGGGCCTCCTCGCGCCTCTCCTTATAGTTTTCAATGGTCTCCCTGTAAAACTGAGTGATATCATCCACCACCTGCATCACACACACACACACACACACACACACATACATAAAAGTCATGTCAGCGTTACAAATATGCACAACAACATAATTTCCATATATTGAAGAGGAACATAAGGGTGTGTGTGTGTGTGTGTGTGTGTGTGTGTGTGTGTGTGTGTGTGTGTGTAGAAGTTACACTACATGTGACCTATATGCACATTGGAAAGCAAAAGGAAATGTAGGGAATGTAGGGAAAAGGTAGGGCTGTCAAGCAATAATCTATTGAATTACGTACTCTGTCATTAATTAATTTAAATTAAATGCAAGAATCGATTTTTGCTATGAACATTTTAAAAACAATTTTGCCAGATGAGTGAACCAATGAAGAGCCAAACCGACATTATAGACTCCAGACGTTGCAAAGTTAACTATGATAGGCTGGCGGCTAGCATTATTATCATCAAGATCAGTGTTAATTGGTGCCTCCGGATTGCTTTACATTGAGGTGATACCTCAGACTTGACAAACTCCTACGTGTTAATCTTTCTGTAATTAATTAATCGAAATGAATTAAATTATTTCGAAAGCCCTAGTAAAAAGCCTTGAATTGAGCGTGGCGAAACAGTTTTAAAAAGGGCCTACTGTACGTGTTGCCACCAAACTAGCCTCTGAGCACAAAAAACGAAATTATTTTTTACTTCAACACATCGTGCCTTCACTTCTCTCTCTCTTTGTTGACCTTACACTCTCACCCTCTGCTAAAATTCTCAGGAGATAAAATTGTCAAGAGTAACTAAGACTAACACTGTGGCCTTATCTTTCATATCCATACAGCCACATGTTTTTAGCACAAGTAATGAATGTGCTGCCGTCTCACAGAGCTGAACTGTAGCCTGTGTGTGACTCTCTGTGGCAGGCCTATCTCATAACCAAGGTCACGTTCTGCTGGCTAACAGTGACTCTGAACACACAGCTCAACTACTACAGATGGGAGCCTGTGAGCATGAATGAGATGCACTCATGCACAGAGCTGAGGCTGGCTCACAATACACACACACACACACACACACACACACACACACACACACACACACACACACACACACACACACACACACACACACACACACACACACACACACACACACACACACACACACAAAAACATGCACATACACACACAACCTCCTTCTCTCTCTCTCTCTCTCTCTCTCTCTCTCTGTCTCTCTCATACTTAAAAATAAACACCGTGCCTCTGGCTCTCTCACAGACATGCTCACACGCTCTCTTATTAAACACATATCTCACTCACACAAACACACTCTCTTTACAGACAGATTCTCTCTCTCTCTCTCTGTCTGTATCACACACACACACACACACACACACACACACACACACACACACACACACACACACACATACACACAAACGCACACTCTCTCTCTCACACACACACACAGACACACACAGACACACACACACTCCCTCTGTCAGGCTAGCACTGGTGAAGGCGAGCTGTATCTGAGTGAAGAGCTGCCTTGGCACAGGGTCACCCCTCCCTTTTCCCTTTCTCCCTTTCCGAATGAAGCCGTAGTAAAGAGCCTCAGGCTGCAGAATCTCATTTCATTTCAGTCTTTCACACACAGCACTACGCTACGCTACACTACCCTACACACCCACACACATACACTTACTGTACACACAGCACAGTGCTACACACACACAGTTATGTGGAGATGAGCTGGCGACTCACACAAGCAGATCTTTCAACTATACCAATCCCTTATATACATAATAATAACAATAATATCATTTTTCATCATCATCATGAGTTGGGAATATAATGTCACTCAAATGCGAGATGCAAATGTGAGGTTTCTGTTTCATTGTCTGTTTCTACCTGTATCTAATTGATTTGATCACTGATAGCATACTGTACATGCTACACCAAATATAATATAGTATATAATACAAGCTGAAAAGATCATCAGTCCACTTCTGAGACAGCGCAGGCGATGTCGTTACTGGCGAAAGCCAAACATGCCCAAGCACATCACAGCTCCTTTACTAACATGGAGAGACTGATGGGAGAACCGGAGGAACTTGTCCCCGCTGCTCGTTACTGAAGGGATCGCGTCAGTGACACTATCTTGCATAACACGCTGCTTACAGCATGGAAAAATGCAAATTACAGCGAAAAGTGCACAGCGTCTATACCTAAGGTATCAAGCACACTGACAGCTGATATTACTGTAAGATGAACAGGAACAATGGTGAATAGAAATATGAGGCTGTGTCTCAAGCTCTGACTGAACCTGACACCTTGTCCTAACCGAACGCGACGAGAGCGAACCATAGTGATAAAATCCATTTAATTGCATTGTTTTCAATTGGAGTGTCCTGACTGAAGCGACACGAGCAGCGCAACGTTTTTGAGAGAACTTTTGTCGGACGCCCTGCTTCTATTTTCTTTTTGTCGCTCGCATTACTCTGCTATTTTGAATGAGAAATATGGAAGCCCGTGACGCAACACAATGGCATATTTAACGGATTCAGTGTAGACAGACAACATTGACAGTCGCTCGCTAGGATCCGGTTAGGACAAGGTGTGAGACCTACATTAGATATACTGATACTGGATGAGATCATTTCCCCCGGGGAAGCATTAGGTAGCCGGAACCAGGAGAAAGCTAAGTGGTCCTCAGACCAGGGGGGCGTCTCTGATTATCTGCTGTGGTTAGGTCAGACCTAGAAACATGCTACAGATGGCGGTCGTTTCGGGATACGACCTTGCGGGGCAAAACATGTTGTGTTGATTGTGCTTGCATACCACATGCTGATGCATATTAGTTGAGACTGTATAACAAGTGTACCTTTGTATTATATCGTCAGACTGCGTTGGGTCGTCTCACTGTACGTTTCCGGTACCGAAAATAAAGCTCTCTGAAAGATTCCTGACTGACTGCTGACTCTGCCTGAAAACTCTTTGACGAATCCAGAAACTTGTTCCGATATAGCATTTGATCTTTCTTCCATTGCCCTACATCTCTGCTTCAGAAAAATGTGCACATAGAGATATGTGTTAGCGTGTGTGTGTGTGTGTGTTGTGTGGATGTGTGTGGCTAAAACCCATCCTGTTAGCCAGGTGTGATCTGATTGGTCAGAGGTGGGCGGGTCGGGGCAGCTGACCTTGCTCTGATTGGAGAAGCCCCAGATTCCAGCTGCCACCTCCACGGCAAAGATCACCAGCAGGAAGAAGAAGAACTGCAGAGAGAGGGGACACACAGCAGTGGAGTTTAGACAACACACACACACACACACACACACACACACACACACACACACACACACACACACACACACACACACACACACACACACACACACACACACACACAGATATACTGTACACACACACACACACACACACACACACACACACAGATATACACACACACACACGCACACCTGATTCCCTCTTTCTCCTGCAGGTTCATAGTTCACGGTTCACGGTCCGTCCACACACACACACACACACACTACACACACACTACACTCTCACACTCACACCTACACAGTACACCCCCCCCCACACACACACACACACACACACATACAAAGCCTTTGGCTGTGAGAAGGACAGAAGGTGGCAGAGGATTAAGGCTGTAAACTGTTAATCACCGCTAGCCCCTACTGGCCTCACCATCACTGACCACAGGAAGCACTGTTCTCAGGACAGAGAAAGAGAGAGATAGACAGAGGAAGAAGGAAAGGGAGACACACACACACACACACACACACACGAGTGTCTTACCAGTCCCAGCATGCATGGTGATTCTTGAATGGCTCCACAGCAACCGAGGAAACCAACCACCATCATCAGAGCTCCTGCGGCAATCAGAATATACACACCTACACACACAGACACGCACGCACACACATTCACACACACACACACACACACACACACACACACACACACACACACACACACACACACACACACACACACACACACACACACACACACACACACACACACACACACACACACACACACACATACACACACACACACACACACACAATAGGTTGTTTTTGTACATTATGTTTGCACATGCATGTTAAGCTATGAAGGGCCATACTTGGGGCTGCACGATTTTGAGATTCTGACAGATATTGCATTACAGTTTTTTCCAATTGCTAAAACACAATTTTGAAAACTCGCACACAATTTTGAAAATTCACACACAATTCACAAAACCACACCCCAAATTGCAAAATACCTCAATCTACCTAGCAAAATGAAGCACTGCAACCAAAACTGCATATAACGTTACCAAAATCAAACTTTTGCACCACATGGCACACACTTCATTCTTTCACAAGATTTTTGTCTCAGCAAATACACACTGTTGGTCATAATGGAAAACACTCTTATCTTTAGTATGCTTTGCCATAATACTAAAATAGTATAAATTGTAGAAAGTTCTTTACGTGCACATAAATATTTGCAGATACAGATGCATGCTGTTCAAACTTTCTTTTCACCAAGTCAGTGCAACATACAGTATGCACAGCAAGTATAGTATATTTACAGTATATTGGACTCTCCCTCTCTCACTCTCCCTCTTCTCTCTCCCTGCAAAGTCTTCCATTCTTGTTGTAAAAAAGGTGCTTGTTGTTCAATGGTTTTACTGTATTGTTTTTATCTTTGTGAAGCACATTGGGTTGCCCTGCTGGACAAAATGTGCTATATAAATAAAGTTGCTTTGCCTCACCTTACCTGTGGTCTTTTCATAGTGCTTACCTCCTGATGGAAGTGGTATAAATTACTGTAAGATTTGAGGTGTTTGGCTAGGTGGCACACGTATTGGTCAATTAGCTCATGTGTGTTATCTTGGATGGCATTGTTTTGAAACTGCAAACATGTGACTTTATGTCAGATTTTTGTGTCTTATGCAGAAAACTGTGTTCAGTGCATGCAAAAAGTGCCATTTTGCATTGCAAAATGTGTGTAAAGCTGAAAATGTGTTTAGACATTTGGACACTTGAGAGGATGTGTTGCTCTCTGTGTGTCAGTTTGAATAATTGTGCTATGAATGTCATTTTAGTGTGTTAGCAATTGGAAAAAACTGTAAGTTGGGCCTCTTCTGATTGGTGTGAAGCACAGCACTCCTGATAGGTGCGCTTCACTGTCCGTCACACAAAGACGATGACAATTTGGACAGAGTTGCAAACTACCTGATTAATTGCAGCCTTTGAGATAAGCCAATTGCCATATGTTAACATTTCAGAATCAGATTCAGTTACGATTCTGATTAAAAATCAATGAACTGTGCAGCCCTACTAACAAGTGACTCATACTGAGAGTGGTTTGAAAAACAGTTTGAAAACCAAGAACACAAGCACCACTGAACTTCCCTTCAGGGACTTTGAAAAAAAAAAAGAGAAAATCAACACAACACAATCTGACGCATACTTTACACACACTACTTTGGCGTATACAATTACAGTTGCTTCCAACTGCAAATCTTACATCAGCAAAATCAAGTTAACATTTGGGAGGAACAGCTGGAGGAAAGGAGTTCTGTTTGGCTAGAAGAATATATACAAGGGAGACTCACACAAAATAACACTCAACCGCACTAGCCACCCCCCCACCCCCCACACAAATACAAAGCCCTTTCCCCTTGATACGAAAACCACATTGTACAGTTTTGCTGAACTGCTTACAGAAGTTTTCTGAATCTAGGTCTCCTTTTTTCAAAAGCGTACAAACAATTCACAGAGCAGCACACACAAAAGGCAGAGCGAAGTGCTGCATGTGTGATGGAGTCTGCTCTGTGTCTCCCACAGGCTGTGCCAGAGACGCGCCGGCCCAATGCCCTTTGATAGACAGATACAGAGAGCGTTCCCTTCTGGCATTCACACACCTCTCCACTAGAGGTCAAGCACCTCATTTAGCCAAAGGGCACGCTCACACACACACACACACACACACACACACACACACACACACACGCTCACACACACACACACACACACACACACACACACACACTATCTTTCTCTCGCCCTCTCTCTCTGTCTCTCTCTCACACACACACACAAACACACACACACATACGCACATACAGTACACACATGCATGCACAACACACACACACACACACACACACACACACACACACACACACACACACACACACACACACACACACACACACACACATCTCACATTCGTGTGCCTCTCTCCAGCCTCCAGAAGGCCATTTCAGAGTGTTTAGACTGCTCTTCACCAACAGACAAAATGTTTGCCTTGAGAGAAAAAAACATCACAACAGTTGCCCTTTCCTTAATGCTTCCATATTGGGTGCCTGAGTTGCTTGCCAACCCTCTCGAGCTGAGCTTACAGTGTACGAGTAAAGCTGGGAAAACCTTCCCTGAAAAGCACAACAGTTTATTGTTCACTGACCTGCTTTGAATTATTTACATCTGAGTAGGACGTCATCATGGTACACAATAGACTGTATACTGTAAATACTGATGAATATATACAGGCATATACAGATATCATATACCAGTCCATATGATAATTCATTCTTGTATGCCCTGGTGCAACAATTCATCATTATGTGCACCGCACACATCAACTATAACTAGCCACTTCCAACCATGAATTGGACTTTAGACTTTGCACTGCAGCATATGTGTCAAGGGGCTGGGCATATCAGTGAGGGTGAGAAACATGGCCAGATATGCATGTGTAGATTATTATGCGGAAACATGGTTTTGCCAAACACACACACACACACACACACACACTGGCTCACCTGTGAAGAAGACAGACGGTGAGCCCTCTCCTTCGAACAGGCCTTTGGTTTTGGCGTCAAACCGGAGCCAGAGTCCAACAGCAAACACAGCTGAGCCTGCCAACTACCCGAGAGAGAGAGAGAGAGAGAGAGAGAGAGAGAGAGAGAGAGAGAGAGAGACACACACACACAGAGGGAGAGAGAGGGGGGAGAGAGAGAGAGATATTAGGGTTCATATAAGGACACCATGTATAATGAAGGTGTTTATGAAAGTGGGAGACACAAGCAACAAATTCATCACCATACTTTAACAATATTACATCAATGGCTGACAACATCCGTAATTTTGACCGAGTACAATTTTCCAGTTGAAAGATCACACACGCACACACTCTCTACTTTAAATTTCGCCCTCCCTCCCCGATATGACCTCATTCTGGATTTTAAAACTGGGCCATGCGCGTGCTTATGCTTTACTCGCCAAAAGAGAGGGCGACACAATTTGCTGGAAATAAAAAAAAAATCCTCTCCGACTACAGTCTCATACAGAAGCCTAAACTTTCCACTCACAACGTCTCCGTCTCAAAACACTCATGATCCGGTTACATGGCAATACATTGAGTTCAGACCTGTGCCTGCTACTTGGTCTACCCGCAGATTTTCTGAACCTGCATCATGGGACCGCAGTATTCTGAGTAGGCTATGTGTTTGCCGCTGTACACGCAGAAACCACATCTACAACCTACCCTAAGAAACTAACCTTTTTAGCGTAATGCTCCACATATTGTTGACTTTAATACTTTTTTTAAATGTACGTTTGTTTGTCCTCACATTATAATTAGCTCAATGTTGTTTTTTGCGCCACCGGAAATGCCTTAAGAACCCACTGTGTTTATGCACTTAAAAGGAAACTGCAGCTATCATTTGATTCAACCCCCAAGCGAATGGTGACAGTAGTAAGTAGAAAATCACTTTCTACACAAAAGGCATTCTTACCAGCTAATATGTCAGCGCTTAGCCTGCACAGAAATAACAACTACTGGGTAAAACATTAACACAAGCAATGTTGAGATTCCGTGGATGAAGGTAAGACCAATACAAAAATACGGGGACATACCCAAAAAAGAACGTTGAAGACAAACATGAGATACTTAAGACATCTGAAGCCTCCAACGAGTCCCATGATACTCCTGTTAAACCAACAATTCGAGTTGACTACACTAACTTTCTTTTACGCTTAGCGTTAGAACGTTAGAATCCGTTTGCTACAAGCTTCTCTTCAGAGGAGAAAACTGAAAGTAAATTCTGGCCGTTGTACGGCTCTCAGGTAAAATGGGCGGAAACGTCCCCAGTCGCGGTTGATCATGCAAAATTTGTCAGTAGGCTATACTGTATGTCACAATGTGAGCATAATGACTGATTATAGCTTTGGGCATCCTATTTATGATAAGGCTATGGCGGCTTCCAAATGAAGTTGAATCAGGTTTTTAATCAGGCTGGCCTCTGCCTCCATAAACTGCATATTTCAAGAAATAGCATAGTAAACATTATGTTCTCTCCATTAAAAAAATTGAGCATAGGCGACTGAATGTTTCACACACGTCACAGTTCTTCACATCTGTCCGTAAGTGCCCGCCATATTCATCATGGGCGAGAGGGCGGAACTAGTAACGACAGGTAGCCTAAATGACAGCGCAATAACTGTTTTCATGTCAATAATCAATTTAACTTCAAATTAAAAAATAAGATTAAAACATTGAAAATAAACCCCCCTCCCTCTCTTTATCTCTAATTGTGTGTGTGTGTGTGTGTGTGTGTGTGTGCGCGCGCGCGCGTGTGTATGTGTGTGTGTGAGAGAGAGAGCTATAGGGGCTTGCTTGAATAATTCATCATTCGTGGGTGATATCCAAAGTGCCTCCTCTATTCTCTCGTTCTCTCATTTGATTTTTCACCTATTACGCATGCACGCGCGCCCTCTCTCTCCAACGCTCAAACGAACACGGACATGCACATTGCTCTCTCGCTCTCTCTCTCTCTCTCTCTCTAACACACACACACACACACACACACACACACACACACACACACACACACACTGCCATGTAATCTGAGTTTGCTCGTGGGATTACCGTGAGCTATAAATAGAACCTCAGATTAGACAATTGGGCCGCGCTTGGCCCACATAAACCTTGAAGAGGAGGAAGATGAGCGTGGTGGAATCAGGTCATCTGTACACTGCTTGCTACCATTCCATGATAACCTTTACAGTGAAACTACCGGCAGAAAGCAATTACCCAGTAAAGAGGCTACAGAGTAAAAACACATTGATGGAATAGTATGTATGTGTTCATATATATGTGTGTGTGTGTGTGTGTGTGTGTGTGTGTGTGTGTGTGTGTGTGTGTTTGCATGTGTGCATTTGTACTACGTGTGTGTCCCAGAACAGTCCATTCATCACCAAAGCACCCCCCAAAGTCTAGCAAAACACTCACCCAGAATATGAAATTGAAGGCGAACATGAGGTATTTGACACACATCTCCCCTCCCGTCAGCGCCGCCATCACACAGTTCGCGTGCTCAGGATCCGGTGCTGCTGCCGCTTCTGCAATATATGCACGCGCTGAACGACCGAAACCCACTGCTCAGTTGCCTCCGTTAGTCTCTGCTTGATTGCGCTTTCTTCTGCACGGCGCCTCACACTGAAGTTCTCTCTCTCTCTCTCTGTCTCTCTCTCTCTCTCTGTCTCTGTCTCCCTCTCTCTCCTATTTTCTCGCTCCTTCTTATTCGATCTGTACGAAGTCGAATTTTTTTCATTTATTCACATAAATGATTTCACGTGGTTTGTTTATGATGACATCACCGGTCCAGCCGTCACTTACACCTCTACCGTCCATCTATCCTGCATCTCCTGCGTACCGTTACAACGCCGGCTCCGGGCTTCATGGCAATGACGTCACCCCCGCCAGCGATCAATACATGGGAGAGGCGAGCGACACATGGTGTCCATAAGATGCAGCACACTCACACAACACGCCAGAGGGGAAACGCACACACATACAGTACAGAGAGAGAGAAACACAGAAATCACACATTCACTCACTCACTCACTCATTTATTCATTCATTCATTCATTCATTCATTTGCACAAAACATTATCCTGCATCACATGTTTTATTCTTGGCTGATTGGCTGCGAGGTATAAAGCCCACATATGTGTGGATCTCCCCACACTTGGAACATGTCATGTACAGTATGACTGCTATTCCTGTCTTAAAGAACCACTCTCCCATTCTCAGCTCAAGGGGACTGATATCATCATACATACAGTACATGGTGATGGAGGGGAAATAGTGGGCTCCACCCAGTCTGTGCTCCACACACAAAGATTGATGCTGAAATGTAGGCGTATTGAACTGAAAAAAATCATATGCCATATGAGGTTTCAGGCATGGAAGTATTAGACTATATAAAACTGGGGAGAGGGAGGGCATTCCATCTCCATTAATGGATGATGCTAGGCTTGCTAAACCAGGCAAAAAAAAACAACCAAATGGCACCCATGGTGCCATTTGTCTGGCACCATTTCAAAAATGGTTTCTGCCCATTTTATTCAAACATGTAAAGACAGTATTGATACATGACACAAGTTAATAGCTTTCCTTCATCAGTGTCAGTTGGGCTGTGTTGGTGATGTTTGGAGGGTGGTGCTTTAATGCAAACGTCCCAGTATGCACCTGTCTGGTTACAGCTGTTCAATTATGAATGTCAGACTGATGCAGCTGAGATCTATTAGTCTGATGTGACTGAAGTGTAGCTACAATGTGGATTTTCTCTGCGTCATGTGTCTGCTTGATCATATACAGTAGTTGGTATCTTACCTTGGTCCTAATGTAAAACACCTGGGGGTAGATCTGTTTAAAGAACATTATAGAAAATGTAGAGAGTGTAACATGTTCCATATTATTTATCCATCCACAATCACTTACAGTGCAGCAATACAAGTGCTCCCTGTATCACAGTGTGCACTGGAGATGTCAAACTCACTGACTTGCGTGGAATGAAATTACTGAAAAAACGTTTGTATACCTGTAGATTATAGTTTGTACTCATAGAAATGTTTTGTACTCGTAAAAAAAAAATGTGTACATGAAAAATAATTTTGTATGCCTGTAGATTATAGTTTGTACTCGTAGAAATGTTTTGTACTCGTAAAAAAAAAAATCGTACATGAAAAATAATTTTGTCCTTGGTTTTTTGTGTCTGTAACAAAGTTTTGAGCTTGTAATAAAAACCTGTCCTTGTAGTATTTTTTTTTTTTCTACCAATACAAAATCCTGGTACGAACACAAAACTCTTTTCTACAAGCACAGAATCCTGGTACGAACACAAAACTTTTTTCTACAAGCACGGAATCCTGGTACGAACACAAAACTTTTTTTGGAACTTTTTTGGAATTAGCCAATCACCATGCTATCTCAAAGTAGCCAGCCAATCACAACACTGCTATCTCAAAGTAGCCAATCACCACAAATCCACCGGCCAATTAAGTTCAAGTTCAAGTTCAAGTGTTTTTATTTGTCACATACATTTTACATGTAGTGAAATGTAAAAAGGGACCATTGCTCTGCATAGAAGTAAAAATTACTTTGCCTCCTTGATTTTTCCTCCACTTAACGTGACCTGATTTCTTTTAGGTCTATGTGTTCGTACCAGGATTCTGTGCTTGTAGAAAAAAGTTTTGTGTTCGTACCAGGATTTTGTGTTGGTAGAAAAAAAAAAAATTATTACAAGGACAGGTTTTTATTACAAGCTCAAAACTTTGTTACAGACACAAAAAAACATTTTTTTACAAGGACAAAATTATTTTTCATGTACAAATCTTTTTTTTACGAGTACAAAACATTTCTACGAGTACAAACTATAATCTACAGGCATACAAAATTATTTTTCATGCACACATTTTTTTTTTACGAGTACAAAACATTTCTACAAGTACAAACTATAATCTACAGGCATACAAACGTTTTTTCAGTAATTTCATTCCATAGCGTTGGCTCTTATCTCTTTTATGTGAGCTCAAGAACACCTATGCCCTCTTATATTTAGCCTCATGTCTGGCTGGAGTATTACAGACAGACATTTAGAATGATGTTCCTCACGAGGCCCTTTGGTATTTGGCTCTTAGAGCAGTTAAATGGTGATCCCTTTGATTTAGACCGGAAACAGGGCCACATTTGCATGCGTGCACACACACACACACACACACACACACACACACATGAGAAAAAGAGGGGAGAGAGACTCTATCATATTCGTGCAGCAGGTATCTCAAACTCAGATTACCCATGGGCCACTTTCCAGTTTGTCTTCTTAAAGGGGGCCGGTTGTAATACTGTAGGGCATGGGGGACCCTCTGGTATCATTCATTACTTTAAACCCATGATGACGCGGTAGCCTACAGTAGTTGCACATTGTCATTTAACATCAGCCTACAGTATGTCCATGCTTTCATCAAGTGAATGAATAGTAGCAACTCTAGCTTTAGGACACACTGTGCATTTTTTTTGACATTCTGCCATTGTATTTGACTGACGTTTACTGTATAAATACCATGCCTTTTCCAGGCAGACGATAGTCTACTTTCAGTCATTCACTAACAGTTCCCCCCATTAGATTACTATGCCTTTTGCTCCGCTATAACTAGCTTCATGAGCGCATTTTTCCTGGCTTTCTGCCACTAAAATGTTGAGTGCTCTTACACTCATTGAAATGCAAAATATTGATATGTGAGTCAAATGTCATTAGCAACATGAATCAACCAAGGAGCCGCAAAAAAACTGTCTTGCGGGCCGAAAGTTTGAAACCACTGGCCTTATAGTCGCATGTTTGGGTGCAGGGTGGTATTCTAACACTTTGTTCTTGGCAGTGGGCTTGATGACAGTTTGATGGATGGTTACGTAATCCTGTCGCACGTAAAATCAGAATCAATCAGTTCACATGGAACCTGCCTTTATGTTTGACTATGTGAGCCCCATATTTAGCTTGGCACTGGTGCGTTCGCTGTAGGTGACTGGGGTGTATTTATCATGTGAGGCCTATGCTTTATGTGACCTTGATATGTGTGCTTGGGATGTGTAGGAAGCGTTGTGTGTTACTGTGTGTTATATCTGTGTTTTTCTAAGTGTGTGTGTGGGAGTGCGACTATGCGTGCGTGGGTGTGTGTGTGTGTGTTTGTCTATACGCACACCCGCTCAAGCATGTGTGTGTGTGCTTGTGCGTGTGTTCTGTCTTATCTCTTGTGACTGCTAGACTAATCCATCAATTCCTCTGTACCCAGACTTCCTTCAATTGTTCCTAATGACTATGTGCCCAGAGAGAGAGAGAAAGAGAGAGAGAGAGGGAAAGAGAGAGAGAGAGAGAGGGAGGGAAGGTGAGAAGGAGAGAGGTGGATGGAGTAAGGGAGAGCCGGATATCACACTCGTTTTTTTCCGTTATCATGCCCCCTTTCCCCTCTTCTTCCTCTGCCCCCCACCCCCACCCTCCCTCTCCTCTACTGGGGTATAAAATCAGCCCCTTCTCCCAGGGCAGATTCTGTGTGTGAGAGACTTGGATGTGTATGAGAGCGTGAGTGAGTGTGTTTATTAGGGTAATCGTGGGAATTCGAAGGAGTGACACCTGCAACTTTCTCCTTCACACACAGAGGTAAGTCCACCCACCCACCCCCCCATACACACACACACACACACACACACACACACACACACACACACACACACACACACACACACAAACACACACTCACACACGCACATACAAACGCATGCGCACACACACATTATTGTATTAGAAAATTAGCTGATGCATGAAAAGGCATTTCATTCAAGGGAGGGCAGAAGTTGTAATTCTCATGGACCTGCACACTCCTTTGAGCATTCTAAAGATTTAAATACATACTTCTATATTCACACACACACACACACACACACTGAAACGCACACACTACTACAGTCCAATTATGATGATTCATTGTTATGTGCTTCTGTTAGAGGGTTGAGCTGAATGCCTTTTAAATTAAAGACAATGCATACTATGACTCACTAGAGACATAATTTTAATTAATTTATTTTTGAAGTTGAAGTGTATAAGATCAAAAGGTGCAGATTTGGAAAATTGCTATAATATACAGCATATTAGATAGCCATGCTGTATGTCAATTAGAGCTGACTTATATTACTGACACTTACTGTATGAAGCAGGCCTATTGTTCAAACCAGGTACAGACATTCCCCTCTTTGTAGTCTATAGTCTACCTATTTGAAGGGTTTTAGGGTTACTATGTTGTTTCTACACCTCTATGCCTGCACTTCTGTTGTTGTAGGCCTATATGAAGTGCTGTTTACATTTCATTCAAGCACTTACTAATTCGGTTGAAAAAAATGTCAATGTAAAAAATGTGTTCTCCTACTTAGCCCCTCTGTGCGGTCGGCCTGTGAGAACCATGTCATTAGTGCAGCACACCCAGAACATTTCAACAAGGCTGATAACAATCTCCCCCTCATCACAGAGATATTGCCAAAGCAAGGATGTTTTGAAGAAACACTGATTTTCAATACTTTTGTTTTCAAAAATAATAGGCCTACTTGTTTTTGAATAATGTATTACTGATTTATGACACAACTGATGATTTCACAATCTCATTGAATAATTTGTATACAATATTATTTCAGTTCAAGTCTTTTGCTAATTTGTAGTAGGCTTAATTGGTCACTGGAACTCTGAAAATGTCTCATGGACACTTAGTGAGTTCATGGTTTCCGTGAGCAAATGTGATTTCATTGATTTTCCCTATGCCTCCTATCTCCAGCAAAATGACACACAACATTCAAAATGAACACATCTCTAAAGCAAACATTCACCTGACATTATAAACACTTTTGTCATAAATATACAGTATTACATTTTGGATACATCATGGACACACTGTTGCTCAAAACCTAAAGCTCATCTGTCTCTCGTGGGCTACAGTATTTATGGACAGTGCTACACTCTGGGGCACAATTTTATAGATAGGTATTATCATTTTTGTGTGTTTTGTCAATTTGTTTACATTCTGATGACTGGTGAATTTGACCGCTTTGCTATGTTGTCCACCCAAAATTTATACCAGCCCAACCAAATGTAGTAGGCTAGAACGGCCCGGAACACAGGTGAGCCCTGGTCAACAACAGAAATTGAAGGCAATGTAGCACAGAGATGAAGAGGAGGAAGAGACACTTTTGGAAGACCTGAGAACATTTAGTGTGTCACCGATTCAAACATTACCAGATCATCAGAGTTTTTTCTGCTAATTTTGTGTAGTGGTGTAGTGTGTGGTGTTTTGAAAAAAGACGAGCCCTATTTTCAAAATTGTGCTTATGCAATCGTAAGAACTGTAAATAGGTGTGAATTCTCAGAGTGATATCTGAGATGCTGTATATCTTCTATAGGCTTGGAGCTCCATTTCCTTTGTTTTCTCATAGACTTCAATGTTGAAGTTAATATTTCTGTTATTCCACTGGAAAAGGAAGCTGTAGTATCAAGATCAGGGCCAGAGGGTTGCTGGTCCTTGGCAGAAGCATGCACACACACACATACACACACACACACACATACACACACACACACACACACACACACACACACACACACACACAGACATATATTGAGAGGAGAGTCCATTCCTCTAGGCTTCCCCATCATTCTGCAGGATATCTGTCATAAAAATGTATCAAATGTAGTGTTTTGTGTGTGTGTGTGTGTGTGTGTGTGTGTGTGTGTGTGTGTGTGTGTGTGTGTGTGTGTGTGTGTGTGTGTGTGTGTTTGCTCTGTAGATGGAGAGGAATAAACTGACTGGATGGAGTAGAGGAACTCTTGTGATCCTTTTCCATTTCGCAGGTGAGTTTGGCTTACGTTCGGAGTGTGTGTGCGTGCGTGTGTGTATATGTGTGTGTGTGTTTTCATTTCCTCTCAGCCGGAATATGCCAGAACAATGGTGTTGACACAGCAAGGTCAATGGCTTTAAATGATCAAATAATTTAGTTTCAGTTTTAACAATGCAGTTGGTTATAAAGTCTCACAGACCTAACGCTGTATCTTTATCAGTGTGTGTGTGTGTGTGTATGTGAGTAAGTGTGTTTGAGTGTGTGCGTGTGCGTGTGTGTGTGTGTGTGTATACAAATGCACATGTGTATTTGAGAGTGTGTGCACATACTGTATGTAAGAGTGGTGTGTGCGTGCGCGTGTGTGAGTGTTACTGTGTATGTGTGGTAACTCTCTGTTTTCTGGTCAGTGTATGTGAGTGTGTGTGTAGGTGAGGCGGGTCGCTGCAGTGTGTTTGGCTGGCAGAATATCCATTCATTTGATGGAGTTCTCTACCAGTTCTCTGGAGACTGCAGCTACATGCTGGCAGGAGACTGCCACAAGAGGACCTTTACCATCTTGGGTAACACACACACACACACACACACACACACACGTGACTACACTTACAAGCAGACAAGGCCAAACGCATACTGTGTCTACAAATCCAACTCAACACAGTGACGTCCCCTCATGCAAAGTATGTCGTAATTGCATAGGTATCTGATGTCTGTGCTCATGAGTGTGTGTCTGTACGTGTGGGTGCAGGTGACTTCTCTAACGGCAAGCGGAAAGGTGTGACTCTGTTTCTGGGAGAGTTCTTTGAGCTGCGTCTGTCAGTGGATGGGACTCTGTCCCGCGGGGCTGAGAGGTAAGAGTGTGTCCTAACAAGTCGAACGTATCAGACCCACACAAAACACTTGATGTAATGGATCTAGGTGTGTTCATATTCTGGAAAACTCAAGCCTGTTTATTTGCAGTAAAAGTACAATTGAGTGGATGATACAGGTGTCATCATTACAGTGAAAGACCTACAAAGGTGTGCTCATAAATGTGTCATTGCATCACAAGTGTGTGTTTACGAGATGACCCAAAGAGAGGTGTGTACACATGCACATGGAGAAGCCGTCCGCCTGCGTCCTTCTGTGTGTGTGTGTGTGTGTGTGTGTGTGTGTGTGTGTGTGTGTGTGTGTATGTGTGTGTATACATGTATGTGTGTGTGTGCTGATGTGTGTCATGTTTATGATATGATCAATGATAAACAAGATGCGTGAGAGTGATTGTGGAGAGTCCTACAGGGCGCCATCTTGTGGCCATGTTTACAGCTGTGCGTTGCATCGCATTGTAGAATCTTGCTTACTCGGTCACATAGGCTTGTGAATGCTTACAGTAATGGTACACTTTAAATGGTGTGTGTGTGTGTGTGTGTGTGTGTGTGTGTGTGTGTGTGTGTGTGTGTGTGTGTGTGTGTGTGTGTGTGTGTGTGTGTGTGTGTGTGTGTGTGTGTGTTTGTGTGTGTGTGTGTGTGTGTAGACTCCACCTTCCGTATGCCTCCAGCTCTGTGTTTGCTGGGCGGGAGCTGGGTGGGGTGAGGCTGTGGAGTGAGGAGTTTGGCTTCTCGGTGCGTATCGACGGAGACAAGAACATTGACATCACACTCTCCAAGCACCATGGCAACCGCACCTGCGGCCTCTGCGGCAACTACAACAGATTACCTGAGGACGACTACACCTCACGGGAGGGTGGGTGCACACACACTGTACACACACACACACCCTTGGTGATGTTTTGTGAGAGGTTTAGTACGTCTTACTAATGTGTATGTTCATATACATATGTGTGTGTTCATATTATTTGTGTATGTGTGTGTGTGTGTGTGTGTGTGTGTGTGTAGGGTTTTTAACAGACGACTCATATGATTTTGCCAACTCCTGGATGATGAACGGAGCAGAACCCTGCAAGCGTGTGACTCCTCCCTCTGAGACTTGTAATGCCACTGGGGAGACAGCAAAGGTGTGTGTGTGTGTGTGTGTGTGTGTGTGTGTGTGTGTGTGTGTGTGTGTACATAATCTGTGTTTGCCTGATACATCATTTGTGTGTTATGTGTCTCGTATCTCTCTGGAACTCCTGTCCCAGAGTGAGGTGATATGTGTGTTTGTGGGGTGTGTAATGTGTAATGTGTGTGTTTGTGGGGTGTGTAATGTGTAATGTGTGTGTGTGGTGTGTATGACCAGGAGCTCATGTCCGAGTGTGAAGTGATGTGTGTGTGTGTTTGTGGGGTGTGTAATGTGTAATGTGTGTGTGTGGTGTGTATGACCAGGAGCTCATGTCCGAGTGTGAAGTGATGTGTGTGTGTGTTTGTGGGGTGTGTAATGTGTAATGTGTGTGTGTGGTGTGTATGACCAGGAGCTCATGTCCGAGTGTGAGGTGTTCCGCTCCTCCGCCGTGTTCCTGCACTGCGCTCACGTGGTGGACCCGGCCGCCTTCCAGTCGGTGTGTGAGCGCAGTGTGTGTCACTGCGGCGGCAAGAGGGAGTGTGTGTGCGACGTCCTGCAGGAGTACGCCCGCGCCTGTGCCCATCACGGCATCACGCTGCACGGCTGGAATGAGCAGGCCAGATGTGGTGCGTGCCCCAGGGTTTACATGCCAATGGATGTCTTTGTGTTTGTGAATGTATATCTATATGGATATACAGTGTGTGTGAGAGGACAGCAAATGAGTTAGGTATCCAGTGTTTTCAAATGCTTTCGTGTGTAGATATGCAGGATGTTTTTGCATGTGTGTAGGCATACTGTATGTAAATGTTCTGTGTATGTGTAATGTTTGTGTACAGATGGTGCATGTATATGAATATGTACCGTATATGTATATACTGTATGTGTGCATGTGTGTTTTAGCTCCCAAGTGTCCGGTAGGAATGGAGTATAGTGTGTGTGCTCAGTCCTGCTCAACCACCTGCCAGAGCCTCAACATTCCAGAGGTGTGCCGGGAGGAGTGTGTGGACGGCTGCAATTGTCCAGGTGTGTGTGTGTGTGTGTGTGTGTGTGTGTGTGTGTATGTGTGTGTGGGAGAGAAACGGGGACAGAGAGACTTACACAATTTGAATATATAATTTAGACTCTGTCCATGTTTGTAATTCTGAACTCACTCTATGTTGTGTCAGTTGGTAAGGTGCTGGATGGTGAGAGGTGTGTGGATGTGTCCCAGTGTTCCTGTGTGCACACAGGCAAGCGTTACCCCCCAGGATCCAGCATCTCTCAGGACTGCAACACCTGGTACGTCACAAACATACACACTTGCTCACACACATACTGTACAGGGTCAGAGTCAGCTTTACATGCAACCATATTCACACACACACACACACACACACACACACACACACACACACACACACACACACACATACACATATTCATCCTTCCCTTTTCTCTTCCACAGTGTGTGTCAGCATGGCTCCTGGCAGTGTACAAATGAAGGTTGTCCAGGTAGGACACACACGCGCACGCACACACACACACACACATGCACAGACATACACATGCACACACACAC
>NC_085003.1:16523636-16526136 GCF_963854185.1 Sardina pilchardus | reverse complement strand
CGTGCGTGCGTGCGTGCGTGTGTGTGTGTGTGTGTTACAGCACTGAGTTGTGAGGATCTGAATCAGGGCTCTGAGTGCCAGTGGAAGTACAACGCCTGTGCGGAAGCTTGTCCGTTGTCATGCCAACACCCAGAGCAGCTTCACTGCCCTCAAGTGTGTGTGGAGGGCTGTCATGCTACCTGCCCACCAGGTGAGTACTGCTCTCTCTCTCTCTCTCTCTCTCTCTCTCTCTCTCGCTCTCTCTCTCTCTCTCACACACACACACACACACATGCACACATACTATACATGACACAACACAAATACACCATGCAGAAGTAAAGATAGTAAGATGGTAAAGAAGTTGTGACTCTCTCACTCTCCCTCTCTCTCTCGCTCTCTCGCTCTCTCTCCCACACACACACACACACACACACCCTAACAGGCCAGGTTCTGGATGAGGTGTTGCTGCGGTGTGTACAGCCTGAGCAGTGTGAGGTGTGTATGCACGAGGGGGAGAGAGTGTCCCATGGAAAACACATCATCCTCAACCATGACAACCCTGACCTCTGCAAGATCTGGTATGTGCCCACACACACACACACACACACACACAGAGACACACACAGACACACACACTCACACAGAGCTCAAAACGCACACAAAGCACAACGCACACACACAAATGCTGTGTAAAATTGTCTTTGTGATTCAGTGTGTCATGTATGTGTACATGTGTATTTACATGCTATGCTCTACATTATGTGCCATACTGTGTGTGTGTGTGTGTGTGTGTGTGTGTGTGTGCGCAGCCGCTGCGAGAACAACACCCTCACCTGTGAGCCCTGCCCGGCCGCGGGCGTGTCCACCACCGCCCTGCCCCCCACCACCCTCTTCACCTCCCCGGCGCCCCTCCTCTACTCCACGGCCATGCCGGACGACGGCTGCGACCGGGCCATGGACCTGGCCTTCCTGGTGGACGGCTCGACGGCGCTGAGCGAGGAGGACTTCTCCGCCGTGCGGGCCTTCATCTTCAGCGTGGCCGACCGCTTCCGCATGGGCTCGGCCCACACGCGGGCCACCGTGCTGCAGTTCCACTCCGGCGTCAAGAGCTACGACATGCAGGTGCAGAAGTGGATCTTCAGGAAGATGGTGAGGAAAAGTGCGCACACACACACACACACACATACAGAGCTACGACATGCAGGTGCAGAAGTGGATCTTCAGGAAGATGGTGAGGAAGAGTGCGCACACACACACACACACACATACAGAGCTACGACATGCAGGTGCAGAAGTGGATCTTCAGGAAGATGGTGAGGAAGAGTGCGCACACACACACACACACACACACACACAGAGCTACGACATGCAGGTGCAGAAGTGGATCTTCAGGAAGATGGTGAGGAAAAGTGCATAAGCACATACACTTACACACACACACACACACACAGTCATAAGCACACACACACACATGTACACACACACACACACACACACACTCAGAGCTCTGAAACGCAGGTGCAGAAGTGGATCTTCAGGTAGATGATGAGGAAGAGTGCATGCACACACACTCATGAGCACACACACACACACACACACCAACACAGCTATGACACTAAGGTGCGGAAGTGGCTCTTAAGGAAGATGGTGAGTAAGAGTAAGAGTGCATACACACAAAGACACACACAGGCAACCACATACACACAGACACACACATATCACACACATTTATATTATTATGTATCTGTGTGCCATAACTCTGTGTATTTGTATGTGTGTGTGTTTGTGTTTGTATGTGTGTGTGTGTGCGTCTCTACCTGTGCCTCCTCAGGTGCGCGATATGAAGTACAGCGGCGGCGAGGTGGCGTATATCGACGAGGCGCTCAAGTACCTGGCCGTCTACATCTACGACAAGGACAAGCGGGCGCACGCGGGCAGAGTGGCCATCCTGCTGGTGGCCAGCGCCAACCCGCGCGCCATGCGCAACACGCAGCGCCTGCTGCGCAAGAAGAACATCACCGTGCTCACGGTGGCGCTGGGGCCCTACGTGGACATGGCGCAGGTCAACGACATCACCAAGGCCACGCCCAGCAGCCGGGCGTACGTGCTGAGCAGCGCGGCCGAGCTGCAGGAGCAGGGGCCGGCCATCACCGACTACCTGTGCACGCTCGGCCTGGACCCGGAGACGCCCAAGCCCAAGGTGCCCGTCCCCGAGAAGCCCCAGCCGGCCGCGCCCACGCAAGGGCAGCCCCAGCCCCGGCCCCAGACCACGATGCCGCCTGTCGTGCCCGCTACCACCCCGGAGAGCGCCGGAATACTGGCCCCTGTGTTCGTCACCACCACCGCTGGTCCGTCCCGTCTCCCCGCGCTGACCACAACATCCCCCGTCCAGCTGACGCGAAGCCCCGGCCAGGAGACGGTGGACCTGGTGTTCGTGCTGGAGGGCTCGGACGCGGTCGGCGAGGAGGACTTCAACCGCACGCGCGACTCGCTGGTGGAGGTGGTGACGCTGCTGGAG
>NC_085003.1:16513636-16518636 GCF_963854185.1 Sardina pilchardus | reverse complement strand
CAGGGCACCGTCCAGCGGGGAGCGGAGTGTGTGAGCAGAGAGGCCTGCACGGAGTGTGTGGACGCCAACGGACACGCGCACCCGGTGAGCACATTTTAAGAGCATGGTCTCTCACACACACACAAACACACACACACACACACACACACACACACACACACACACACACACACACACACAGACACACTCGCAAGGTTATACTGTACACACACACACACACACACATACATGTACATCGTTCTGTTATAGAGGTCTTAAGGCTGTTGTTGTTGTGTGTGTGTGTGTGTGTGTGTGTGTGTGTGTGTGTGTGTGTGTGTGTGTGTGTGTAGTATCTGCAAAGCTGGTCTCCCGATGACAACCCTTGCCTGATGTGTGTATGTCTGGATCAGAAGCAAATCAACTGCACTGTTCTCCCATGCACAAACTCTAAAGGTAAAATCTAAAGGCGGCTGTTGCCACACAGACAAACACACACACACACACACACACTCACACACACACATACATACATACACACACAAGTAACTGTCCTCTGATGTGGTTTCAGCTCCTGTTTGTGGCCCCTGTGAGATTCTCATGGAGAAGAAGTCAAGCTGTTGTCCAGAGTATGAGTGTGGTAAGAGTGTGTGTGTGTGTGTGTGTGTGTGTGTGTGTGTGTGTGTGTGTGTGTGTGTGTGTGTGTGTGTGTGTGTATGTGTGTGTGTGTGTGTGTGTGTGTGTGTGTGTGTGTGTGTGGAGGGGGATGGGGATTTTATGTGTTTGTTTCATAACACAAGTACATATTTATCCCTTTCGTATGCGTGGGTGTGTGTGTTTACGTGCATTTGTGTGCGCGCGCGTGTGTGTGTGTGTGTGTGTGTGTGTGTGTGTGTGTGTTTGGTATGGTGTGTATGTTTGCTCTTACTCTTTGTGAATCTGGGATAATCTTTCATTGATGTGCATCTGGGCATACACTAAGCCATGCCCGCCGGCTGGAAGGCTGGTCAGGGAGGCTGGCCACTGCTCAGCGCTGGCATGATGCCCACAAACTTGCCATGATGGCCCCAGTGGTTGTGCTAATGCTACTTCTGGAGAAATCCTGCCATTGGGCATTAAGTTGATGTTTTTCAAAGTTATATGTTTGGACCACTATTAGACTGGGCAGTGGAGAGAGGCAGGAGGTGAGAGGGATGGGGAGTAGGGAATGACCTCAGGCTGAACTCAGGGGCATTTTTATAGCACAAGATGTGGTTCCTTGGTGTTTTGAGCCCCCAACGTTGTCTTCAAGGCAGCGCTGCCTGGAAGGCGCTAGGGTTAGGCATGGGTTAAGGTTAGGGTTAGGGTTGGGGGTAGAATTCTGGGTTTTGTAGTCTTGAATGCATGTATATACAGTACAGGCCAAAAGTTTGGACACACCTTCTCATTCGGACACCCCTTCTTTATCTTCATACTATATGACTATGAAAATTGTAGATTCATACCGAAGGCATTAGAATTATGAATTAACACATGTGGAATTATATACTTAACAAAAAAGTGTGAAACAACTGAAAATATGTGTTATATTTTAGGTTCTTGAAAGTAGCCACCTTTTGCTTTTAATACTGCTTCGCACACTCTTGGCATTCTCTTGATGAGCTTCAAGAGTCACCTGAAATGGTCTTCCAACAGTCTTGAAGGAGTTCCCAGAGATGCTTAGCACTTGTTGGCCCTTTTGCCTTCACTCTGCAGTCCACACGGTGGTTGGAACCAAAGGTCTCCGATTTTGACTCATCAGACCAAAGCACAGATTTCCACTGGTCTAATGTCCATTCCTTGCGTTCTTTAGCCCAAACAAGTCTCTTCTGCTTGTTGCCTGTCCTTAGCAGTGGTTTCCTTGCAGCTATTCTACCATGAAGGCCTGATTCAGGCAGTCTCGTCTTAACAGTTGTTCTAGAGATGTGTCTGCTGCTAGAACTGTGTGGCATTGACCTGGTCTCTAATCTGAGCTGCTGTTAACGCGCGATTTCTGAGGCTGGTGGCTCGGATGAACTTATCCTCCGCAGCAGAGGTGACTCTTGGTCTTCCTTTCCTGGGACGGCCAGTTTCTTTGTAGCGCTTGATGGTTTTTGCGACTGCACTTGGAGACACTTTCAAAGTTTTCCCAATTTTTTGGACTGACTGGCCTTCATTTCCTAAAGTAATGATGGCCACTCGTTTTTCTTTACTTAGCTGCTTTTTTTCTTGCCATAATACAAATTCTAACAGTCTATTCAGTAGGACTATCAGCTGTGTATCACCCCTGACTTCTGCACAACACAACTGATTCCCAACCCCATTTATAAGGCAATAAATCACACTTATTAAACCTGACAGGGCACACATGTGAAGTGAAAACCATTTCAGGTGACTACCTCTTGAAGCTCATCCAGAGAATGCAGAGTGTGTGCAAAGCAGTAATCAGAGCAAAGGTGGCTACTTTGAAGAAACTAGAATATAAGGCATATTTTCAGTTGTTTTACACTTTTTTTTGTTTTCCACATGTGTTAATTCATAGTTTGATGCCTTCAGTGTGAGTCTACAATGTCAATAGTCATGAAAATAAAGGAAACTCATTGAATGAGAAGGTGTGTCCAAACTTTTGGCCTGTACTGTAAATGTGTGTCTATGCATATTGTGCATATAATAAGTGAGATGTGTTTAGTCTGTATATTACTGTAAATAATGTGCGTGTTTGTATATGTGTGTGTGTGTGTGTGTGTGTGCTCAGTGTGTGACGACAAGTGTGTTCATCCTGAACCTCCCCGCTGTGAGAATGGCCAGAGTCTCTCTCTCACCAACCCAGGAGAATGTGCACCCATCTATGAATGTGGTTAGTACAGTGTACACCTCACTGTCATACATACAGTACGCATACGCATACGCATACGCATACTGTACACATACGCATACAGTAGGCATACGCATACGCATACGCATACACACACACACGCACATACACATACGCATATGCATACACACTCTCATTCTCACACTCAGTCTCTCTCTCTCTCGCTCTCATTCTCTTGTTTGCTCGTTCTCCCTCTCTCTTTCTCTTTCTCTCTCACAGAATAGAGATCCCGTTAATAGATCAGATTACAAAGTTACTGTAAATAAAAGTTGTTTTCCCCGTTCTTCCTTCAGTCTGTAAGAAAGAGGAGTGTTCTCTGGTGACTCCACCCACCTGCCCCACCTATCGACGCCCCTCTGTGACCAAGACACAGTGCTGTGACGTGACGGAGTGTGTGTGTGACTGCCACAACTCCACCAAGACCTGCCCACCTGGACACATCACCATAGCAGTCACCAACGACTGCGACTGCACCGAAGTGTCCTGCGAGCCAGACAAGGTGTGTGTGTGTGTGTGTGTGTGTGTGTGTGTGTGTATGCATGTGTGTGCATGTGTGTGCGCATCCATAATTGCGTTCGTGTGTGTATGTGCGTGTGTGTGTGTGTGTGTGTGCGCATCCATAATTGCGTTCGTGTGTGTGTGTGTGTGTGTGTGTGTGCATATGTGTGTGAGTGCATTCGTGTGTG
This sequence comes from Sardina pilchardus, assembly GCF_963854185.1. Taxonomy (NCBI): domain Eukaryota; kingdom Metazoa; phylum Chordata; class Actinopteri; order Clupeiformes; family Clupeidae; genus Sardina; species Sardina pilchardus. The sequence goes on along the minus strand of NC_085003.1, from coordinate 16,515,102 downwards.
TGTGTGTTGTAGAAATAAATTAGCATATGTAGAAATAAATAAGCATCATAGTTTGTCCTTAGGGAACCTGCTCTTATGTGTATGTGTGTTTGTGTGTATTGTGCTGTCTGTCTAAATGTACTGTATATACTGTATGTATATACTGTGTGTGTGCTCGTCCCTCTTGCCTTGCTGTAGGTGTGTGTGGTGGAGGGAGTGGCCTACCAGGTGGGCAGGCACTGGGATGACGGCTGTAAGACCTGCAGCTGCACGGACAGTAGAGATGAGTCCACCGGCCTTCACATCGTCCAGTGCCTGAACCAAGTGTGTCAGAACGACATCTGCCCGTTGGTGAGTCACACATGGACTTACGCACACACACACACACACACACACACACACACACAGAGAATGTACTCATACATATACACATCTATGCCTTGTGTACTTCTGCATTCAATCAAGGATTTTATATGATTTGATTGCTTAACCTGTGTATGTGTGTGTGTCTGTGTGTGTGTGTGTGTGTGTGTGTGTGTGTGTGTGTGTGTGTGTAGGGATCTTCTTTCTCTCAAGCAGATGGGGAGTGTTGTGGCAAGTGTGTAAGGTCTAGCTGTCTGGCCGAGGATGGATCACTCAAACAGGTACAGCAACCAAAACACAGAACCACCCTTCCATTGGGGTCAGGGGCCTGTACTACGAAGCTGTCATTAAAGTGCTGTAGGAGTTTATAAAGTCATGATCACAGTTCATTCGCGATATTCTGTAAAACTGACTGTGGCTTGTACACATCCCCATAAGAAGAAGTCAGGTGAAGAAATCATGAATCAAAATATCTTGCAATGGGCTAGCAATCATTCATGCAAGCTTAGTGTGCTGCTTTCTTTTTGTCTCTTGACTTAGAGCTCGTCATGTCATGTCATGTCAGTGTTAAAAATATAACTATAAAAATCTATTTGTTACCAGGACACACTACAATTTATTAGCAATTGGCTGTTGTTAGCAGTTGTTACTAGCTAGCAAAGATCATAGAGCGCTCCGCTCTAGAATTTTTGCTAGCCAGTTTTTAATGAAACATCAAGCAGTGTTTTACCCAAACAAACGCTATAGCAACATTGTTTCTTTGACACGATTAATGTGACACAAATCCAACAGAACTGCTAATAAACAGAGCATACATAGCTCACATTTTACTTTAATGAGTGCAGCCATCTTAGAAATTCAAACTCGTTGTATTCTGGGTTCGACCAAGCTGACAAGTAACAGTAGAACTTCAAAGGGCGTTCCCTGGTTGTTTCATTTGCAATTTTGAACTGGTGAAAACTGCTCGGTTGATGACTTGAATGGACAAAAAAATGGGGCATAGCCCACAGGTCAATGGGGCAGTTTATATACTTGACTTACAAGGCTGTGGACTGTAGTTCTACAGATGGCCTCTAGATGGAGCTAGAGATATTTTGGCCTCACTTTTCCAACAGCTTTCCTGA
>NC_085003.1:16488636-16508636 GCF_963854185.1 Sardina pilchardus | reverse complement strand
AACCAAATTCACTTGTTCCAGAGTGATTTTTTTTTCAAAATTATTTTCAGGTTTAGATAACCGGTTAATAACAGTATCATTCCAAGTAACCTCTCTTTGAGTATTATTCAAATATGCATGGACTTGGAAAACTGCCCACACACTGTTCCCTGGACCTCTTGTTGGATACATTTAGTCAGGTTTTATGAATCAGTATCGCCCTGTATACAGTAATAGGTTAGGTGTTAATTTTTAAAGGAACGTTAAAAAGGAACGCTCTAATCGGTTACCATTTAGAGAGGCCCTGGAACACTGTAACAGAGAAATAATGCTTTTGCTCAGAGTGAACTGAAATTAAAATCATTCAGTCCCTGATGGAAGCCTCCATCAGAAAGCCACAGTCACACACACACACACACACACACACAAACTAAAGCAAAATTATGTACACAAAGAAAGATTTCTCACTTGTCTTATCTGATGTAAACTAATTGTGTGTGTGTTTTCACACACAGGGTAAATGCCGCAGCAAGTCAGTGTACTCTCTGGAGAAGCACGCCGTGGAACCCGAGTGTGTGTGCTGCTCTTCCACGGGCACCGAGCCTCTCAGCGTGGCACTCCGCTGTCCCAACGGAACACACACACACACAGAGCTGCTGTCCGTCACTGGCTGTGAATGCCAGGCCCATGCCTGCCCTGCTGAACACTGAGTCTGAGTGTGTCTGAGTGTGTGTGCGTGTGCGTGTGTGCGTTTGTGTGTGTGAAAGAGAGAGACAGAGAGAGACTGAAACAAAATAGAGAGAATGACACTGTATGTAAGACATGCAGGATAGCAGAGAGAAGCCAAGAGAACAATTACGTGAGACAGAATGAGAGAGTGTGAGACAGAAAGAGAGAATCGGTATTAGAGATATACTGTAGATAGATACAGAATTACAGATATATGAAAACCATTGAAGATGTATACTTTGATCCACAGTTATCCTTTCTGCACTTTAACATAACCAGTCAGATACGAAGTACAAACTGGACATGTAGATGTGTTCTTTTTCTATTGTCATCACAAGAATGCTGCAAACTCATAACATGGCTGTATTTGTCATTATACTAACACAACAGAATAAACATACAAATATATCACACAACGCGTATTGTCTGTGAGTGTGTTACTTCTGGTCACCTTAGTAGCCTGTGTCTTCATTTACACTCTCTCAAATGAAATGACATAATGTAATGACCTGTTGGCTGACCAGAATCAAGTCTTAGATCACCACTGAGGAAAGTCAGATACAGAATTTGGAGAGCAGCTGGTACGTAATGAATCTGTCATTTTGTTTCTGTTGATGTCATGTTAGATCAATTCAGTGTAACTAAATCAGTGGCCGAGTTGAATTCTTTTGGTCATGTTAATGGTCAGGTGTGTGTACAGTACGTGTGTGTTTGGGTCTAGACATTTGACAAGGGTGGCCAAAACTGGAGAGCTGACTCACTGCACAATCTGGAGGGATTAAAGATTAAGCTTAAGGGACTGGACCAGTTGTAGATTTTAGGGTGAAGATCAAGCCTTGGGAAAGACACCCACCGCTCCCAAGGAGATCCCCTGTTGGGAAAACCGGAGACAGGTGGATAGATTACCTCATGTGTGAGAGCACATGGTAAGTGGAGTTTATCCTGTCTTTTCTTTTCTTGTCTAGATCTCTATGTCAATTTTGTCTTTATGCAATGTTATTGTGGGTGACAAAAAAAGCTGCTTGGTCTTGTAGCAGTGTGATTAAATATGGAGGTGACCGTCTTTTGGTGATGCAATTAATGTCGAAAATAAAAAATAAAATAAAAATGAGCCAAACCAAAAAAAATCACACAAATCATCAAAAGGGTTGATGTCATGGTCATATACATATTTATTATTCTGGTTAAGCCTATTCTAAATGACTGAAGTTACTTCGTATTATCACTGTTAGACTAAACATGCACTATTTACCTTTGCGTTGTGGTCATGTTTGTGTTTGTGTGTCCTGAAGCCAGCATGGGGTTGGCTGAGTGCTTGTGTCCGCTTCCTCACTGTACTGCCGGTTTTCCCCTTTTAAGAGTCCATGGAATTAACGACAGTGGCCGCTCGCGATAAGCCTGCATGAGGCCACGAGCGGATTGTCCACCATCTCAGTCACCGCGCGTCCTCTAGCCGGGCTCGCGCGTTTAGCACCGTGGAAAGGAATCATGGCTCTAAACAAGTCGCCCTCTGGTACCGGTAAGTGGATGATTTATTGATTTATAAACAAACACATAGTTATAGGTTTAAGGGCAATATAGGTCCGTTTTTAGATTTTTCTTTTCTAATCTTAAGAAAAAGATCTTGGTAATACAGCTGGCCGCGCGCACCGAGGCTATGCGAGCGCGTTTGTTTATTGCGTGCAGACAACTGTTGCGCGTGCATTGGTTTAATTAGATCATATAATCAGAGCTCGAAGTTGTCGGATTGATTTGAAGATACTAAAAAAACCTTTATCAGTAGTTTTGAGCTGTTTGCACAACACGCCTCTATCTTCCTTTTAGGGTAATATTCTAATTGAAACACAATTAGGAAGACAAATATTAAGTAAAGTCTAGATTGGATGGTTATTCTTTTTTATGGCAGATAAATATTGTCTAGATGAGAATGTCATGGCAGGTATGCTGCGCGGAAGGGTGGTGCATTCTGCGGGGATAGTGACTAATGTGAGTGTTTGGAAGGTGTTTGGCGCGCTACAGGGGGACGTTGGCAGCTTGATATAATTAGCAAGCGGTAAGCCGGCCTATTTCAGGCGCCTGCTGTCGCTGGCCCGGGTGCTGAAGTACGCGCACCGAAGCACCAAAGTCAACGTTCCGTGGGTGCTTAATTAAAATGGTGAACGGAGTGTGCTCGGCTGTGGGTGCACCGTGAATGCGGTGAGTTACATAAACGCGACAACGCCAAAAGCGCGCCATTCATATCATATCCACATGTTTGTGCGCGCGTTTGCGCAAGACATAAAACCTGCACGAGAGCAAAGACGCTTAACGCCCGAAAGAGTCATCTATCCTAGTCTGTTTACCAGGTGGGTAATTTCCTTAAGTGTGAGAGTCTGAGAGAGAGAGAGAGAGAGAGAGAGCGAGAGAGAGAGCGCGCATATGTGGGGGTCTCTCTGTGTGTGTGTGTGTGTGTGTGTGTGTGAGAGAGAGAGACAGAGAGAGAGAGAGAGAGAGAGAGTGTGTGTGTGTGTTTGTCTGCGTGTGTGCACACTGGCCACAGTGTACATACACTTTTCACATTGCTTTATAAGTAGGATTATTTTGGACACAGTTTTGTATATCTATTCTGTTTTCACCTCTAGAGCATATACAATGTGCATCTCAAATGTAGGTATTTCCACGTTGTTGTTCCACGTCAGTTTTGACTGTATTTATTGTGCTTGTTGTTTGTGGAATGGCAGAGACATGGAACGGTGCTCCAGAGCGACTACGGAACAAACTGCAGAGCGTGGCTCGAGACCTCTCCCAGTTCAGCCTTGATACCGCCAATGGCATGCACGAGTCCGGCGCAGGCGAAGAACAACTGGCCTCGGTGAGTCTCTGTGTGTGTGTGTGTGTGTGTGTGTGTGTGTGTGTGTGTGTGTGTATGTATGTGTGTGGGGGGGGGGGGGTTTCATTGCACCACTCCTTATTCCTCCACCTCTGTCTGTAATCTGATGAATCTTTAGCACACCAAATGTTGACCTCAGTCACCGGGCAGCTCGGCAGTGTGACATTCCTGCGTGTGTCAGATATGATCACTGATGTTTTGGAATGGACACAGATCAGGATCACACTTGGCACACGCCGCTGCTCGGTGTCAGCTAGTGACTCACTTCACCTTGCCCTTCACCTTGCCCTTCACTTCACCTTGCCCTGTCCCTTTGACTCCTCTAATAACTTATTCCAAACCTTCCATATTACTCTTCCCCTGCCCCCATCCCTCCACCACCGAGTTTACCTGCCCAAACCAACCCACCTTTCCTCAAATAGCATTATTCACACCACGTTGGGTACAACACACACAATCACACATTTATGGGTGAACAAACACACTATGGCAACCATGTTATTAAGGAAGAAGCTGCTGTGTAGTGAGTGTTTACACTGCCGCAAAGGCACACTGATGATGCCGACTACACACATGTGAGATTAGATATGGGGATGGGGAGGAGATAGGGTGTAGTAGACGACACGGCTGTGGGTAGGACGAGAGGAGGAAGAGTTAGGGGAAGGGAGCAGGACGTTGTTCTGAGCAGTAGCTACTCCGCTATGGTCTGCTTCGCTGTACATGGATTAAGCCTAGTCCTAGACAAGGGTTTTTTTTTTTTTCGATAGAGATTTTCATTGAAATTCTGTTTGATGTCCAGAACTGGGCTTGATCCATGCACGGGAAACCATCCAGCCCTATGTGTGACCACAATTCCTGTGGTCCAAACACAGTTTACATTTACCTTCACTGTACATTCACTTGGCAACAGTGGAGTGCTAATCGGGAGAATCAGTAGAATTCCCAGTTGGCCGGTACTGTTTTGATTACTGTGATCTTAAAAAAATTGCTGTTTGTATAACTTCTCTGATGTGCCTGGACTGTGTGATCACAGATCACTATCTCCCCACAGTCCTGATATAAACATGGTAACAGCTACAATGAGCTGACATTCAGACTGGGAATTGTGAAGATTTTAGATTAGCCGCCGCAACATGTTTGATGTAGCCCTCCCCCCAATCATTTAAATAGGAATCAGGCCAAGTTGGACATACGTACAGTATATGCATTCTGTCATCAATATTTGTTACTTTGTGTTTGGACCCCATATCCTTGGTATTTCTGGCACCATACTGTATGTGTCCATATCATGGATTTGACAGATAAAATCCCACACGAGCACAGAACCCTTTGATTTCACTAAACTGCGGATTTGGATCAAAACTCTCAAATCATCAGTTGTGCAACAATCATCAGTATTTTTCATCTAAAAAGGCACAGGCTTAAAAGCATCTTTTTGCTCAACTTTATAATGCCTTGTTTGCCCTATAAAGCCTATCTCTATTAACCTTTGCCCTGCCTCTGAGAACGTCGTATGTGTGTCATATAACAGTATCATGTCACAGAGCAGGGGATCTTTGGCATTGTGCACTATGCTGTGGGCTTAGTTGCCCCAGTAGATCCATCACACAGTCTGGAGGAACATCGGCCTGGCATCTACGGCCTAGACTAAGCAGCTCCCCTCACTTCTGCTGACCTTTGTTTCTTTCTGCACGTGTCTTTTGACGTGTAGTGGGAAGCTGTGTGAGAAAAAAAAGCAGGGAAAACTCAGCATAGGGGCATAACAATAAAAAAGTATGAAAAAAAAGTATGAAAAGTATAAAACTATAAATGTCCTGAAGAGTGTGGGAAAAGTATTGGTGTCAGAAGAAACGACGTGTAGCATTTTCACACGCATGTTTGAGCCGTTTTCTAATCTCCGAGGTTGTTTGAGGTAGTCATTCCTGGTGAGAGATGACACTCATGGAGGCTTCCTCCTCCACCTAGGAGAGAGCTTACTGTAACCTTAGGCGGTTTGACCCTAGTCAGCAAACCCTATCCCTTACCTCCAACAAACCATATGGCTGTCATATCCTGATTTGGCTGCTCTTCAGTCCACTCTCTTCGTCCACTTCGTGTCCTCCTCCTGGACACCCTGCCTGTGTTTATATCACACTCGCTACCACACACTGGGATTACGCGACGGGACGTTTGACACCACTGCTGAGCCTTCTGGAGGTGTTGTGGGCCTCATACTGTACAATGACAAACCGATGAAAGAAGGTGAAATGCTCTCAAAGGTTGCTCTGCTCGTGATGTTTGCAGCCTACAAAAGGTTACTTTGTTGCTGATTATGTTTTTAATGCTGAATAGGCTTAGTTGTTGACTTACTGATTCCCTACCTAGGCCTAAAGCACAAGGAATTTAACACCTCTCCTGAGTAGCCTTTATCTGAAAAGAAATCACACTATAGTGAATGACTATAGTCATTATTCACTATATTGTGCACTTTGTAGTGAATGAGTGGAAGTTGAGAACACAGGCACTTATACAGTCCTTACTGTAGGTTCCTCAACCTAAGTCTGCCAAGTAATTATTCATCGTCAGGAATTGTGTAAGCACCACAATAACAGAATTGATTTCAGAGAGGTATGGTCCTCCCACTGTCAATGCTCACCCTGACACAAGAACTGGTTTCCTCATTCATAGACTAGTTTGAGGAGAAACCCCCCCTGGTGTATGCCATGTATCTTTTCAACCATTAAGAGGCTATCAAAATTTGACGCATGCATGAACAGCATGTATTTTGCAAAATGCTCTCAAATTTGTCTACAATGCAGTTGAACAAATGTTTAGTACAGGGCCGGATCTGAAGTGTCTTTCAGTCTTCTTTTTCTTACTCTAATGATTCCTGTGATATTTGAATGTCTCTGTCTTGTCAGCATCAGTCCTGATCCTCTGATTTCTAGATTTTTAGATACTTGTTGATCTGATATCAAATTCTGTCTTGCAATGCATGGTTGTGGTTTTTGTTACCTAACATTGATATTGGAACAAAAGTTTGTGTTTTACATATATAGCCATGTGATGATTTTGTGGAGTACTGAGTGCAACCCAGTTGCTTTGTGTGTGATGCCTGGTACATGTTCATGAGTTCCAGGTTTCAGTCACTGTGCCTCCTGTTTTAATTGTGCTGTGTAAACACCTGTAAAATGCATCCCTCCCCACCAGACGTGGACTCTGAGATGGGGCTTCGTTTTTTCCAAGCTACTGTAAATTCAGAGTAGTTTAACTGAGCTTGTTAATTATCTTAATAGTGTGTGTGTGTGTGTGTGTGGGTGATACAGTATGCTACAGATATGACAGATACATTTGCCGCAAATGTGCGCATCACCACTTAAAGCTACAACACCAACTATGATCACTAAACCCAATTTTAGATCACTTCCTGTGCCCTGCTTAATTCCCACTTCCTGCTGATCTTTCATCTCCATCACTAGCAGCCAACCAACAGGCTCTCACCCTCAAACCCTAAAGCACAGAACCGCATATGATTGGCTGGAGCCCTTACCTCATAACCCCACAGTCCCTCCCGCCTAACCCAGTATGAGACAAGCATGTGTTGTGCGGTGGCTGGCAGTTGGGATTTTGTGTGTGTGCAGAGCTGTGAACTCTTATCAGAACTTATAACTACTTATCAGTGGTTATGCTTCAAAAGACTTTTGGGGTGTGCATTTATTTGTGTGTCTGAGTGTTTGTTTGCATGTGTGTTTTTTGGATGTGCAAAAGAGAGATGTGTATCCTCATTCATGTTTATGTGTTTGTTTATCTATTGTGTTTGTGTCTGTGTGTGTGCAGGAGCAGGCTCCTGGCTCTGCAGGTAGTCGCAAGGGAGTGTTTTTCTCCGACGGCGTGCGGCGGGTCGACTATGTGTTGGTCTACCACTGCAAGAGACGCATGTCCCAGCACCGGCTCTCTGTCATCTCCAACGGCTCCATCCCCCAGCCAGCAGCCAATCTGAGGAAGGGGAGCATCGAGCCGGAGCTGGGGGAGGCGGGGATAGAGATGGAGTTCAGCAAAGAGCCAACCGATGCAGAGAAAGTCCTGATACGGGAGGAGTTTGAGGCGGGGCTTCAAGGGGCGGGGCTACAGATTGAGCGTGACAAAGAGGTGAGGTTATTTGTTTATCTAATCAGTTGTTTGATATCCGTCTAAGCAAGGAATCAATTAATTAAGTGGACACGTTAATCCTGTGAGCTGTGAATGTGTGATAAGTGATGTGCGTGGTTTTTCACATGTGTAAGTGTGTTTGTGTGTGTGTGTGGACATAGTTGACAGATATAGAGGAAAATAGAGAGACGAAATAGTGAACTTGTCAGAGTAGAGGTGAGAGTTAGTGTGTGTGTTTGTGTGTGTGTGTGTGTGTGTGTGTGTGTGTGTGTGTGTGTGTGTGTGTGTGTGTGTGTGTGTGTGTGTGCATGTGTGTGTGTGTCTGAGAGAGAGAGAGAGAGAGAGAGAAGAAAGGGAATAGACAGACACAGGAAAGGAAAAAGGAAAGATAGATGGGATGGAGAAAATGAGAGGAGAGGGAGAGAAGGAAGAAAGCTAGATGTGTATTGTGTGTTACTGTGATAAAAAGAGAGAGAGATTGAGAGAGGAAAGGAGGAGATAGAGGAAGGGAAAGAGAGGAGAGAGAGAGGAAGAGAGAGGAAAGAGAGAGAAAGAGAGCAAGAGGTGCACAGTGTGTTATTGAGATGGTTTTGGATTAGGACCGTTGAGTGCTTCTGTCTCCAGCCAAAAGGCAGATTAGAGTTGATCCTCATGACTGGAAGTGTGTGTGTGTGCATGTGTGTGTGTGTATGCGTGTGTGCACGCCCAAATGCGTGCACTTGTGTTTGTGTGTGTGTGTGTGTGTGTGTGTGTGTGTGTCTGTGTCCTTATGAGAATGAGTTTTTTAGAGCTGTCAACTTGGCAGCACTTCGATTTTAAATGCAAGTGAAGTGTGCAGCAATCAGCACTTCGCCTCACAGGCAAGTGAAGTGGCCAGCAATCAGTCCTTGTCCTAAAAATGGAAGTGATGTCTGTTTAGCTGAAGTGGCATTGGCCGCGCACACCAGCTTGGGATAAACAGCAGATATGTCTGTTAGGCACAGGTCAGAGTGTGTCTTTAAATCACGGAGCTCACCAGGAGGGATCAAAGATTACTTCGCAAAAGACATTTAATACCTAATGTCTCTCATGGCAAGGGCTACTATCATTGTGTAATGAAATAGACCCTACAAATCTTAACCAGTAAGAATGATCTGTTTTTTTCTGACTAAGAAAGAAAACAGTAGTCAGCCAATCTTTGCCATATCAGTCCTCAGATCTTGCTCAAGCAGACAATGCCATGTCATGCCATGGGTTAGACACTCAGACAGCATCACTCAGAACAGGTCAACATACCTGTATGTGCAACCATACCTAAACCCCATTATTTACCTCACCTGTGATTTAGATGTCCTACAAAAGTCACTGCTTGAGGATGGCAGAATGATGAGAGTATACTGAGATACTGAGTATACTTTATGCTTTTAATGATAAGTGACAGTGGAGAGTGACAGGCATACGGCGCAGGTTCCCCAGCCAGTTGCGCCACAGCAGGGGCATGTTGAGTGAATGTGAAAACCAATATTGTCTTATATCGCAATATGGCAATATAACAAAATGGGCTTTATGACTATGTTTGATACATACAGTACATACTACAAATGTCTGTGGAGCTGGCCGTTCTGATAGGTCAGTTGAGGCATATAGCCATCAAGTTCCTGGAACGTACGTAGCAGACCTTGAGTATAGATGTATAGTGCTCAATAGAGTCTGCTGGTCTTTTAATACTTATGGATTACACTTCATAAAATCAGCTTAAAGTACATTTCCTTTGTTAATGATTCTTTTGTGCATTTTTAACGTTTCAGTAATGTAGGAGGCTTAGATGTATAGGCTTAGACACAGGAAGGGTTTAATTTTCAGTTCCATACATAACAGAGACTAATGATAAATTTGTACAGAGATTAAAATAATGATTGCAATGGTCGCGCTGTTGCTTTTAGTGATGTTGGCCATGAAGATGATGATGATGGTGGTAATGGTCTTTGAGTTGGAAACTGGTGTTCAATAATGATGTAGATGATGGTGATGATGATGATGATGATAGTTAATGCTCTTTGTCGGAGTAGGGGGACTGGTTTTCGGAGATGATCTAATGGCATCTTATTTATACTGTACCTTCCAGGCCTCACATTAGTGTGTGGAAAGCCATGGCTTTTATCCAGGGTGAATTATATTGTAATTCAGATAGCTTACTATCCATACTCATCCCCACATTCAGACCACATACTTAGTGTCTGTAGCTCTTTATTCACCCAGTGGAGCTAAAGGAATGTTATCAAAACAGGTCATATTTTTATTAGGGCTGTCAAAATGAATGTGTTCGAATGAAGTTTGTGATAACGCATTACAAAATATTAACCCTTGTAAGGTGTTCACATTTTTGTTAGGCCTACACAGCAGATTTTCCCGGGTCTGGTGGAACCACTACATTATTAGGGTTTTAAATCAATACAGCCATTAGCCTGGGTTTCCCATAGTGCCTTGCACGGTGATTTCTTTCACGCTGCTAAGGCAGTCTGGAAACTAACGCCCCCATGTTCGCCTGATGTTGGAGGCCAATCACAGAACAGGGGAGAAAGTAAGACCATGAAGAGCTATGCAGAGACACATTTGATTGACATCCGTGGCGCCCAATGAACGGATCTGGGCATTTTTTTAAATACGAGAAAATGAACGTCTGGTTGCCAGACCACGTCTCATTTGAGAAGTGGGAGGCGTTAGCCAGGCTATACAGCCATACCAATTTGTGTAAAAATACTGAACAGATGTTCACTTTAGCTCAATTACTAAATGGTATACATCATTGACATGCAATGATGACATAATTTATGGTTCATATTTGCCATTTACCCCTGTTAGGTCACACTTGTGATATGATCATTTTCAGTTTTTGTTAGAAAATGCGGAAATTATTATTATTTTTTAAAAAGTGATTTTTGATCATAATTGGTGCTCATTTCTTAGAACCTCTCAGAACAAGTACAAGTGAATGAAATGTAACAATTGTGTTACTTTGCCTGGGAAAAGCAGATGCAGGAAGAACATTCCCGATAAACACGCTCACATTCAGACACATACTGTAGACACACAGAGACACACAGACACACACTTAGCAGGGTCAGGATGAGGACACAGTTACACACCTTATAACACCTACTGTAGGCCTAGGCTACAATTATTACACCCGGGTCCAGTAGCCGATCACCTTTGTAGTAGTGTAGCTTAAGTTTTATGTTTTATGTTCTTCACAGAAAATGTACCAAGGCCAATGAGTTTGAGTTTGAAGAAAATATTGAAAAAAAGCAGCATATTTCTTCTTTTAGCAAGCATTGAAAACGCGTCCCACACCGAACACCTTACAAACCTTTTTGTTTAGGCCTACATTCCATTTAACACGGACTGATAGCCTACCATGTAGAGTAGGCCTAGACCCTAACAGATTTTATTTTACTGGAGCTAGCTAAAGTTGAGGAGAAACCGTGAGGAGGTTTATAGGCTACTGCAAACTGATTTTTACTCCTGTTAGAGAACGTTTACTGAAATACTTTACGGGGTCCTCTCCAATAAGATCCATCTTGAACGTTATGCTAGGCCTAGGCTACTCCAGAACGTGTCTATGAGCGCGCACGAGAAGGCAAGCTGGCTTATCGTTGTTGATAATTAATATCACTTTGATTTGGAATTTGGGCAAGGCTATGATGAGTTGTCTTTGCCTTTGTGTAGGCTAATAGACTTGGTGAGTAGTCGGGTTTTCACCAAATTCAAATTCCCCGGAAGTTTAGGCAGGGTTCACCCAGTCTATTTGGTGAGTGTTGAATTCCACTCAGCTAGCTAGGTGGCTACTGGCCATCAGGCTCATCATTTACTTGTAATTGCAAACAGTGAATGTCTAGCTATCTTGTTATTACATGCTTCTATTTACAAAAGAATGAAAGCTGTTCATAGGCTACCAACGTAATACCATGCTTATCAATGTCCATAGTGTGCTATACTGAAGCCTACATGTGGCACAAACAATGTTAGAGTTTGTGGAGCTGGTTAAAACATACTAATTATGAGAACGTGTGGACACAAAGCACTTAAAGTGACAGTGCACCATTTATAAATGATTTAAACAGCAGTAGTTTGTTTTAAATATTTTAAAACAAAATTACTGTGTCATTATTATCATTTAAATAATATAAATAGTGCTTTACTTTTATCTTTGATTTCTGTTGTAGGCCTATTTATGTGATTTAAGAAGCTTTGGTCCTCAGGGAGAAAATATACTTTTCAATCATGATGAATCTAGATTAATTCATTTCAAAATCTGAGATTAATTAGTTTTTTATTTTTAAATAGTTTGACAGCTCTATTTTATATTTGTTAATATTTATCACAAAATAGAGAAATATGTTGTGAATTGTTGACCAGGCCAGCTCTACTCCCATCTTCCATGGCTGGGGAACCTCCTGGCCTAGTGATCTAGTCATCTAAACATTACAATGAATGAACGAATCAACCACACTAAATAGACAATCATGCCTAGACTACCCCTTTTGTGTTGTAGGCTTAGAGAAAGTCTGTGATCAGTGTGTTGAACGTGTTATGCCCATCCTTAACTGAACCACTCGTTCATTTCTGTAGTGAGCATAGTGCTAGTGGTCTAGTGGGTTAAAGTGCAGGTGGTGCTATGAGGTTGTGGTTTCCTGACATATGTGTCATTCTATGTCAAATCAGACAAAGTCCAGGAGCATGGTTGGTTGCTGCACTGTCTCAAATGTTGCTCAGAGTTTACCTACCAAATATTTAGGTCTCGAAACGAAGACTTTGTAGTTCCAATGTTTTCATAACTTTTTTCACCCTTGATTTTGATTTTTACACTCTCAGAGATACCTTTTCTCGGAGGTAATGTTTGGGCATTAATATCTTGAAAAGTATTATTCCCCAGCCTGCCCAAACTTTGTAGGGTGGAAGTAGGATATGTTCTTAGTATGATTGGATCATTAACAGTTTGTACGGCATGCCCATTCGTTTTATATAAGGCCCTAGATATAGAACAAAGTGCAAAACTGGCCATATTGAGGGTCTTGTAAACTCTGCTCCACATAATACCAATCATCATTTTGCCTGCAAATGCAATACTTTAATGTTGAGCCAATATTTGATGTCTCTACAGCAAATGCACATGAAGATATTAAGGATAAATAAAACAAGTTTTTTTTGTAATGCTCATAGAATGTTATATGGGGAAGCTAGTAGGAACATGAAAATCAGTGTGGGAATAGTTCAGTTTATAGTCATTTCATGTGTAAAATGTCAGGGATGTACAGTACCATGTTTCATTCAGACATTAATGCACTTATTTGGTTACTGTACATCGTATACCTATGCATTTTCATTCTTGTCTCTGAGACAAAACAGTGATTTTGACTGTTTATTTATCTATGGTACATTGGCACTTTCTACACTAAATGCCTATATACACTGAGCTACTTTCACAAAGATTTTAAAATGCCTGCTAGCTACATACCATTTTGATCCTATGAAAATGACCAAAAACACAACATTCCCTTGTTTAATCCTTAAAATATTCAAGCCCATTATGAGTGGGAGATGGGAGAAATACGGATTTCAATCCCATGAATAGGACTTCCTGCTTTCAATGTTGTAAAATGATGATTTTTACATCATTGAAAGCAGGAAGTCCAACATTGAAATCCGTATTTCTCCCATCTCAAGGCAAACTGAGGAAATGATGCACGACCATTCAAAAACATGACTGGTTTTCTAAAGATACAAAGCTTAATGCTAATCGGTGAAGTGTCCCTCTAATGCACCTTTTTCCAAATCTAGGGCCTCATAGAAAACCAATGAGCGTGCCGTGCAAACTTTTAATGGTTCAGTCATACTGAGAACTTGTCTTTCACCCTACAAAGTTTGGGCTGCCTATGAATGACATTTTTCATTATATGAATGCCCAAATATTACCTCCCAGGTAATGTGATTTTTAGGCTGTAAAACAAGTAATTTCTAGGGCTGAAAATAATATGATGACATAGGATTTGAACACAAATATTTTACAGGCCATGGTTTTGGGACCCATTCTTGATACAGACAAGGTCTGGACAAAATCTGAGACGGTGCAGCAATAACCTTATCCGATTTGACATGGAATGACCCTTATGTTTGTGAAGTCAACTACTGCACTGATCACACCTTCCCAGGCTGGAGAACATAGTTGGTCTAGTGTGGTCAGGTCCCCCAGGCTGGAGAACATAGTTGGTCTAGTGTGGTCAGGTCCCCCAGGTTGGAGAACATACTGTAGCAGTCTAGTGTGGTCAGGTCCTACGTCAGGGGGCAGTGTCCTGATGTTGCTCTGGGACTGTGCTGGCTGTGCTGTAATTTTAGTCATAGTGCTGTATTGTCCTCACTTGGCGGCGGTGTGTGTACATGTGTGTGTGTGTGTGTGTGTGTGTGTGTGTGTGTGTGTGTGTGTGTGTGTGTGTGTGTGTGTGTGTGTGTGTGTGTGTGTGTGTGTGTGTGTGTGTGTGTGTGTGTGTGTGTGTGTGTGTGTGTGTGTGTGCTTGGTCATAATGTTTTGTCCTCAGCTGCCAGGCGCTTGTGAACTCAGTTTGACTCAGATGAGGTTAATGGGGGTTGCAGTTTCACAGTCTCTCTTTCAGATGAGGCAAGTTGACATCTGGACATGGGTAGTCCTTGATAAAGACGGATTGACACAAAAAACTGCACGCACATGTGCGTACATACACACACACACACGCACGCGCACACACACACACACACACACACACACACACACACACACACACACACACACACACACACACACACACACACACACTCACACTCACACACACACACATTTACATTCACCCGTGTGCACACACACGTCCAAACACATGCACACACATAGGCTGGAATACAAACATGCACACACACTATTCCCATACATAAACATAAACAGAGTGAGACAGAGGTGGAAAGAGCTGTAGGAGTTGACCTGTGACTGGCTCACTGAGGGAGTGTAAGATTAGCTTGAGGATTTGTAAGCTTACATGCGTGTGTCTCGTGTTTGGGTGAACATTTCTGTGTGTGTGTGTGTGTGTGAGAGAGAGAGAGAGAGAGAGAGAGAGAGAGTCAGTGTGTGCGTGTGTGTGTGTGTGTGTGTGTGTTTTTGAGTCTCTGTGTTAGTGTGTACTTGTATCTGTGTGTGTGTGTGTGTGTGTGTGTGTGTGTGTGTGTGTCTGTCAGTCAGTCTGTTGGTCTGTATTTTGACTTACTAATGAGGAAGTCAAGGAATAGTATTGGAAATTGTCTGTAGTAGAGCATCCATCTCTGCTATCCTGCTGATGCTGTGAAAGGCTTGGAGGAAGGACACGTACAGTACCCAAGTTGAGGTGCTAGTATGTAGCTTATGCTCTGCGTTAAACACAAAAAGAGATCAGAGTGTGCAGCTACAGTACTGCACAGCTACAGTACTCTGCATTTTTTAATTATCCGGCTGGTGCGGAACACTGTTAAGCAAAAGGAACGTTGTCCTTTGAAGTGGAGCCAGAGAGAATTTCACTCGGCCTACTTTATGCGCTACTCTCAGCTCTCTGATCTTCCTTGGATCAGATCTGGATATGTCTGGTTCGTTATTTGAGTCATACTTCTTATTTCCAACCAGACTGTTGGTCTGGTACTGGAGCTCAGATGAAGGCAGCGTAAAGTCTTCACTTGTTAATTGGGCCATCAGCACACAATGCACTGACTGGTAATGGGATGACACGCTCTCCATGGCATAGTTAATCTCTCCCTGTGTTGTAATATATGCGTAATTGCTGATGGTAACATATGATATCACCCCCTCTGTTAAATTGAGTGATTTTTTTTGCGTAAGACATAATCACCATTTCCCTCTCTCTTTCTCTCTCTCTCTCTGTTTCTACTCCCCTCTCTCTCCATTACTCTCTCTCTCTCTCTATAAGATAAATGACTATTTCACTCTATTCATGGACTTCATCAGGTCCCTTTGCACAGGTGTATTAATCAGGCACCATGCAGTCTACATTGATAATCAAGGTGCTTGATTTAATACACCTGTGTAAAGGGACCTGATGAAACCCATGAATACCGGGTCTGCAAGCTCTGATAGCTCTCTCTGATAGATGTCACAATATCCAAGCCTTGATCAATCTATTTAAAACAAGTGACAACTCTTTCTCTATTAAAGACCAGATGAAATTTCCCTTGTTATAATGCCTCTTTATAAATCATGGTGACTCTCTCCTGATGACCGTGTCTCTGAGTGACATGCCTGACGTGTCTCCCCGCAGCAAAGGACGGTGCGCTTCACGCGGCTTCATGTGCCCTGGAACCTCCTCAGCAGGGAGGCTGAGCGGCTCAAGATCAGAGTCCCAACCAAGAAGGTGAGAAGCACTAACCCTGCCTCCATGGCAACATGCTCCAAACACAAAAGCTCAAGTGTGTAAGGAGTGTGTGTGTGTGTGTGTGTGTGTGTGTGTGTGTGTGTGTGTGTGTGTGTGTGTGTGTGTGTGTGTGTGTGTGTGTGTGTGTGTGTGTGTGTGTGTGTGTGTGTGTGTGTGTGTGTGTGTGTGTGTGTGTGTGTGTGTGTGTGTGAGGCATAGGCTACTGGGTTTACAATGCTCGTGTCTAAAATTGTTTGTGTTCAATGAAGTTCATTGTAAAATGTGAACACAAATAAAGGTATTAAAATGTGTGTGTGTGTGTGTGTGAGAGATAGAGAGATAGAGAGAGAGAGAGAGAGAGAGAGAGAGGTCATCACACCTCCATATCATCCTCATCTTCATCACCCGCCTGCCTTTCACTTCAAATGATCTTCTCCAGCTACTTATGTCCCAAAACCTGATCCCACTTACGTAAATTACGTAAAATCTCAAATTTCTTAAGTTACGGAGTGAGCTTCTTATCTTCATCTTCTATCTTCTTATCTAGTTGGGTATACTCTGTATTGTATGTAACTTGAAAAAAACTCTTTCCAAAGGCTGCTGTTGTCCTTTGAGCATGTCATATTACATACCAAACACCCATAAACATCTGAAATGACAGAGCTACAGTACCAGCCCACCCAAGCGTCTCTGTTTTACCTCTGCCACACCCTGAACATCTCTTTGCTTCAATGTCTCCTTCACTAAGCTGCTTATCCACCTTTAATGATGGGCTCTGATAGGAGTGGAGTGTAGACAGGAAATGATGGGGAGGGAGATGGTTATTGGGCGATGAGAGAATGGGTGCCTCTCATCATGCCTCCTCGATCCTCGATGCTCGATCCTCGAGGGGCGTTCCCACTGATCTATAACTAACACTGGATAGACTATCCCATTGTTTCCCCCCCATCATTCTTTATGTAGATCAGTGAGGATCGAGGCATCGAGGAGCGAGGGAGGACGTATAAACGCTGCATGAAACGCACCCATTGACTTCCAGCCAGACTTGAGCCTGGTTCCCTGGTGGGATTGGGATTTAGTCCAAATAAATCAACTGATAAATAATAATAATAATAATAATAATAATAATAATAATGATAATAAGTTACATTTATATAGTGCCTTTCTCAAACCGGTGTTTGCCACAGTGGACAGGAAAATACAACAACAAAACAAAACAAGCAAAAACAATACAAAGAAAAAAAAAAATAGTAGGAGGAGAGAGGCATGACAGGCAGGACATCCTGATGACCTTATTGTATAATATCTGATGATCAAAGCAACCAGTCTCCCCTTTCAAGGTGTCGTACTGTGTTGGCCACCTAACCATAAGACCGCCTGTTCCCTAGTCTGTCTTCTTGCCATTCTCATAGTCTACATTCTACATCGCCTCCTATTCCAATCCCTGATATCATTGCATTACAATCTCTCAGTAATAACCGTAGACTGTATGCATTAGAAACATTCCAATGCTACTGTTTTGTACCCGGTGCAATTCTTTTCCAATTGCATTGAAGTAGTGATGGGCAGATTTGCTGATGGTGGTTGTTGGGTGTCTATCACAGACATATAAACTGAGAGAGAAGACGGGACTATCGGGGATGGTGGATACCATGTGGGTGAAGCTAAGGGAACCCTTTCAGCCCGGAGTCACCATCACGGAGGAGGGCAACAACAAAGTACTGAAACAGCCCTTCAACAGAGAAAAATTACACCTGTGAGTAGTAGACACACAGAGGCACACACACACACACACACACAAACACACACACATACTGTACATGCATACATACATACATACATACATACATACACTGTACATACATACCTATATACATACATGCATACCTACTGTACATACAAGCATACAGTACATACACACACACACACACACACACACACACACACACACACACACACACGGACATGGACAAACACATACTACATAAGCATGCACATACTGCATTTTACATTGTGTAATTACTGAGCACTAAGCACAGGCTGTGTTGTTTTTGCAGGTTTGACTTAACAAACAAAGATGACCTGTTTGATAGTGCAACACGGGGCAGAATAGTGAGTTGTTTTATCATTTTTGTCTTTGTCTCCTCTGTTCACCCACCTGACTGTATATGAATGTGCATTTATGTGTGTGCGTGTGTGAGTAACTGTGCAACATGCATGTGTTTATGTGTTTTACTGTTTGTTCACATATTTTGTTTGCTTTTTCTGTAGGTATGTGAGATTTTACGACGCACAGCCTGTACACGAACCTGTCAAACCATGGGTACATCTTTTTTCTCCTCCTTTTGATGTTTATGGAAGCACCTCTCACAGATTTCTCTCTTTGAACTAACAGTGCATGTGTATATGTTGTCTTATTTTGCTTGTATCTCTGTGTGTGTGTGTGTGTGTGTGTGTGTGTGTGTGTGTGTGTGTGTGTGTGTGTGTGTGTGTGTTTTGAAATACTCTACAGGCATCAACAGCTTACTTGCCAGAGAAGTTTATGACTCTGCTTTCCCGTTACATGACGTGAGTGCACTTGTACATGCATGCACTGTGTACATTATACGGTGTAAGATCCATACATAACATGTAGTATACTGTATAACTCGCAGAGCTTCGTTTGTTCACTAATATTCCCATCCCTTTGATCATATTTTACTGAACATTAGAATGTCACGGTAATGCAGTAGCAGTAAATTCTGTAGCATTGCTGGAAACAAGTTACCGTAAATACTGTTACGTTGCTGGAAACATGTTCAATGCTGCATACAGGTCCAGTGCTGTAAAGCGGCTGATTCGTAATGAGGAGCCAGATTAGACCTGATACGAGGGTCAGGCTATGGTCAGGTTCATGGGTTGAGGTCGGGGTCGGGGCTGAGGATTAGAGTTTACAGTAACAGTTACTTGGGAGCGCGGGTAGGGGGCTGACGGCTGAAGCCATATGTTTGGAGTTAAAAGGTAGAAGTCATTGGAAGGTCACCTAAATGTTTTTTTTTCTGTTCTCAGGGTGATTTTGACACTCCAGATAAAAAGGATGATCGGAATGACAGACAGGTAGGCCATGGCACACACATACATGCACACACACATGCACACACACACACACACACACACACACACACACACACACACACACACACACACACACACACACACACACACACACACACACACACACAGGCAGACTCATTTGCAGGTACAACTTAAACTTAATCTGTAGCTGTTTATGTACACATTTCTACCTGACCACTTAAGGGAATGCACATTGTACCCTGGAGAGGGAAGTACTGTATGTACCGCTCTCAGCTCTATTCTCAGTGCTGTCTAATAAAACTCCAGTTTTAGTGTTTAGTACTGTAGTATCAATATCGCTGTCCATGGTCCTGAAACCTCACAAATGTTTTCGGAACAACTGAGGAAAGACACAAGCCATCCTGGATACTGCAGGCCTGTGAACCCATCACCAGTACATGCATTCATTTGAGCTTTTGAGCTTAATGTTCAGTTGTCTAAAATGGTGAACGGGTCTATATGATTGGTTTAATTATGGTGTACAGTGTTTTTAATTGTTTATCCAAATGTGTTGTTTTTATGTGATAAATAAGGCTGTCTTGTTATGTAGTTGTATGGAGTTGTGTACTTGGTGTTAATAATTTGGTAATCCTGCTTTTGCAGATGCTGCATGAAGAGTGGGCCAATTATGGAGTGTGTTTCAAATATCAACCAGTCGACCTTATCAGGTCTGTCTGTCTGTCTGTCTGTCTGTCTGTCTGTCTGTCTGTCTGTGTGTGTGTGTGTGTGTGTGTGTGTGTGTGTGTGTGTGTGTGTGTGTGTGTGTGTGAGTGTGAGAGAGAGAG
>NC_085003.1:16456136-16478636 GCF_963854185.1 Sardina pilchardus | reverse complement strand
CTGGCTGGAGTAGGATGGCAGAGCAGAGCTGCTGGGATGGTAGTGGTGTGTGTGGGGAGAAGAGACAGAGTTTACATTGATTGCCCTATTCAGAAAATCACTCTGATTGGTTTAGATGGGGCAGCTAAGCCTCGGTTGATAAGCCAGAGCAGAGGGCTTACCAGTGTGTCTGTGTATGTTTGTGTGTCTGTGTGTGTGCGTGTGCGTGTGTTTCTGCGTGCACATATTTGTATGTGTGTGTGTGTGTGTGTGTGTGTGTGTGTGTGTGTGTGTGTGTGTGTGTGTTTATGCATGGATGAACTACATGCCAACGCATGTTCATCCTTTGTCTTTGTGATAGGCATATACAGACTGTTTACATCTGTGTCTGTATGTGTGTTTGTGTGTGTGTGGGGGGGAGTGTTTACAGAAGCATGACTAATATTGCCTAATACTCTAGGCTTCCCCTGCTCTGTTCTGTAACACCTGTTCTGTCTGTGTGTTTTGTGTATGTGTGTGGGTACTGTATGTCTTGAGTATTGTCTGATCCCTCAAGCACGTTGACCAGTTTCATACAGCATGCAGTGTGTGTGTGTGTGTGTGTGTGTGTGTGTGTGGGTGTGGGTGTGTTAATTTGTGCTTCTATTGCATATGTGTGTGCATGCGTGTGTGTGTGTGTATGTGTGTGTGCTGTATCTCACACTGACTGTTGTCTCTGGTTTCTAGTGTGCTCCTAGTGGCTGCCTGATTGAGGTCTGCATTCAGCTGGGCATCATCATGTTGGGCAAGCAGCTCATTCAGAACAACGTGTTTGAAATCGCCATACCGTGAGTCATACACACACACACACACACACACACACACACAAAACGGCATCATACCGCAAGTCTCGAATATTTACAAACACAGACACTCAAATAGAGAGAGATAGAGAGAGAGAGAGAGATGCAAACACACTCACTCAGTGTCTAGTTGTCGCACTCTGAAATTCAAGGAAATCTCTTTGCCAAACAGATGTTGCCCTTTAAGCAGAATTTCTGTTTGAAGGGCAAAACGGGTGCAGATTAATTTGAGTGGGTACACAAATGCTATGGGATCTGTTTCTAAAGCAGGCATCTCCTTTTCAACAGAATGACATGGCTTCAAAACCCTTTGACCTTTTAAGTAAAACACAAATAAATTGTAATTAAAATACAGACACAGACACACGCACACACGCACGCAGACACGCACGCACGCAGCAACATACGCGCACGCACGCATGCATCCACACACACACACACACACACACACAGACACACACACACACACATACACATAGGCAAGAGGTCCACCAAACTGACATTGTTGAAGCTCAGCAGATTGGCGCGTTCTACAGTACCAGTTTTTGCCAGCTGCAGAACTCTCACTGATTGACTATAAACCTGATTCACCTGCCCTCTGTTTTTATTATTATTATTATTATTATTATTATTATTATTCATTACAATTCAATACAATACAACATAAATCATTTGCAATACAGTGCAAGACAAAACCTAGGCTGCACATCTACAGTATCTCTCCTGCTTCCTATCCACATCTTCTGGGTCCAATCACAAACTAGTTTATCCAAAAGGCGCACCCGGATCGTTGGTCTCATTGCTTGACGGACTATCCAAAAGCCTACAGTAATTTGAACTATGCCCATTGATCACGCCTCTTGTGCAGTAGAAATAAATAGCAGACTTCCCACACTAATGTTCAATCTTAAAAGATTGAGCTTAGTATGGTGACACTAATTTCCCGCATATAAGCCGCATTGTGTACAGTATAAGCCGCAGGACAGTGTTTTATGCAAGTTAAAATAAACAAAACCATATTAGCAGCATATTAACTGGCCCCCTGTATTAACCTCATAGCTGAAGAAATTTTGCAAAATCAATGTATAAGCCGCGGCTAATAGTCTGGAAATTATGGTACCGTATATAGATAGATAGATAGATAGATAGATAGAGTCTTTATTGTCCTAAAAGGATATTCTTCTTCACACATCAATCAATACATTCCATAAAAGAGATAGCAGCATTTGATGTTCACATCACATATAACATATCACACATCAGACATTTCACATTGCACATTACACATTACACATCACACATAACATATAACATATAGAATGAATCATTCCACATGTTTATGTTAACTAAGATGTTTTGAAGTTGTTTTTAAGTGCTTTTTATCTGCCCTCTACGTGGTGGCAGGAAGCTGAAGAAGATGTACCGGGAGTACGAGGAGAAGAAGGAGAAGGAAGGGGCCCAGCTAGAGGAGGGGGAGGACCCCGACCGGGAGCCAGAGCCCTGGGAGAACAACTACAGCCTGGAGCCCTACGAGGGCCTCAGCCCCGAGTACATGGAGATGAGTGAGTGCACACACACACGCGTGCGCGCACACACACACACACACACAGGCACACGCACACACACATTTTATATACTTTATTTGATTCCACTTTACAAGTCAAGTTAGATTAGGATTCAGATATTTTGAATAATCCAGTAGATTAAAGCAGTTCAGCAGTCTATCATGGGTTTTTACAGGTTCAAGGGTATAGGAACAATTGTCCCTTCCAAATAAACAGGCTTCCTATAAATGCTTGGCCCTAGTTTTATATTGTTCCCTAATGCAAAGTCCACGGGCCACAAACCTATGTACATAACCTAGGCTACCAAACACTTATACAATGAGCTGGCATTTGTACCAGATTCTCAATGGCAGAAATCAAAGGCTGGTATTTAAGAGTTTTTGTACAGTATGAGTCCTTCATGAGTTGTACTGTAGGAACACTGCTGAGCAACAGAGCCCAAAGTAAACCCTAGAGCAAATGAACTGAAACTATGGACGCTGAGAAATGGGCCCTCTTGCCTTCTCCGTGCTTTGTTTCAATTACTTGCACAAGTGTGAAGGGAAGTATTACTGTGTAAGCCATCCAAGGGCCATTGTAGCTGTTGAGTTTTAGAATATCAGACCAGCACCAGTATACTGTAGCTGACCTCGCAGTGTTGACAACGGTGCGAGCCTCTATGGCAGAGGCAGTGCGAGTGAGGTTTGACACACATGTCATCTAAGACTGGCCTGACTTGACCTGAGCTGGATTAATGCAGGACTGCCTAAGATGGACTGGTCAACCATTCACCAGGGACTGACAGCAAGGCTCAAGTCATGTGTGGGTTATAGGGTGCGTTCAGATGTATCTGGGTGTGTTGCTTGTGGTTGCAGACATGGGATATGAATTTTGATTGGATGTCAGATTCTATTCCAAGACACATTACAATTGCTTAGATACAGTACCAACCCCTTTGTAATGCCCTAAACAGCTGTGGTTGCAATGTACATATTATCTGATGCATGTAATCTACTTGACTTGTGAAGTGGAATGAAATAAAGTATATAAAATGTGTGTGTGTGTGTGTGTGTGTGTGTGTGCGCGTGCGTGTGAGAGAGATTGTGTGGATATGCAGGTGCGTACAAGTGTGTGTGTGTGTTTGTGTGCGTGTGTGTGTGTGTGTGTGTGTGTCTGTCTGTCTGTCTGTATGTCTGTATGTGTCTGTGTGCACTGTACCTGTGTATGTGTTTTCAGTTGTCTGCAGAAGCACAGAATCAATGTGTCTGTTTTGTACAGTCATCCATTATGTATTTTGTGTTGGTATGCAGTAACTCAATATGGCTTTATGTATTTATCAGCAAAAGCACATGACATGATGGATGTGTGCGTGTGTGTGTGTGTGTGTGTGTGTGTGTGTGTGTGTGTGTTTGCAGTAATCCAGTATGGTTTCGTGACGCTGTTTGTGGCCTCGTTCCCGTTGGCCCCGGTGTTTGCCCTGCTCAACAACGTCATTGAGATCCGACTAGACGCTGCCAAGTTCATCTCGGAAGTCCGCAGGCCGGACGCTGTCAGAGCCAAGGAGATTGGTATGGAACCTCTGCTACACACACACGCATACAGATACACATGTGTGTGCACCCCACACACACTAAGAAGCCTTGACACTATCTCTTTCACATAATCATGTATGTGAAATCATAGAATAAAATAATTTATCTTGGGTAAATGTTTATTTTCAACTCGTGAGTGAAATGTTTCACTGTGGTAAATCCTGAAATGCATGCTGCAAACCCCAGGTTTCCCAAGTTTCCCAAGTGTTCAGCATCGTATGTGTGCTTTGTGCTCCTAACATGAGGGAAAACCTTAGTTCTTTAGTGGTGTTTATGACGTCAGTGTGACATTTGTATGTGTGCTCTGGCGCCCTCTTCTGTCTTTGTACTGCCAGTGAATACAAACGCCTGCTTTGTTGCCTGAATGTCAGCATGTGTTGCAATTGTATTATACTGATATGAATATATCAATACTATTATTATGTTGCTGCAGCTAAGTGGAAGTGATTTAAGTCTCAATATGAGGTTTGCTAGCTGACTTCTTAAGCAGACCTTCACTCTTCTTCTCTTCTTCTCTTCCTCCCTCTCATCCTATCCCTCTCAACCCCTCCTCCTCCTCCTCCTCCTCCTCCTCCTTCTCTCCCCCTCCTTTCTGTTTTACTGTCTAAATCCTCACAGGAATATGGCACAACATTCTGAGTGGCATCAGCAAGTTTGCTGTCATCACAAATGTAAGTCTGTTGACATGATGTGTAGCAGTCTACTGCTAAATGTGTTGTGGGCCTCATGCTACAGTGCCTGGGCTGTATTCATCCCTCTTAATTTGTGTGGTCTACATGGTTCATATTGTCATTGTGGAATGTTTTCAGTAAAATGACAATGTCCCTTTTGAAGGTAAAGAGAACAGCCCTCTCTTGGCGTTAAATTACGTGCTTTTTAACAAGCCTCTCAGTAGATGTCTTAGGGGATATTAACGGTTGTGAAGGGCTTCTAGGTAGATAGAAGTTATATTGTTCAGGACCTGTGTGATGGATACAGAGGGATGCAACTGTCCACTCTAATATGATCTATTGTCTTTTCTGTGTCTCTCCAGGCCTTTGTGATATCTTTCACCTCGGAGTTCATCCCAAGGATGGTCTATCAGTACATTTACAGTGAGACCGGCACCATGCATGGCTACACAGACTACACGCTGGCCTACTTCAACACCAGTCACTTCAAACCAGGCACCGCTCCCAATGGTACACAGTACGACAAAGATCTCAAGATCTGCAGGTATGTACAGTGCATGCACAATACACACACACACACACACACACACACACACACACACACACACACAACATATTTTCAAACCCAAGCTAACAAAAACAGGCCATCAAAGTCAGTGCACAGCCAGTGCACAACAGCAAAGGACATGTCTGCCTTTGTTTACTTATTTCCAGTGGCCATATGTCAAGCATCTCTCTTCTGCCCCCTTTCTCTCTCTCTCTCCTTCTTTCTCTCTTTCTCTCCCTCCAGGTATAAGGATTACAGAGATCCTCCTTGGTCCCATGAGTCCTACCAACTCTCTAAGCAGTACTGGTCAGTGCTGGCAGCAAGACTGGCATTTGTCATCTTTTTTCAGGTAACTTACTTCACAGTTACAGCTTATTTGTTGATTTATGCCGTTTTGTGACGTAACTACTCAAGATTTGCCATTTTTTTATGCAATACATACTGTCGTTTAGGACACAAAAAGTGATTACCTTTCGAGATCATGATCCTTAATTATATATTTTATCTACATCATGTTCAAACATTAGAATCATTACGCCAATTGATATATTGATATTGATTTCCATGTGTGTGCTGACATGTTTTGAGTAAATATCCACTGTATGGCTGTTACTGTAAAACTGAGTGTTCGTGCTGTGGCCTGCATCTGTGGCTGAACGTGCTCTACCCTGCTGTGCTTCAGAACTTGGCCATGTTCCTGAGCATGCTGGTGGCCTGGCTCATCCCCAACGTGCCGCGCTCGCTCAAGGACCAGATCAAGCGGGAGCGCGCCGCCCTCATGGAGCTCCTGCTCTCCCAGGAGCCCAGCCAGAGCTCCAGCCGCCGCCGTACGCCACGCTCCCAGGACGCCCAGGTCATCATCCGGGGCCCCGAGGATGACGAAGAGGACCCGCCAGGAGGCGAGAGCAGCAGGATGGACTCGCCGAGTGCAGAGGAGCCCAGCGCACACCCAGAAACCGTATCCCTGGAGACGGACCTGAGGGAGGAGGGAGAGGCCCAGGGTGGAGGTCTTGATCTGGATCCAGATCCTGATCCTGATCCGGACCCTAATGCAGATCCAGATCCAGATCCAGATTCTGACGCTAAACCTGATCCCGAACCTGATCCCAGTCTTAGCCCTGATCATGACTCAAACCTCGATCTCAATGGTGACATAGAAATATCAAAAAAGCCCTCAAAGTCCAAGCTGGTGACTCAGAGGAGTTTAGATGTTTCAAGTTCAACCTCCAAGGAAGCAGCTGAGACCCAGATGGAGGGAGACCAGAATCCCAGAACCAAGACCCGCTGCCGGACCCTCCCTCCCCGCTACCGAGGGCCCGAGCCTGGGGACAGCTCGACACAGTCCAGCCACTCATCCGTCTTTACCCACCTGAGCCAGCAGGTGCCGCCCTCACGCAGCCAGCTAATCAGGATGAAAGACCCCATCAAACAGTCGTCACAGAGTGAGCTGGCCAGGAGCATCATAAGGAACCGTGCCTCCAGACCACCGTCGGTGGATGAGGTGGCTGAGGCAGTCCCCACACTTCCACCCCGACCCCCATCCCGGCCAACATCTGACATTGAGCTGGCCCAGCGCGGCATGTCCAGACCTTCCTCGCAGAGCGAACTCTCCGATTCCTCCCAGAGATGTCCATCGCGGTCCCCGTCAGACTTTGACCTGAGCCAGAGTGTCCAGAGAGGCTTGTCGAGGCCGGCGTCAGAGGCAGAGCAGCTTTGCGAGGCGTCCAGCAGACCAGCGTCACGGCCGCCATCCAGACCTCCATCGAGGCCCCCCTCGGACCTAGAGTTGGCCCAGAGGGTCCACAAGTCTCTCTCGCGACCCCCGTCTGAAACCGAGCTGGCCGAACCCTCGTCCAGACCTCCGTCTCGGCCACCGTCCAGACCCCCGTCCAGACCACCGTCAGACATAGACTTGGCCCATAAGGCCCTGAAGTCGCGAACAGCATCGGAGGCGGAGGCTGAGTTGATCGATATCTCCTCCAGGCCTCCGTCACAGCCTCTGTCCAGACCGTCGTCAGTACTGGAATTGGCCCGGAAAGCCGCAAAGAGTTTCTCGCGGACAGGATCGGAGGCGGAGGCTGAGTTGATCGACATCTCCTCCAGGCCTCCATCACAGCCTCCGTCCAGACCTTCATCAGATGTGGAGTTGGCCCGGAAAGCCGCAAAGAGTTTCTCGCGGACAGGGTCGGAGGCGGAAGCTGAGTTGATCGACATCTCCTCCAGGCCTCCATCACGGCCTCCGTCGAGACCACCGTCAGATGGAGCGCTGGCCCAAAGAGCCTCCAAAGCCCCCTCACGGCCAGCCTCCCAGGACGACCTGTCCCAGGGCACCTCAAGACCTCCATCCAGACCTCCATCTAGACCCCCATCCAGACCCCCCTCCCGGCCTCCGTCAGACATCGATTTGGCGCAGAAAGCTCTGTCACGCTCCCCATCACAACCAGACACCGGCCTAAAGACTCCTTCAAAGCCCCCTTCAGACAGCGAGCTGGCTCAGAACATGCTCAAAGGTCCCCCTGCCTCCGACCAGAGATCCAGAGCCAAAGGGCGCTGCCAGACGCTTCCCCCCAACCAGAGGCCCCCCGAGGCTGGGGAGACTGCCGTCCGAACCAGCCATTCCTCCACCTTCACCCATCTAAGCCAACAGGTCCCGCCATCACGCAGTGAGCTTACCCGGGACACACACGTGTAATATGAGACCGTGTAGATGCTGGAGGTGAGGAGTCTCCAGGGGTCATGCAGAGGTCACAGAGGTCATATGTCTCTCTTGAGATTGCCTCTCATCTGATCTTCTCCCCCATAATGGTTGAGAATACAAATTCACCAGCCCGGATGATTCCACGAACTGAACTCATCACTGATGGTGAGATAACGTTCCTCTGCTCTCCGACTGATTGGCTGATGGGATGGTTCTCAGATCCTGGATTGGTCAGTGAGATGGTTCACTGTTCTTTGATTGGTTCATTACAGGATTATGGTTGCTATACAGTTTCTCCTGCTCGTGCATAACCATGACTGCCTCTCAAAATAAAAGACAAGAGAGATACTACACACCAACACAGACAAATACACACACACATGCACACACACACACGTTGACAACTTCAACATACACATGGATGGAAACACTCACACCCCAAACACACCCACACACAAACTTCATTGTACTAAGACTTTTTACTGTTGTTGTTTTTTTAAGGGAAAGGAGGTGAGAGATTATCTGTCTTGCTGGTGTGGTAGAGTGTAAATCTGAAACTGCATTTATGATGTAGAATACCAAAGAAAGCCACCCACCCTTTTCTTAGATATCCTCGACATTTTGATAATATCAACAAAAACTCATTATTGTTCTTAATAAGCATGTTATTATTGTTCATATATAAAGACAAAGTTCATAATAAAAAAAATGTGAATGAAGTGAAGTTTATTTGTGTTTTCATGCTTCGGTCGTGGGTGTTGCTCTCATTACTGTGTTGAGACGCTGCACTCAGACAACCCTAAGCTTTACTATAATCTGGCTGTAATCCACTGTCCAACCCTCACCCTATTGTTATGCAATAACAAAGTATTAACTTGATAGAGCTCCTTGGCACGCCATATTGCACGCTACTCAATGATATAGTTTTACTGTAACAAAGGCTCATGTAATGTATATTGCACCATGATCCCCTTTAAATATAGACAGGGGATGACCCTGTCATAAAATTGCACCGATTGGTTTATCTCTGGGAACGTGAAAAGCTCTCTTTTTTTCTATACACCACGGCATGTGGGGAATTGATTTAGAAACAACTGGCCTGTAATTCACGTTGACATATTTTTTAAATCTCTCTGCTAGCAAAGAGCAGATGAGTGATGCTTTAAAAATTACAGAATAATTTGGCCCTCATATGAAGTCTGTGTGTGGCCTTTCATCATTCATAAAATGTAGCGACCCTGTTTAATAGTTTATTGTTAAGACCCTGGCTCTTAGGACTGTTAGAACTGACTCTTGTTGGGGCTCCGCCCCTACATTCTACGTGTTGCCTATTTCTATGTCCTGCAGGGTGCTGAGTGGAAGGGTGGTGCCTAGGACTTAATGGGCTGGACTATAAGGCCGGGGTCTCCATGTCCACTCGCTCTCTGCTCTGCTCTGCCTTTGCCATTCGGTGGTGTGCTCCGTTGGGGAGAACATGAAGGCCTTCTCCGACCGCATAGTTCCTTTATGGGGAACTCCCTCCGTCTTCGCTGCGTTTAGCTTTTGTTTAGTTATTCTTATTATTACCCTTAGACAACATATCGCATTACACTTTGCTTAAATATCATATACTGACTTTTCTTATGTAAATAAATATCATTTATGCATTGAACACTACGGTGTGGTCTCCCCATTTATGTCAGGTCTGCTGTGAGCCAAGCGGTCCTTGACATTTTATGAAAGACTATCTTACACCTGCCACAATGTCATGTTTCCCATTTTACACCCAAGGCAGTGATGAATGTTTTGCCATGCACTCCAGTTCAATTGATTATTGCGCTCACACCGTCAAAATAGTGATTTTGGACTGGCCAAACCGCAAACGTCATTAAACCATCCTTTTCAGATCGCTAAAATACGGTAGAGCCAAGTTTTGCTGTGGGTCATGGTCTGGAGTATAGCCCACTGTCCACATTTGTCTGGATATGATCAAACCACCTACACATGTATCAGTGTAGATGCTTAACACACACTTGAATACTATATTTATTGCTATAGTTGACTATGAAATTGAGATATTATACACAAACACACACACGTAAGGCCCGACAAGGATTAAAATAGCATGTATCCAACAAGGATACAACAAGGCCCTAATCAAGAAACTGTACAGCAATGATAATAATAACAGTGTCAGCTTGAAATTTATAATGGTGTTGCCCATTTAAAATTCTATAGCATGTCATTTTAAATATATAGTTCTGAGGAGAAAAGTAAAATGAGAATTGCATATTATTTACACAATTCACTATTAACATAGTTTTACATGTAGTATGTACAGCATTTTTACATAAACACACACACACCCCTTCCCCTTTTCTTTGTGTGCACATACACACACGCACACACGCACACACACACACACACACACACACACACACACACACACACACACACACACACACACACACACACACACACACACACACACACACACACTCACACACACACACACACAGAGGGATACCCTAGATTTTTACACACACACACACACACACACACACACACACACACACACACACACACACACACACACAGCAGCAGCTCAGCTCAACAGGTGTGTGTTCTGCCCTGTATGCTCCCTCTCATTTCTTGGCAAGCTCTGCGCTGACCTCGTCCTCTGGCTTGAGGGCATGCCACTGGGCGATGGGCCTCCTGGGGTTGGCCAGCATGTCTGCCCAGTGGCGCTGCTCCGTGCCCGTGCTGTTCATGCCCAGAAACACCTTACCGATGGCGTCGTTCTTACCGATCTTATCATAGTCCAGCACAGTCACCGCCACTTGCACTTTCTGTCCAGGCAAAAAGAGTAAAACAGAATTATATTAATAGTAACATCAATTATGCCATTAGTTCATTTAGAAGAGCCAGTGCTAAAACAAACGTAGAAGCATGTGAAGAAAGCCATTTGAATCTAATGCCAAACTCCCCTATGCTCTGTATTGACAGGATATCAACTAATTAGGTGCCGTATTGAATACATACAACTTAGTGGAAGAGTGTCGTTGGCAGGTATAATGGGACGTTCAAGACAACCTGAATCCTACACACACAGCTTTAACACACATAGCCTCTTCTTGCTTTACCTGGACCAGCAGGATAAGACTGGGACTACAGTTACCTGGATCTGCTCCAGAGTCACCTCGAAGCTGAAGGACTCGTTGTAGTATGGGTTCAGGGTGTGCTTCTTCACCGTGGTCTTCTTCTTCTTCAACCTCTTCCCATTCTGCAGCAAGTGGATCTTCACGTAGGGATCTGAAATAGACAGAGGGGTCATGGCAGGTAGTGTAATTGCAGTGACAGTTGGGTTT
Organism: Sardina pilchardus; assembly: GCF_963854185.1. Classification (NCBI taxonomy): domain Eukaryota; kingdom Metazoa; phylum Chordata; class Actinopteri; order Clupeiformes; family Clupeidae; genus Sardina; species Sardina pilchardus. The sequence continues at coordinate 16,467,416 of NC_085003.1, read as the reverse complement.
GTGCTCCAAAGGCAATACTGACAAGCCTGGTACTTTGGGGATGCAGTCAGAATACAGGTTTATTACCACATAAACCTGGAGATAAGGTCATGTGGGGTGATTGCTTTCTCCCAGATCAACACACACAGATTCAGACTGTATTGTTACATGTGTGGTGATGTAGTTCAATGCTCTTTGAGTAATCCCAAAGAGCACTGAAACTCTTGACATTACTCTAGACATTACTAGTTTTCAAAATGGGGAGAAATCAAACGTAGAGAGTTTATCTTGTCTCCCTTATGCATCTGTTGATTGGTCTATGGGCTGTCACTCACCTGAGAGCCCGCCCACATCCATCTTCTTGAGGTTCTTAGCCTCCAGAACTACCACAGTCAGTTTGCCGGCAGTGGGGACGTATCGCAGGGACAGACAGATATCCCCCAGCTTTTCTTGCTACACACAGACACACACACACACACACACACACACACACACACACACACACACACACGCACACAAACAAAGGATTTAGAATTTGGATCTGGATTTAGACGAATTCATACAATGAATTATGATAACAAAACACTTGCAAAACACGTGCTAATACTGTGTATTTCATACTGCTACTAAACCCACATACTGTAAACACAAACCCACTCAACCTCTCACACACACACACACACACACACACACACAAACATAAAGAGCCCACCTCTTCCTTCTCAGGTTTCTGCAGGTCTCTCCACTCCTCGGTCACGTGACTGAAGTCCACTTTGTTCATGGGGATGCGCACGTCCCCGATGGCATCGTGCTTCGAGAAGCGGTCGAAGTCGTACACGATCATGACCAGGGTCTTCCCTCCCAGCTCCGCATAGGGGACCTGTAGAGGGCACACAAGCCACCGTATAGCAACAGTGGCACATGGGTGTGAATCCGGCGCACAGTTAGAGATGTGGCCATAAATATGCATGAGGCGGCCCTGACAGAGACACGCCCTGTCACAGGCGTCCGCAGCCTGGTGACAGCCCGGGCTGAGATGGCAGAAAAAGTGCAGATGCTGAATAAGACCTTTGTGCTCATCAAGGGCACCGCCACATGCAATCGCACACTGAGTGTGTGTGTGTGTGTGTGTGTGTGTGTGTGTGTGACAGAAACATCAGATCTGCATTATCTATTATGGTAAATATTCAGAGTCTGAGGGCAGCGTTCCAAGAGGATGTCTGTAACAACAATGCGAATGACACTGTTTCTTGTGGTTCTGGAAGTCTGCTCTATACGTCTGCTCTGAGTTTGTCTTGCTTGAATAGCTCTACCTGCTTGTGTTCCTTCACCGCACACAATAATACAAAGCGTTTAAACCTCCCATCATCCCACCATTCCAACACCACCACACCCGTCCAGTGAAATAAATGGAAGTGGAAACTGTATCGTGTCTGACATGATGAGATGCCCTTGTCTCGTTCTGGACTTCCTGAATCACCAGAAGCATCGCTCACTCTTTTACACTGCCCTGGCCAATCAGGATAGGATGTGGGTGGGGCAGTGATATACAAGCACCTTGAAGGTGAAGTTCTCGTTGAAGGTGGGGTTGAGGGACTTCCTGTGGACTTTGGTCTCAAATTTCTTCTTCTTGTCGGGCAGCAGGTAGAGCTTCACGTAGGGGTCTGATGTGCCACTCATGTCCATGGCCGGGAGGTCTGTAGCCTGGAGAATGCCCACCACCAACTGAGCAAGAGAGGGATAAATGATAATGGAAGAAACAAGAGGGAGAGAGAGAAGGAAAGAGAGAATGGAGGGGGAGGGGGAGGGAGAGAGGAAGAGAGAGAGATTAATGGTAATGGAGGAAACAAGAGGGAAGGAGAGAAGGAAAGAGAGAAAGGAGGGGGGAGGAAGAGAGAAAGAAATGGATAACAGCAAGAGAGGGTGGTGGTATAAGGGAAAAAGGGAGAAAGAGAGAAACAGAGGGGAGGAGGAGGGGATGGATACGATATCTTACGGCAGTATCAGTGAAATTGTAGTCTAAAGAGAACTGGAGTTTGCCCAGCTTGACTTCCTCTTTGGGTTCCTCCTCTTCATCCACTGTATCAGTGTCATGTTTCAATGCCTGAGAACACACACACACACACACACACACACACACACATACACACACACACACACACACACACACTGATAAATCAGGGATGGTATACAGTTTCCTCCCTGGTGTGCTCAAAACTACAGTCCATTTTGTTTTACTGTAAATAGTAAAAGGATATAATTCTCAATAACACTGTAATTGAGAATTGAAATAAATAAGGCATTGTACACTGTACTACAGTATTTAAAACTAAAGTCTACAGGACATTTGGGGCCAATTGTATCAGTCCTTACGAACAAGGAGAACCTTGATGCACATTACGCACATTCCCAAACTCTGTGTGAAGGATTCTATCAGAGTTATCCAAAAATAATGTGTGTGTGTGTGTGTGTGTGTGTGTGTGTGTGTGTGATGTACACTACCTGCATTGTCCCCTCGTCCTTCATGTCTGTGAGGTCGAGGTCGTTTTTCCCTCCCTTCTCCTTGCCCTTCTTCTCCTTCTTCTTCTTGAAGAGAGTCTTGCGGCAGCAGCAGACACAGCAGCTCAGCAGCAGCAGCAGCAGCACCAAGACCAGGGCCACCACTGCCCACGTGGGAACTGGCAGGAAATATCACACACATGTGGAGGAATTTGACACACACAAAGTGTGTGTATGGGAGAAACACACACACACACAGACACACAGACTATCACCAAAGATGTGAACAAATACGGCCCATGGGAGGACTTGGAGGAAACGTCAGACAAATGAAGATGAATTTGACAGAGGAAAAGACAGAGAGAAACACACACACTTATCACCAGCATCAACAGAAGTAGATTTCAATGAGTTGAAAAGTGTTACACATGACATTAAAGATACACATTACTTACACACACATACACAAATGCATTACGTTAATGGAGTTTTTTTATATCCAAAAATGACAGAAATTACCTAGCAACAGAATGTGAAGAAACAACCTTTTGTGTCATGTCAAATATGCCTATGCTCTGTGTATTTATTTTTCTTTTTAATTTATTTCTGTAGTTGAATGGACACGCACAAGGAATTTCAATACTTATAAATACTTCTTTATGAGTACATGACAATAAACATTGAACTTTGAACATTGTTGTCCAGATATCTACTGAAATTAGCATGCAAAAGAGCTAGCTCCATACCAAGTAACGGTAGTTCCATGCATGACGCAGCATTTAAAAACAACACAAAGCAGTGGAAGACTGCTGTGTTGCTGCGTTCAAGACAACACAAAGCCTATAAAGTTCCACATAACTCCTTTAACTTTACTAAGAGCTCACATCCACATGGTCGAGTCCACTGGGTTAACAGTATTGCGTAGCCGCCCCCACTGATTCCAGCACATCCCAGCACATCCCACCATTACTGCACACTGAGTTCAGTGATTAACACAACAGTATTGAGGCCATATCGCACAGCCCCTCTATCATATTTGCCCTTGAGTGGCGTCATTCTGCCAGCTGGTGTAGGGGCCCCTTAGGGAGCGACCCTCAGGGAGGAGGCTATATTTACACCAGCTGCTGCTGGGTGGACGGCATGACCTTCCAGGTTGGGGGCCATCTGTCAGAAACCTCTGTGCAGGTGAAGGATGCTGACCCAGCGGGTGAAGCAATGACCCCTGTGTGTGTGTATGTGAGAGAGAGAGAGAGAGAGAGAGAGAGTGTGTCTGTGTGTGTGTGTGTGTGTGTGTGTGTGTGTGTTTATGCGTGTGCGTGTGTGTGTGTGTGTGTGTGTGTGTGTGTATATATGTGTATGTGTGTGTGTGTGTGTGTGTGTGTGCGTGCGTGTGTGTGTGTGTGTGTGTGTGTGTGTGTGTGTGTGTGTGTGTGTGTGTGTATGCCCATGCACACAGGTAAAAGAATAGAATGCTGACCCAGCAAGTGAAGTGGTGACCCTACAGGGATAACTGCCGGTCTAGCCACAGCACTTACAGTATGTGTGCGTGTGTGGGCGTGTGAATAGGTGTGTGTGTGTGTGTGTGTGTGTGTGTGTGTGTGTGTGTGTGTGTGTGTGTGAGAGAGAGTGTATTTCTGTCTACATCTGCTGGTGGGTGTGTGCACAGGTGAAGGACACAAAGGCAGCAGGACCATCAGTGACCCTGCAGTGGAAGCCTCGTCATGGCAACAGTGATGCTCACTCCCCATGTGCTGGAGTTAAATACAAACTGATTGACTTCCTTAGGCTGTCTTCCTTACATAATGTTGTAACCTGTTCTAATAGCTCACTCTTACATAACAACTTTCTACAAATCATGTTTTTTTGTGTAGGCCTATATTTCTTCAACAGGTAAAATGTGTTGTGTGTTTGTGTGGTGTGGGAATTGTGTTTATGTATGTGTGCATACTAACGAGGTATATGCTTGAGCTCATTCATGAATTTCTCCCTGAGCTCGTTGACTTTGGTGTGATGCGTCGGTCCAGGGGTCGGAGGTCGTCCACTTGGCCCCGCCTCCTTTGGGTTCATACTCGCACTGGGTGGAGCCAATGTAGCACCAGGAGCCACCAGAGCCTCTCCACACACCGTGATCAACCTAACACACACACACACACACACACACACACACACACACACACACACACACACACGTGTACATGCACACATGCAAAAACATGCACACGCATGTGCATGCACACATGCCCACACACACACACACACACACACACACACACACACACACACACGAGAGAGAGAGAGAGAGAGAGAGAGAGGGAGAGATAGCAGTGTGTGTATGTGTGAGCGAGGTATTTGCTTCAGTTCATTCATGAATATGGGTGTGTGCCTATTGTGTAAAGTTGAGGTTATTTCTTGGTTTCATACCTGGCTCCCAGGAGAAGAAATGCAAGGCCATTCCAGTCAGACATTGTGAAGAGTTCTGCCTGAAATTCAATAAAATGCACACGTCTGTAATATTAAACCACAAATGCTTGACCTTACATGTAGCATACTAACAATGGATTGTAAATGCTTTTCTCAGGATCTGTTATACTATACAGGTGCATCTCAAAGAATTAGAATATAATGAAAAGGGTCAAAACATCGCCAATGGTTTCCTGAGACAGTCTGTGGACTTTTCCAGTTGTCCACTAGTTTCTCATCTTTTGTGCCAATCTGGTAAACCCTCCCCCCACCCACCTCTCCCCTCCCCCCTGGTCTGATGGCTGTCTGGATGTGTGTCATATTCCACTCCCATGAGGCACTGGGGACTGAGGTGGGTGTTGAGGGGTTGTGTACATCGGGGAGGGGAAGGGTTGAGGGGACATTGGGCAGGAGGAGTCTGGGTGGGGAGCTGGGGGTGGGGGCGGATATGGGTACATTGTGGAGGGGAAGGGTTGAGGGGACATAGGGCAGGAGGAGTCTGGGTGGGGAGCTGGGGGTGGGGGCGGATATGGGTACATCGGGGAGGGGAAGGGTTGAGGGGACATTGGGCAGGAGGAGTCTGGGTGGGGAGCTGGGGGTGGGGGCGGATATGGGTACATCGGGGAGGGGAAGGGTTGAGGGGACATTGGGCAGGAGGAGTCTGGTTGGGGAGCTGGGGGTGGGGGCGGATATGGGTACATCGGGGAGGGGAAGGGTTGAGGGGACATTGGGCAGGAGGAGTCTGGTTGGGGAGCTGGAGGTGGGGGCGGATATGGGTACATCGGGGAGGGGCAGCAGGAGGCTCAGATGTCCCCGCGTGAGGCATGTCAGAGATCACTTTCATTGCAGCTGTAAAGGGAGCGTTTCACCTTGAGATTATTTTGAGAATCGCTCAGTAAGCACACATTGATTTCCGTCTTCTTTTACAGTGTGCTGAATAATGATCATGTACCCACGGCACCCAAAGATGCTTTTCCATGGAATCAAACATGTCACAGTGCAGCTCAGCTGGTCAGAGATACAATAGGTGGCAGGACTAAAGGGACATCAAACTATAGTAATGCTGGAAATGAATAATAACAGCTTCTTCCAAAAGGTTTGACAACATACTAATATGAATGTGAACAGAGAAACACAAGGACCAGTCACAGATAACCAAGCAACAGTCAAAGACACAACTGAGAATACAAGGAACCTGCGGACTCAGCAATAAACTAAACAACGATGAGACAGCTGTCACCAAGACAACACAAGGACTACACAGAAACCACCAAGGACTAGATAAAGTGAACATTCAAAAACAATGACACAAATGCACAAAGGCTTCAGAGACATTAGCCTATACGAAGGGCATAGACAACATGTAAACCAGGGGGCTGAACAGTCAGTTCAAAACTGAAAACAGTTAAAAACTGAAACAACACTGTACAAAACATTGCAAAACATGATGATTTCCTTACCTTCAATTGGTTCAATTAAAAAGAGTCGCATTAGAACTGCATCACTGAAATAATTGATGATTTAGAAAAGCAAGATGTTTTTATGAGTATTCCTGGAGGGTGGTGTGGAGTGAGATGGAGAGATATGAAAAGAGAGGAGAGGGAAGAGAGAGGGGAGAGGGAGAGAGCGACTCAGTTGTGTCGGTCAGGTCCTATGGGAACGAAGGAACAGGGATGGAGGAGAGTGAAAGGGAGGGTGAGAGAGAGAGAGGAGGCAGAGAAAGAGAGAGATGAATTCTGAGGAGAGGAGCATGATAGTGAGGCGGAGGAGGGTTCTACTGAAGTGTCACACAATTCTGTGTTCTGTTGAGCATCTTACAGCTAAAACTTCCTATGCAAATATCCTGCCCATCCAAAGTTATGCAACTGGTCAAGCTGAGGGACCATGACACACGAGGAGGACACCTCCGTTTTTATGTCCTTCAGTAGACAGACTGAATATTCATCATCTCACCTGTCCCCTATTTAACACCCATCTGGAATATTCATTAGACACATATACACACGCCCCTGGTACTGTAGCTTGGACAGATTTCAGCAGAGGACACATAGAAAGTACAATAATGCCAGCTTTATGACTAAACTCGGTTTGTCTGCTAGGGAGTCAGTGGGGTCCACTCCATCACACAGCCACCTGTCTCAACTTGACATGGTTTTTTTTTTTTTTGTTTTTACCTTAAATTGAAAGTGAATTGACGATGTTGGGAAAAAAATCAAATGATCGATCCTTGCGATCCTTCATTCACATTTTTGCGTCTTTCATGCAGGTCCCACACCAGTCCACTAAGGGGCGATAAGGAGTTTCAGAGGCTGTCTCGCCTTAATCAGAGGAAAAGTGTTGTCCAGGATACGAAGGGAAGCGTTGTCTGAAAGGGAAGTTGTGAGCTCTTGAACCTTTCTTTTACTGTTTATGTACTTTTGTTTATAATTAACACATATATCTAGTTAATTAGATAAATATATTCAGTGATGCAGATTTTAACGGCTTAACTATGCATGCAATTCTTATAGTCGCGCATAAACGTTAAGCTTCGTGACAAAGTGTCTCTCGGCTAATTGGTAAGGCACGCTTACGTGCTGACACTTCCTTTGAGAAAACATTGGCTGGGATGTTGACATGTGGCATTGGCAAAGATATGGCAGATGCTGAAAGTGAGTATGTTCGCTCGACATTGGCTGTAGTGTCTGCGCTTGAGGCAGTCGTGGTGCGCAGTTTTGGACCGAATGGTGGCGTGGTACTATTCACTCGCGACACTGGAGAAGTTTTGCTTACCCGTCAAGGGCAGAATATTCTAAAGTCACTGCATTTGGAACACCCAATTGCCAGGTAGGCTTCATCTTCGATGTGTTCTCTGAACAAGTTATCTTAAACATGCTACAAAAAGTAGTATCTTGACATAAATTAACTCATTTCTGTTTTGTAGAATGGTTGTGGACTGCATTCAAGCACACTGTTCAGTGACAGCGGATGGCTCCAAGTCCTTTCTACTTCTGCTAGCCTCTCTGCTTAGAAGGATCCATGCACAGAGCAAAGCATGCAGGGAAATTGCAAATGCCCGTGCCCGTCACCTGGCCCATCAGCTATTGCGCTTCTGTTATGATGGCCTGGATGACATCATCGTGCATCAGGTGATGCCACATGCCTCCTCACTGTACTCCTCCAGTTACCGTGGTGACACTCTGGAGGGGCTGGTTTGTGGATACATGGCAGGAAGAGTTGGGATTGGTCAGGCTGAAGTTCTCGTACCAATCATCAGTCAGTTTTGCCGGAAATGGAATGTGGGCAAGGACATGGCAGAGACTATCAGATTCATCCACACAAACTTCCCTCTACTGCACTCAACAGTGTTGGGCTTGCCTATTGGTCGGTCATGTGTGCAGGAAGGGTTTCTTCTGGGCTGTGATTGGACGGTGCTTTTTGAGCGTAAGAGTGAGGAGCCGATCAGAGTGCTGGTACTGAATGAGAGTGTGTTTGCTGTCAACGAAGCCGTGAGTGTGTTTGAGAGCTATGTGTGTGACAGCCATGCGACTGTGCGTCGACTGTGTGTGTGTGCTGAAGAGCTCGACGTGTGTGTGCTCCTCTCTCCGGTGAAGTGCCCCGACCTCCTCCTGCAGCAGGCTCGCCAGAAGCGGCTCTGTGTGGCAGAGTGTGTGGACCCGCCTCTTCTGGACCTTTTCTGCCAGCTCAGCCAATCACGGCCTTCCCCTGTGGGCCGTGTCGCCATAGTGACATCAGTCAGCCGCGTTGTGTTGGGAGGGCATCGGTTGGGCTGTGTTGGGCTCACACCAGCACACTCTTCTCGCTCGTCCAGCGAGCACATCCTACACCCACACACACTTCTGCTCTGTGCCCCGGGGCCAGGCCCACTGGATCAGTGTGTGAATGCATGTCAGGGAGTCTTCACGATGCTGCACAGTGTGTGTGAGGCTGGACACTCGTTTACAGTGCCGGACCAGTCTAAGAACTCTCTCACTGACCAATCAGAGGAGACACCACTTCATCCTGTCCAATCACATCCCTCCAACGACAAATTAGAACGATCAATTCCTCCTGCTTCTCGTCCTGACCAATGGCATCGGTTTCTGCATGCTGGGCATGTGGTTCCAGTGGGTGGAGTTTTCGATGTGCTATTTCATCACTTCCTGTTGTCCTCTGATTGGGTAGCTGGGCCTCGGGTACGCAGCTTATTGGCCGAGTCTGTTCTTAGTGTGCCCAGAACACTCCACTCTCACAAACCCCGCCTCTTTATGCAGTTCCAGGCCTCCTTACTGGACAAGCTCAACACTGGCCCCTCCCACAAGCCCTGGTCAGGTGGGCTGGAGAGTGTGTCCTGTAAACAACAGCTTTTAGCCTCCGTGCTGCAGTGTGTGTGCAAGCTGCTCTCCGTGGACAGAATTTTACACACACGCTCACACACACTAAAGACATCACACCATGAGGAGGACGATGAGGATTGAAGTTTGTTATTGTATTTTTGTATTTAATGACAAATCAATAAAACATTTCAAGCATTAAAGATTTCATCGGATAATGCTTATGAGTGATCAGTGTAAATAATGCAAAATGACTTTGAGACTCTGAGCTTTGCTAACATATGAGTAAAGACTGACTTATAACTGATTGTACGAAAATGCCCACAATATCAAAATATCAACATGAAGGAAAGTGCCAACCTGATAATTATTATTACACATCGTTATTACATAGACCTTGCACAAAAATAATGACATATTACACATCAAGCTAACTGATTAAGTTAATGACATATTATTACAATTTTCTTCTCAATTTTCATGAAACAGATATGGACATTTTTGGATATAAAATCTAAATTAACCCAAACTTTCTTTTTATATCAAAAGCATAGAAATAAAAATGCATGTGTAATTCTTCAACAGCAATGACTCTCTCTCGCTCTCCCACTAGTAAATGTCCAGATTGTCCCAGAAGTCACAGATGTGGTCTCTGGCCCCATGTTGGGCGTGGGTTGGGACAGTGAGGTTCAGAATGGGCCAGCCATTGTCAAAGGTGTACTTGGGCCACACAGGAAGTCTCTGGTCCCTGCAGAATGAGCTCTGGTGTCTGCGTGAGTTGGGATCGCCACAGTGGGCAAAGGCCCCCCAGTAACACAGCATTCGATTGGCCAGCAGCGCCTCGGGAGGCTTGAACGTCAGGTTGGCCACAGGGCCGGAGTCGAACAGGAAGGGCAGCTCTGCCCCGTGACAGGCGTGGCCCAAGCAGAACGGTAGGCCCGCCCACGCGCGCGGGTCTGATAGGGTGTAGTCGAACACGTACATCCACATGGATCCGCCCAGTGATACCCCTGACCGCGCCGAGTGGCGCGACGGACACATGAAGACAAAGTCCGTCACGATCTGAGGGGAGAACACACAACACGTCTTAATTTAAAAAATGAAAAACACGTCCTGAATGCACATACGCACACACAGAACATGAACCTTCCAAACAGTATTTCATCATAGTGTATACTTCTCTCCTCTCTCACACACACACGCACACACACACATGCTCCAGATGCTTACCTGAGACAGCATGGTGCGGCGGTCAGAGTAGAGGTACATGGGCAGGTACTTGTGCAGGACGGTGAGAGTGTGCTGTTTAAAGATGGCGGTGGCGTACGCCATGCTCTCCAACACAGACACCGGCTTGGTGAAGACCCCAAACACAAAGATCACGCCCTCCTCTGAAGTGGTCCCTGGGAAGGAGAAGGACAGCTGATGACTTCTCCTGAAGCTGAAGCAGATAACCCCAACGGCACCTTCCAGGCAGCACAGCCTAAAAGGCACTACCTTTACCCTATTCCTAACCCTAACCCCCTCAACACTCATCCTACCCCTAAACTGAGGGTAGTAGTGCCTTGAAGGTAGCGCTGCCTGGAAGGCACCATTGAGGGCAAATAATACCAAAGACCATGACTGACAACCTTTACAGTCTAAACTTGATTTTTTCTGTTGGTATCCTCTCTCTACATTTATATATTGCATTTCTGCAGACACTTAAATCCAAACAAAGTACAGTTTAGTAGACACCTTATTAATCATTCAGTGCAGTTAGTATTAGGTCAATAAGAGGTAGAGTATTTGCTTATTTTTTAAATAAGCAAAAATTATTTTGGTTACAGTTTGTTTAAAAACAGGGTGACATTGAAAATGACAATTCTTCCTGTCGTAGTGAAATATTTGATACTATTCATTACTTCATCCCAACCTTACATTAACCTTCCATTAGTCTCACCTCTCCACCGCATACCAACATCATCTCTACCTGAGGGAGGTGCTGATGAGATGCCTGAGTAAGAGGAACTGAAGCCAACTCTAAGGC
>NC_085003.1:16443636-16451136 GCF_963854185.1 Sardina pilchardus | reverse complement strand
CAAATCCAGTGATTGTCTGTCAGTGTGTGTGTGTGTGTGCGTGTATGTCAAAGGGAAAAGGAGAGAGTCAGATCCTAGTTCACAGAGGCACTCGTGGTTTTAATCATCCCATGCCCAACACACACACACACACACACACACACACACACACACACACACACACACACACACACACACACACACACACACACACACGTACACACACACGCACGCACACAGAGGGCTTTGTGTTGTGAAATAAGATTACAGATGGGAGGTCAAGACTCTATTGAAACTTTGCACAAATGCTCACATACACACTCAGGCAGATACAAAAACACACATAATGCACACTTCCTGTGCACATGGGCAAAGGGGAACATGAAAGGGGAAGGATGATGTCATTGCTGTTTAAGATAGAAAGGGGAATGTTTTGTCTGTCGTGCTGACAGCAAAACAATTATATTGAGTCATCAGAATCAGAATCTGGCTTTATCAGGCCAGGTTTGCATAATAAAACAAGGAATTTGACTCTGGATAGTACATAACAATCCCAAACAGAAAGGATGGTACAAGTATATAGAATTTAACAATACAATAAAATATAGAACAAAATATACAATAACAATTGAAGAAAGGAGAATATAATCATAATATCCATGCTTTTTAAACCTATATGCATCTCTTGAGTGATTTGCCGTTGTGTTGTGCACTTCGGGGCCGTGTTTTCTCTTTTTGTGTTGTGTTGTCTTATTTGTGTTGTGTTGTGTGATTTGCCGTTGTGTTGTGCACTTCGGGGCCGTGTTTTCTCTTTTTGTGTTGTGTTGTGTGATTTGCTGTTGTGTTGTGCACTTTGGGGCCGTGTTTTCTCTTTTTGTGTTGTGTTGTGTGATTTGCCGTTGTGTTGTGCACTTCGAGGCTGTGTTTTCTCTTTTTGTGTTGTGTTGTCTTATTTGTGTTGTGTGATTTGCCGTCGTGTTTTGCACTTCAGGGCCACCGTAGTTGAGAGTTACCTGGAAAAAAAAAACAATTGTAAAAGGTAATGGGCAAGGCTTTCAGAGGTAAGGCTACCATAAAAATGAACAGGTGGATTGCTGATTATGTCTTTCCATTCCATTGAATATGGGCCAAAGAGTTGTGTGCAAAGGTTAAAATGACTCACCTATGTCTTTCAAATTTACATAGAAGAGGAGCTCTACCAAGACGTTGATTGCCTGTGCTGCTGATAAAAGACTACAAGTGTATCTACTTCTTCTTGTAGAATATCATGGAAATGTCCATTGCCCTGCACAGACTGAGATATTAAAGGTTCAGGAAACTATTGCCGGTGTCTTGACTTTATTTTGAGATAGGATACTGGATTTTTGCTGGATTTCCATGAGCTGTAAACCATCATTAAGATTAAAACAAACTTTATATCATTTGTGTGTAGGATTATTGAAGCTAGATTATATGAAAGTTTCACTTTTTGAACATTTTCCATGATATTCTATTTTTTAAGATGCAAATGTACAAGACATAGAGATAGCCTATGTTCGTCTAAGCTGGACAAAATCCACATAACAGGGGTGAGTTCAAATTCACAACCATATGAACATTTGCAAACAGGTTTCTGTTTGCCTTAAGGTTTTGGCAAATGTTTGGGAACACTCGCAAACAGTCTAAAGAGGTAGTTCTCTGTGAATCTAGACGTAAATTGGACAAAGTGTTGCTGTTACAATGCAATGTTTACACTTAATCATTCAAATGTAACTGTAATAAAGAAATACAATTTATGTTTCCTCAGAAAGCCACACCCACACTCTCTCAGGAGTGACACTCTCTCAGGAGTGACTGATAGGTCAGTCCTAACCCAATCTTTCTTTGCGACACACTTCAGCAGCATCTGTGACCGGCCGCACTCGAACAGGTGACATTAAAATATCTGGGGTGACTCTTCATAGATAGATAGATGGATAGATAGATACATGTAGATACTTTATTGATCCCTAAGGATGATAAGAGTAAAAGAGAGAAAGGCAGGGTGTGTGAGGAAAACATTTTACGCTAATGTTTTCTACATTATAGGATTATATATATTTGCCATAATTCTAAAAAAAGAAGAAGTACAGTAAGTATACTTAAGATGGCTTGTATATGGTCGCGACTCGCGAATGAACTGGTCGACACAATGGGAAGCTTTTCACAATTGCCTTTATCATGTCGATGTTGCCGCTCTTCCTCAAAGCTAATCTTGATATATGTGCTAAGGTTCTCTTGATAGCTGGGTAAATTATTGATGGAGACAAATAAGTTGAGCAGTGTCATAATATTGCTGTTGTGTTTGTTGGAGGTTCTCATTCATCTCTTAAATTCATCCTCCCTGTTTACCTCCTCCAGTCCTTCTAAATTGACATTGCCCCTCATTTACAATGTGTGAATAAGAGTGTTCATTGCTGTTTTGGAATAACAAGCAACCTCATGCCTTTATTATTCAGTGTAGATTATGGAAAAAGCTCCACTTCCTCCTACAGATGGGACTGGATTCCAATATTCTGCCCAGCAAGGTGAGCTGCTTCTCAAGGTCTCAAACAATCATGATCGCCGTGTCTTCATGAAGTCTGTTGTGGGGTAGCTAGTATACTGTAGGTTTCCTACTGTATGTTTTTAAACACAATGTGTTGGTAGGTGGGACTACCGTCTCTGAGGTTGCATACTGAGCATCTCATTATCTCTCAGCTACAGCTCCTGGCCTACCTCCACCACCTCAATACGAAGCAAACCAATATGGAATGAACCAGCCAGCACCAGCGGGTGAGTCCAAAGAGTGTCATTACTCATTAAGCTGTCCAAGCCGTTCTTAACAACACTCAGACCTATCGATTTGCTAATACATGGCAAACGTATCCAGTTCAGTGATTATCTGTATGACTGATATGTCCAATTATTACATGTTGTCCTTACTGCACCTTTTATGAGTGGCTGTTATTTTTATTGCCTCCACCAAGGAGGTTATGTTTTCATCCGGGTTTGTTTGTTTGTTTGTTTGTTTGTCTAATTCACACAGTAATTCTATATCATCAAACTACACTACATTCACAATGCAGACTTTCACAATTGCCTTAATTATTTTCGTGCTATCACTCTTCCTCAAAGCCAATCTTGATATTCATTTCATTTCTCTTTGCTAATTAGCCTAATACGCATGGAGGTTGTTACTGTGTAATGATGAAACATTGTTATCATATTGGACCATATTAGAACCAATGAGACGATACAGTTTCCAGTGAGGGAAGGCTAAATGTTTCACTGTTCATTGGAGCAGGTTCATATCAAATATGCTTGGACCCTTTTGAGCCAAAGTCTCAGATGGGGTCCAGCATTTTTGATAAAAAACTGAGGCACTGGTACAGGTGAAAGAGATTTTAGCTTGATTGCCCCCCACCCCCATCCTTCTATCCCTCCATCTTTCTACAGTATCCTCCATCTTTCTGTGAACTGTGAAAATGAGTTAAACTTTTAATTTAATCGCATACACAAATATTTGTATATTTACATACAAGGATGAACTCATTTTGAACTTGTACAAGTCAGGTTTCATTTTGTTTTTATTTGTGTTTTGTATATTTGAGCAGTATGGGTGGTACAACCCAGTTTGACTGATCTCCCTGCTCATATGGAGTGTCCTCATTGCAAGTCCCAAATTGTGACTGAACTTAGAAACGTAAATGGCGTTTTGACCTGGTTGATATGTGGGAGCCTCTTCGTGGTCTGGTAAGTGCTCAATTGGGCTTTTTGATAATCCATTTGACATTGCACCAATAAGTTGAAATGATCTGTTTACTGTATATCTAATTATAACTTACCATTTTTTGCCAGCATATTTATTTTAATTTGTTATTAACATGGATTCTTTTTTGTTTTATAACTTTTATAATTAATTTATTTGTTTAGTTTAAATCAAAAACAGCAACAATCAACAATCAGACACAGACATACATACAAAATGTTGACATACATTTTTACCACCAATCATCCTTGCTGAGAGGATGCAGAGATGGTAATTTCATATTTCTTTTGCAGCTGCTTGCCATGTTCTCTCATTCCGTTCTGTGTGGACGCCTGTAAGGATGTGGAGCACATTTGCCCATCCTGCCATCGAGTGGTGCACCGTTACAAACGCTTGTGAAAACCCTGCTGACCCAACCAATCATTACCATGCACATAAAACAATGGTAAATGAAGAGGCTGACAGGAACCTTGATGCGTATGATGGCACTTAGATATACTCCACCCAGAACAAACTCTTGGAGAAACAGATGATTGGCTGGGATAGGAACCTGAAAATAAGATCACCTTTATATTAATCTAAATATAACTATTATTTGTTATCAAATTAATTTTGTTCATATTTCATTTTTCTTTCAAACTGTTTCTTACCTTCACCGATAAACATTTCAAATAAGTTTTATGTGTCTGGTTCATTTTCTGGGGAAATATTTTTCCCATTTCCATGCACTATAGTCAAGTGAATTGCCGGAATAATTGTGTTGTGTTTTAAATAACAGCCTCACTGAAAATGTAGACAAACCATAATTTGACATGCATGATACGTT
Source organism: Sardina pilchardus (assembly GCF_963854185.1). Lineage (NCBI taxonomy): Eukaryota > Metazoa > Chordata > Actinopteri > Clupeiformes > Clupeidae > Sardina > Sardina pilchardus. The sequence continues at coordinate 16,446,562 of NC_085003.1, read as the reverse complement.
GTATTGCTTGTTGTGTGTGTGTGCGTGCAGTGGCAGCAACCTCAGGTCAACATTAGGGGGGCACAATATAAGAAAGCCGGTTTATGCCGATATGTTTTGCACACCCAGTGACTGGTACCAAAACTAACGTAAGACAGCATGTAAATACTCGTGAGTGATTCAGGCCTACAAAGACTGCAGTCTGTTGATGTTATTCAAAAACGCACAGGGATATATACGAGTTGTTTGTGCATATTAACAGGGTATTCTCCCTAGTCTGTTTTTTTTACTCTGGATGGTGAACACACAATTTAAACACAGAATTACCTTAACAAAGTAAGCAGCCCACGAGGGCCTCTATACAGAAACAACCGTCTTGGTGCGGTTCGGAGGCGCACCCCCACTTCCAACGTCTATGAAAACACATACACAGGCATAAAAGTTAAAGCTTTTATTTTATTACATCAACAGTTGTGTCATTATTTAGGTCTGAATGTTGTGATATACTTGACTTGACCAACATCCGTCACAATCTAGTAAGTAGATTTTGATGTCACAGTCGATTTTGGGGGGATATGAATCCCAATGCCGCCCAGAGATGGCGCCAGTGAATATACTGAAACCCATGATGTCTTACATGTAACAGGCAGTAGCTAACAATAAAACCATCAGTGATTGCCTCTGTTTCGTAGCAGTCGTCCAATAAGAGAGGCTGACGGATGAAGAGTTTAAGTTGGTTTCTGCAGGGGACCAATTATAAGCTGAGGAAAGACAGAAGGCATAGAAAATTAATTTATTTATCTATAGACAAAAATGTGTTATTTAAAAAGCAGCACATCTCCATGCAATAATGCCTTTTACACATGTTTAATGAGAGAAAAACAATTCCACATACTTTTGACAACATCTCTCGCTGCATTACCTGTAACAAAAGCAGACATTTCATTTGCAACAGAAATAATAATAAAAATAGGCCTGTAAGTGTAACTTATATCTATAAATCAAATTGACAAGTTTGAGAAATCCACATTTGTAGTACAGAATAACAGAAAGCATTAAAATATGAGTGAGTGTGTGCATGTGTGTGTGTGTTTGTGTGTGTGTGTATTTCCATTTCTTACTGCAGAGTTTGGATTGGCAGCGATCTCCCTCAGGGCAGTCTGCACATGATGGTCCTTCAGTGTAAGGGAGGACTCCTCCCACATTCCCACTGTAAGCAACAGAGGCCATCACCCTTTAGTCACCCTACATTCAAACCTTTCTTTACACTCCCCATTGCCATCCATGAGTCATACAGTGTATCAAACATAAATCATCAACTCTTAAGAGATAATGTCTCCATACAGTGTGTGCTTACTACATTTTATCATATTTTCCCAATATCAGGCATGAAATAGTCCATTTAAAACATAGGCTGGTATTTTGAGTTGAAAAAAAAACTGATAATTGCTCCCGGTTTAATATTGAAAAAAGTGCAACGTTTCGACCCTACTGGGTCTTCATCAGGCAAATCCTGTTGCAGACATTACTTTTTCTTCCATAATTACTCTCCATTTGTCCTGCACCTGCAAGGTGGGATGTGCACACAGCTACTCTCCAAGAACATACCCATCTCCATAGTTGCACACAAATATGGCTGCCTTAGGACTGTCGCTGAAGCCATGGACGCCCCCAGTACAGTGATTGACCGCACAGCCCACCTTATAGCTCTTAGCCCACATCAACTACAACAGATAGAAAAGGAAGGAGAGAGACACACACAGGAAGGAAGGGATAGAGTGAGAGAGGGAGAAGGAGGGAGAGCATGTGTTATATAGATGGATATTTATTATAGATGTATTATGTATGGCAGAGACTATTTGCACCCGGGTGTAAATAATGAACATTACACCCGGGTGCAAATAATGAACATTACTATTTACACCCGGGTGTAAATAGTGTAATAATCAACACTACTATTTACACCCGGGTGTAAAGTGTAATAATCAACATTACTATTTACACCCGGGTGTAAATAGTGTAATAATCAACAATACTTACACCCGATGTCTAACATCCATGTTCTCTGTCAATAGGCCTGTGTATTTACCAGCTCTACAGTAGGCTAGGCCTAATTTAGTTTTGAACAGTTTTGAGCTGTTTTGCCATGTCTGGGTTACTTGGAAGTGATTATACAAATATTAGGCTAATGAGTGGTCATGTGGTAGCTTTATCAAAGACAAGCTACTTTAAAGAGTTGTTTTCTGAGTTGTCTTCCAGGCAGCGCTGCCACTGTTGACTTAAAAGCACTTAATCCTACTCCTAACCTTAACCCTAACCTTAACCTAACCTTAACCCTAACCTTAACCTTAACCCTAACCTTAACCTAACCTTAACCCTAACCTTAACCCATGCCTAAGCGCCTTCCAGGCAGCGTTGGGGGCTCAAAGTCAAAACACAACCTTTCTACTAACAACTACTGAAGCATACTTCTACTTAACTGTACTCATAACTGAAATAAAACCAGTCAATCTTTGACAGGTTCAAAAAGCACAAACTCTTATTTGCCGCGAGGTAACGTCATCTAAGAAAAAAGAAGTCATCGTGCGTGGCAGGCAAAAAAAAAAAAACATCTCATCTGAAATTCGATCTCAAGACCTCAAGCATGGTAACACAGTCACTTATCCGTTGTATTACGATCCGTTGAAAAACAATGGGAGAATACTAGAATTCTAATTGTTGAGGTTGCTAGGTAACGGTAAATAAAACTAATAGATCGTATTTCTTGATTTTGCTTGCAAACGGACGGCTTTACCCGTTCACTGAATAAAGTTTGTGGAAATTTAGCACCACTTTCCCATCTCAAATAAAGTTTTAATAATCCTAACTTGTTAGATTTAGGTAGGCCATCTCCTGCCAAGATGGTCCCGCTATGTTGGATAGCACGCATTTCAGGTTTGGGTGTAAA
>NC_085003.1:16261136-16438636 GCF_963854185.1 Sardina pilchardus | reverse complement strand
TTAGTAACTATACGATCTTTGATTGAACTGTCGTTGCTCTGTGCTCTAGGTGATATAGTGGGCCTGTATGATGCTGAGGGGTGCAGCCAGATGTCCCAGCTGGGCACAGGAGTGGTGACACGAGTGACCCAGTCTTCCGTCGCCGTGGCTTTTGACGAGTCACAGGATGGCCTCAACCTGGACAGCGACGGACTCTTTAACATCATGAAGGTGGCCAATGATGTCACCTACAAGAGATTGACACGGTGGGGTTTCAGCTATGATAAACAGCTAGAATTACATTTGCCAGGCATAATTTATTCTACTGTAATAATATTGTAATGTTATGATCATGACTGGCATGATCTCTTTGGACAATTTGGACATTTTATGTCTTCATTTTATTTGTTTATGCCTTTGTTTTATTTGTTTGTTTGTTTGTTTGTTTCTTTGTATGCACTTGATTGTTGTGTCTGCAGTGCCTTGAATACGCTGAATGGATACGGCAGTGGGCCAGCCTCTCATCTTATCAGTGTTCTCTTTGGCTACTCTCAGCCCTCAGAGCTTTCACAGCCAAGTAAGGAGCACCTCTTAAAACTCACACTAAAGTAGTCATATGGGGGTTTTGTACTTATAAACTGTAATTGTTCTGTCACTGTTACGACAGTTTGGTGTGGATAAGTTCACCCATGTGTCTATAATATCACTGATGTGTCTATTCAAAGCAGCATGCAAAGCCTTAAAATGTACTAATACCAGCAACAATCATAAATTGACTACTATGCATGAATCAGCTAAATGTGTATACCTTTTTTCCACTGATCAGATGATTTAGAGTTTTATAATGCTGGACTGGACAAGTCTCAGCGTGAGGCAGTGACCTTTGCCCTGAAGCAGAAGGACCTGGCGGTCATCCACGGACCCCCTGGGACAGGCAAGACCACCACTGTGGTGGAGGTGATCCTGCAAGCTGTTAAACAAGGGAGCAAGGTGAGGAGAGGGCCACACATGTCAGTGAAGAGAGGCAATGTGAGCTGCTCATTTATCTGTGTGGTTGTAATGATGCAAGCTGGTACACCAGCTAACAGGAGAGGAATGGGGCAATTGTGTGGTAGTGAGGAGAGGGGATTTTATTTCAGAATCAAATTTTAAATACATTTTGTGTCCATAAAAGTAAGAAACAAAAGTGTGACAGAAATACAGTATTATGCACACAATCGTTAAGGCAGGTTGTTTTTACCGGTAGTAAAGCTGTACCGTAATTTCCCGACTATAAGCTGCGGCTTATACACTGATTTTGCAAAATTTCTTCAGCTATGAGGTTAATACAGGGGGGCAGTTAATATGGTGTTAATATGGTTTTGTTTCTTTTAACTTGCATAAATCACTGTCCTGCGGCTTATATGCGGGACATTACTGTAGTACACCCTCTGACGCCCGCCCTCGCCCTGCTGTGCCAGGTGCTGTGCTGTGCCCCCTCTAACGTGGCGGTGGATAACCTGGTGGAGCGGCTGGCGCAGAACAAGGCCAAGGTGCTGCGGCTGGGCCACCCCGCCCGTCTCCTGGAGACCATCCAGCAGTACTCCCTGGACGCCATCCTCGCCCGCAGCGACGCCACTGACATCATCGCCGACATCCGCAGAGACATGGACAAGGCTTTGGTATGGGAGAGCACTTTTTGTTTCTTTTCAGTTAGACAGGAATGTTTATATTGTGCGATTGAACGATTTCAAGGGGATCAATGATGGCCTTTTAAAATATATGGCTTTCCTATTTGCTATTTTGTTAAAAGTTATCGGAAAATTTCACCTCAGCCCGGCATGGGCTCTTAAGTGGGCAGCCCATATGAATATGGAAATGGCGATGACGTTCAGGTAAACAAGCTGACGAAAGACGGTAATGATGTGCGTTGGTTGCTGCTTGTCAGGGTGAGCTGAAGAAGACTCGGGACCGAGGCAGCAGGGCGGCGATGAAGAGAGAGATGGGGGAGCTGAGGAAGGAGCTGAGGGCCAGGGAGGAGGACTCCACCAAGCAGATCCTCAAGGGCGCCAGCGTGGTGCTGGCCACCAACACAGGTACACACACACTCACACACGTACACACATGTATGTCACACACACACACACACACAACTTAATGTATATAATATAGAAAGTATAATGTTATATAACTTAAACAGGTGGCGTGGAGTTGGTCCTCCCTCACATTAAGTTTTGAATTTTGCACTCTGGTTATGTCTCCGGATCCATGTCTGTTTATAAGTTGGCCGGAATGCTTGACACATTTCCAATTGGTCAATTCTGTAGCAATAGGACACTGCTGGCTGGTCAGTTTCAGAGAGTTGAAAAAAAAAAGACAGGTTAAACACCCAATCTACAATCTGTACCCCCTGGATTTATTATTGCCCAGTCTGATAGCCTCTCCCACTTTTGATTAACCTCATCGATCCCCCGTGTCCATCTGCCCCTCAGGAGCGTCTGCGGATGGGCCGCTGAAGCTGCTGCCAGCGGACCACTTTGACGTGGTGGTGATCGATGAGTGTGCCCAGGCACTGGAGGCCAGCTGCTGGGTCCCGCTGCTCAACGCCCGCAAGGCCATCCTGGCCGGGGACTACAAGCAGCTGCCACCCACCATCAAGTCTCGCAAGTAAGGCCACTGCCTCCACCTTGAGCGGCTGGTCAGCAAGTCTGCTCCCACAGGGCAGTTACACGTGTATACTATAGGTCTTGTGGGCCCAGTGTAAAGTGTGAATGACATTCTTTAAAGGATTTTGGGTGAAAATCATTACTATTCTATTAACGAAAATGATTTCTATTCTGTTAACATTTCTATTCTATTAACGTCTCCATATAACGTTACGGTTTGCAGAATTTTTAATACATTCTTCTTGATGGAATCGGAATTAGTTATTTTGATAATAATCAATAATTTTGGATCATAAAATTGTATATAAAATTGGGTGGTGTGTGTGTGTTTGTGATTGTGTGTGTGTGTGTGTGTGTGTGTGTGTGTGTGTGTGTGTGTCAGGGCGGCCTCCAAGGGTTTGTCGCTGAGCCTGATGGAGCGGGTCGTCCAGCGGTACGGTGATGTCGTGGTGCGGATGCTGACGGTGCAGTACCGCATGCACAGCGCCATCATGCAGTGGGCCTCGGACCAGATGTACCAGGGCAGGCTGACCGCTCACGCCTCTGTGGAGAAGCACCTGCTCAAGTAAGAGAGCCGCAGCACTACGGCTGCACAGTTCATTCGATATTTCAGCGAAATCACAACGGAATGGAATGGAACTTATTAATGGAATTAGTTCATCGCAAAGGCTGCAATTATTCATGGAGCTCGTAACTCTGCTCATAATGGTTAATCTAGCCACAATCATGGGTTCATTCATCTGAAGTGGCCAAGGGCCTGCTAATGCTCCTTATGGTCATCTAGCTCAGACTCTCAGCCAGATTTTCAGACTGTGTCTTTTTTTAAACTGTGTAGAAGGGCACCTGCAAGTGTAAAATATACTTTTGTATGCGTATGTGTATGTGTGAGTGTAACTCTCTTCATGACTTCTAGTTAGTTGCACAGGCACCTCTACAGTTCAGCCCCTACACACAACTGCTCCTTCATGTGTTCAAAGTGACTTTTTGTCCTCACCCAGGGATCTGATAGGGGTGGCCAGTGTGGAGGAGACCAGCATGCCACTGCTGCTCATAGACACAGCGGGCTGTGGCCTCCATGAGATGGAGGACACCGATGAAGTGTCCAAGGGGAACCAAGGTGCGCCGTCTGAACTCCTTTTACAGTTATCACTTCATGGTTTGGACACACCTCTCACTGAAGCACTTGTTGAGTTGATGAGTGGTTGAGTGGTACGTTTTTAGGAGTTAAATATTTTGTATTTTGATCCTAATCCCCATACAGGAGAGGCAGATATTGTTGCTATGCATATTAAAGCCTTGACTGAGGCCGGCCTGAAAGCAAAAGACATCGCTGTGATTGCTCCTTACAATCTTCAGGTAAAGTAGTAGCTACTCCTTTACATACGAGCTCCTCACTCCTGAATACAAGTGTGCTGGTTAACACTGGCTATTTATGGTGTTTTTTCCCGGAGACTTCAGACAATTTGTAACCCAAGTAGTAAGGCACTAGACTAGACACGTCCTTCAGCCTTCATCTCCACCTCAGGGCACATCCTGTAGGGTCAATTATAGAGGTCAGCAACCAGTCTCTGTAGATGTACAAGAAGTGTACAGGAGCATTGTGCTGTTATGTCTGCCCCTGGGGAATCCCCACACATAGGAGATTTTCCTGATAGAAAGTCTGTTTTATTTATCTGGCGATTTATCTAGTGAGAGAAGAGTGGCTGATGCTGCAATTTTAGACTGACAGGAAAGCATATTTTCCTAAATGTAAAACTCAGTAAATAAAATGAAAACGTGTGCAGAAAAACATACCTAATATCTACACTGTAAAGCATGACAATGACTCACCGGGTCTTTAGTTCTCACTCTTGTGAAGAAATCAGGCTGATTTGAATAATAATAACTAAAAGCATGCCAACCCTTCTCTCCTGTGGGTGTCAGGTTCACCTTCTGAGGCAGAGGCTCTCCCAGACGCACCCTGAGCTGGAGATCAAGTCAGTGGACGGGTTCCAGGGCAGAGAGAAAGAGGCCGTGGTGTTGTCCCTGGTCAGATCCAACCGAAAGGGTGAGTGGGAGAGTACCAGATATATGTAGTCAACAAGTAATGTCCTGACAATGGGTCCCCCTAACTCTGCTTAAACATTTATTGAATTTCCCCTTGGGGATCAATAAAGTATCTATCTATCTATCTATCTATCTATCTATCTATCTATCTATCTATCTATCTATCTAAACATGAATTCATTCATTAATGTAGTGATGCTTGTTCTCCTGGGTTACTACTGTGATTAAAACATTGTTGTGTGTCTTGGCTCTCTCCTAGGCGAGGTTGGGTTTCTGGCGGAGGACCGAAGAATCAACGTGGCCGTGACTCGAGCGCGGCGCCAGCTCACGGTGGTGTGTGACTCTCAGACGGTGCGGAACCACGACTTCCTCAAGTCGCTGGTGGACTACATGACGGAGCACGGCGAGGTGCGCACCGCCTTCGAGTACCTGGAGGACGTGGTGCCCCAGAACTACGTCCGCGACCCCAAAGAGGGCTCCAAACAGCCCCCGTCAGCTAAGCAGAAGGGCGAAGGGGAGCCGAGCAAGGGGAAGGGGACGGAGGCGAAAGGCGAGCCGGGGAGGAGGCACGAGGCTGGGGGGAAACCCAAAGGAAGGGACACCCAGGGGAAAGCTCCAGGCTCGAAGCCTGGCAGGCCCGGAGACGAGAACCAGAATCAGAACCGAGACCCGGCCCAGGAGCAGAGGAAGCAGGACGACATACGGCAGCGGATCCAGAACTTCCTGCGGGACGCGGGCCAGACGGAGCTGAGCTTCCCCGCGTCCCTGAACTCTCACGACCGCCTGCTCGTCCACCAGATCTCCGAGGAGCTCGGGCTCAACCACGAGAGCCAGGGCGAGGGCAAGGACCGCCACATCACCGTGTCCAGACCGCCGGCCGGGCCTCAGGAACCCCAGGAACCCTCCTCAGAGGGGGCAGGGGAACCAGAACCACAGCCGGACCAACCGGCCGATGTAGTGACTCCTCCTGACCAGCAGGGGGCAGCAGCTGCAGGTGGTGTGGACCTGAAGAACCTGCACCTGGAGCGCATGAGGAGGGAGCAGCAGAAGAGGGAGGAGAAGGCCAAGCTGAACCAGCAGCAGCAGCAGCAGCAGAGGGGAGCCATAGCAGCTGCAGCAGGGAACAGCCAGCAGGGCAAGAAGGGGAAGGGAGCAGCCAAGGGTGAGCCACAACTCAGAGATGTCAGAGTGTGTGTGTGTGTGTGTGTGTGTGTGTGTGTGTGTGTGTGTGTGTGTGTGTGTGTGTTTGTGCAGAGAGTATGTAATATTGTGTGTGTGTGCAGACTACAGAGAGTGCATAATTGTGTGTGTGTGTGTGTTCTGTCATCTTCACCAGTAGTTTACCACTGTCAGTTCAGAGTACTGTAATCCAGTGATTAATAGATGGAATAAACTGTATTTGCAGCCGGATCATCTTTTGTCACGACAGCGCAGAACATTCATATTCTCCTCTTTAAGGAATGCCCTCACTGGGAGTCCAGCCATGGGAGTCGAACCTTACTGTTGGGATTGGCCTGTTTTACTGTAGCTGTGGATTCCTCAGTAGCCTTAACTCACTCTGTGTGTGTGTGTGTGTGTGTGTGTTTCTTGTTTCTCTTCTCAGGTAAGAACCGCACAAAAGCAGGGGCCACAGACATCGCGGCGGCCGCGACCGCGGACAGCGACTTTGACGCACTGATCGACGCGGTGGTGAAGGCTGAGCGTGTGTGTAGCTTCGTGAAGTGCAAAGCTAGCGTGCTAATGCTAGGACAGCTCTGCATCCACTGCAACAGGCAGTTCTGCCTCAGCCATCACATCCCCGAGGTGAGTGCTCAAGAGCTCAGGGCCGGGTTTCCCAGAATCGTTAAGAAGCTCTTAAGTGCTAAGAACTTCTTAGGAGCGTTCTTAGAACATTCTTACAACGCTCCTAAGAAGTTCTTAGCACTTAAGAGCTTCTTAACAATTCTGGGAAACCCGGCCCAGGTGCTTAGGATCAGTCCTTCCACAGACCCATCTAGAAAGAACTTTTGCTGCCAGGCCTATGACATCTTCAAAAGACAGGCAATTCAGGGTCAGATATTCTCGTTCTGAACCATGTAAATAATAAAATAAAACATTTGTAGATTGCACACACCCAAATTATATTTCCTTATGCACCCCTCCAACACACACACACACACACACACACACATACAGTGCCACCAAAGTAGGCTACCCTGGTTGTAGCCCATTCACTTTGGGCTGTAGAAGGTGTGAACGAATATGAAGTTGGTATTGAATTTCATTCAAAGTGGTATTGAAAAGGTCTTACAAAGTCTTGAATGTAAGTTGGAGGATCCAGGGGTACCCTCTACGTGGTAAAATTTGGTCTCATAAAATTCTTGTAGGGTTGGCAGGTCTGCGTATGGCTTGATATAAGTCATTAGGTTGCAGAATTATATTTGAAAAATTAATTGTGGAGAAACATTTAGATGACTAGAAATTGTATCGTTTTATTGATGTTTTTTGTTGGTCATAAGTACTTTATGAATCCTTCACACAGTCAGCCTGCTGCTGCGTCTGGCCCCCTAAAACCTCCTCCTGGCGACGGAGCCTTTGTGGTTCTCTCTGGCACTCCAGAAATTGGCTCCCCGCATGGCCTCCTCCTTCCTGTCTGCACCCTCTGGCCTCAAGACTCTCTCCTTCTCTCCTTTGTCTTTCGGTTCTTCTGAAGCCAAACATGACGGGGAACAATTTAGTGTGATGTTTTAAATGTGAGCTTACTTTTTACGTAGCCCACTTATTGCTCCGAGCTCAAGTCTTTTCTGGGGATGCAAGGCTACTTCACTACTTTACTACACTACTTTACCCAGTGTGAGCAGATGTCTTCTACTCAGCCAAAGTGGAGTCCACTTTATCCAGGAGACTGTTGAGCACATCGTTGAGCACATCGTTGAGCACATCGTTGTCTCTCACATTCTTCCAATTCCTTGTCCAAAAATGCATCCAGGTCATTAAGAGCATTCAGGATATCTTATGTCTGCGGCCAGGCTTTGAAACAGCTAATTTTTGTGACAGATTGACCAGCTGCAGGTTTAAAGGAACCGTATGTAGGATTTTGGCCAAAACTGGTACTCCCAATTTCTCCTTTCTGCTTTTGAAAAACAGAGTGACTTTAATCTTCTGAATGCTAGTGTCCTTAACTGACATGCTGTTCCACACACACCTGTGTTCCAGGTCCATGGCTGTGGGGACAAGGCCAAGAGCCACGCCCGCATGCGCATCAGCAAAGAGGGGGTGCTGTACGCCGGTAGGTGGGGTAGTACTGTTTTTTCTTTTACTTTTTTTTTATTTTAGTGGACAGAAGGACAAATCCATGGACCCCAACAAGAAAGCCTACCTGCAGAGGAAACTGGACTCCAAGCTCAAAGACATGTCTACTCAGAGGAAAACTAAAGCCAAAGAGAAAGAGCCTCAACGATGAGGAGCTTTTTGGGACGTATGATCGCATGTGTGTGTCGCTGCTGTGTAAAAAGACACAAGTTGATAAATAAATTATTTTTAGTGTACACTATCCGTGCTGGGTCTGTTCCTCAGGAGCATGTGCATGTGTGTGTTCAAGACTCATGGGGCAGAAGCGCAAAGTCTGAGCGAGCACAGGGTCTCATGTTTGAACTAAAGTTATCGTGTGTGTGTGTGTGTGTGTGTGTGTGTGTGTGTCAGGGCGGCCTCTAAGGGTCTGTCGGTGAGCCTGATGGAGCGGGTCATCCAGCTGTGTGTGTGTGTCTCCTATCCTGTTCAATTAAAGGCCTAAAAAGCACCAAAACATATTCAAACTTGTGCGCCATGTGGGAAACCCATGTTTGCACTTAGACTTTTGTTCATGGTATTAGTTATCAGCAAACGGCTTTCGCCTGTATTCGTTTTGAAATTAACTTTAGTTAGGCTTGAGATTAACCACTTTACTCATCTGAGATTTCGGTACACTTGTGTTTATGAGTCCCCAGGAAAAGCGCCAACCACGGATAATAATTTCCTTTTGTGGTTTGAATTATGAGTTGTGGCATTCTCTGCGTTCTTGTGGAGTAATGAAAATAACACAGTAGGAAGTTATTTACATGTTGGCACTTGGCGGTTTATATTTGATTAATATCTTCACACCAGTATCATATTACACCTTTGCATAATATAGTAATGTAGTAATAGCAGTAGTAGTCAAAAGTGGATTCACAGCTTTGAAAACCTCAGAGGCAAACGTCACTCTGGTATGAGGTGAAATCTTTCCAAGTCCAAACAAAGGAAGAGTTATGTAACAGAGTTTGGATTTGGGCCAACCGAAGTCCAAGACAACGTGTTCATCCACAGTCCTTTGTCAGTAAAGCAGGTTTTAAGTCTCCAGGGAGCGTCATTTCAAGTGCTAAAACTGTCAGACAGTCAGTATGTCACCACACAGAAGTCTGTAGAGGGCAGAGGTGTGTTTTTATTACACTTTTGGCTGCAGCATAGTACCTTCACTTGCATCTCTAAACTGAGCGAAGTCACGCTAAAGATCGTCCCTCTGCCACAGCAGCACCACACCACGCTGTGTCTACCCCCCAAGTGTGCTGCAAGGTGCTGAAGACATTATTCTGTAGAGAAGGATTACAGTCTTTCAAGGAGGCAGATTTATAAAAGAGTTCAGAATGTAGCACGGTGCCAGTGAATTATACTGAAGTCTTCATGGGGCAGGTTTTAAAGGGCATACTGTATGTGTAGGATTCTGCTTGATTCAAGTTGTCTTGACCGTACCATCATTACACTTGTGATGGATGCCACTTCCACTGGCGTGTGCTGTATTTAGTACGGCACCATGAGATACAAAATGGTATTAAAATATGTGTATTAAAATAAGACAAAAAATACAGATAGCAGTTTAAAGGAGGCTGGAGCTATGCAACTGTCAGAGCAGGATTGAAGTCTTAAAGATATAGGAATTCCCCCCTTTTTTTGTTTCGTCAGCCATTTAGTGCTAAGAGAGTGCCAAATTTGTGTACAACCATTAAAATGAGGCGATGCTCCTACCCATGAGAACAACTTTACATGTTCCAGGCATGCATCGGCAACATCAGAGACTTTCTTACTGTGCATCACTGGCAACAAAATGAGTTTGAAACAGAGACAAAAAAAACTGTTTAAAGGTGACATAGAATGGAAATAATGTTTTTCTTGGTTTTCATGAATTATGAGAGGTTATGCATAAACAAAGAGCTATCATGAACATGAGGCATGGTTGTGCCCTCCTTCATATGAACATCTTGAACTTAGAAATAGACACAAAAAAATGGGCAAATTAGAAAAGAGTCTGCTTGTGATGTCAGACATCGCAAAGCCATTGAAGTTCAATTGGGGTTGGCAAAGAGGGCACCATTTAGTCAAACAGACCATTTCAATACCCAGCCTAAATATATGGTTTTAATTAGTCTTGTAAAATTGCAATTGAGTTTATTTTTTTTAAATCAAAGTTGAATATACTATTTTAACATCAGAGAACACCGTGTAATACTCAATTCATCCATTCTATGTCCTCTTTAAGATAAAAGAGGTACATCATGTTGCTGTAAAGGGGGCGGTCAGTAGAGCAGGATCGAATTCTTAAGGGGGCAGATTTTAAGTGGGCTCGGGCTGCTATTGCCCTCTTCATACATACCCGGCGAAAAGAACGCAAAAACCCTCTCTGTGAATTTGTCTCTGAACGTGTACATAATCGAAGAGTCTGTGGCGTTGAGGAAGGTCACTTTGCCTTTGTCGTAGTCCAGCTCCACCGTGATCCGCTCTGGCTTCGAGCGCACGACCAGACGAGTGCGGGGGGACGTCTGTGCCCAGTAGGTGTAGCTGTTGCACAATCCGATTACCCAGAATCCCTCAGCCGGGTTCAGAAACACCGTGTCCTTCCTGTTGACGGACTCGCGGGCGACCCCTATGTACCACTCGGTGCCCTCACCCACGTCCACGTCCCAGGAGTGCTTCCCTGACGTGAAGCCCGCAACACTGAGCACTGCCATGCGGCTGCTGCAGCGCTCGTGGTTGCTAGGCACCGGACACCTTTTCCCATAATGCACACTGGTGAACTCATCGGAAAGGACGAGGTTGGCCTGTGCTGTGTTGGGATCCAGGTAGAGAGGATCTAGAGGGAGAAGGGGAGTGGAGCCTATTATTATGGCACTACTGAAATCAACCATCAACTACTAGCATTGGAGCAAACTACAAAAAGGTGATTTGTAGGCAGATTGAAAAAGTTCAATCTGCCTACAATCATAAATCTCGCTAATGTTCTTAGCATACTGTACTGAACCGTACAACCCCTTCCTCAAACTATCTCTTTCACCTTCTTCGAGAGGTGGAACATTTTAAATACCCACCCCCCCTCCTCCCCACACACACACACACACACAAACACAAGCCAATCCGAAAACCATTCATGTGCAGACCATGGGGGCCTACAGGCACAGGGAACAGGACTGGCGGCATTCTAAAGCCCTGTGCAGTCTCACTCACAGTGATAAACCATGTCAGCCATCTTCTTCCACACGTCGTACTTCAGTGAGCTCACATGCTGTGTAGAGTCAATCAGAGCTTCGGTGAGCACCTCTGGCTCCTGCATGGTGAACCGCAGCCTGGAATACACATGGGAGAATGAGGGATGATCAACACACCAGTGAGAGCTGGAGAGCTGTCTTTTGTGGAGTTTATTTGTGTAGACATTAGATCATTCAGTTACAGTTTCAGAAAGACAGAATGGAGAGTGAAAGAACAATATGCAAGTTAAAACAGATATTCACAAAAACTGAATAAATATATTGATATAGCTGAGTGATACTAATTTGTAGTTGTCAGCACTATAGCATGAGTGTGGTGACATTTTAAAGAATGCATGAGCTGAGGTGTTTGTGTATGGTGGTAAACAGAAGGAGGCCAATCTATTTTTGAAAAGATTATGAATGTGATGATTCATACCTGCTTATTGTCTTCTTGTAGTCCTTCAGGGGAAGAAGAGGCACATCAGGATATAAACAAAGTCAATCCTGAACATTCATATATCTTTGTAATAGTATTTGACATACAGTATGTTATATTAACTTAAAATAACATACGTTTAGAAACCGGATGTCGCTGCTGTTTATGGTTTCATCAGCGTCTCTTATGATGGCGGACAGGTCATCCACCTGCTTAGAGATGTCCTCCAGCTTCGTCCTCACCCGCTCGGCCTTCCTCTCCTCCTCCTCTCTCAGCAGGGTCAGTCTAGCAGCCTCTTCCTCCCACAGGAAACTGTGCAGCTTCTGAAACTCCTCTTTAATCATCTGCTCTGTCTCATCCGCCTGTGTCTGCAGCAAAGCAGACGGAATCACCAGAATTCATCATTATCACACAGAAGTTGGTAATACAGTTGTGCAGAGATGTGTAGGCGTAGCTATCTTTGTATAGGACCTTGGGAGCGAGGACATACAGTACATGGGAACACAGTCATGAACATTATGCTGGATGTGCTACCTTAATGTAGATCTCTGTCTCCCTCCAGTTGTCTCGGACTCGTTCAAGGGTGCTGAGATGATTAGACAGTGAGGTGTACCTGGGAGAGATGCCAGCCTGAAGGAGAAGACAACACACTTTTTCATGGTTGAGATTGACATTTGGGGAAAAACAACCGATTTGAGACAACACACTTTTTCATGGTTGAGATCTGACAAAAAGTCTACAAAAACAGTCTAGCATTTTGCATTATGCATCATACATCATACACAATACACCATGCCTCTGCCACCTAGAAACACTCATCAGTATCATGACAGAGTAAAGCCGGCATATAGTGACCTCAGAGCCACTTTATGCATGAATGGGCAGAGAGACACAACAGTGCTCAGCCAGGCTTTACATCTTTTACCATGAGTACAGAAATGCTGTGCTACTATCTTATCTGAGCCAATCTAGGCTAAAGAAGAGAGGGACTATATTCAACTACCCAATTACCTGATATAGTTGATATATACTTGATATAGTGCTCAGTTCAAAACCCAGAATCCATGACTGTGTGGGGTGCACTGGTGCCTATGGCATGGACATGTTGCACATGATATCTGGCAAGGCACAATCAATTCTGAATGATGTAGGCCTACACAGGTTTTGAGCTACATATCATCCAGACAATTTTCAGGGAAGACCCCAAATATTTCAAGAAAACAATATTTCAAGAAACATTGCAAATACTGTCTAATTGAATACGTCATGGATTTAAAAAAATAATGTTTAACATGATTATAAAGTCCCTTTACGGTTAAGCCGGAATAGGACACCATTTAATTCTCAAAACTAGTAAATGATCTCCTCAGTTCCAAACATTTAGGCTACAGCATGTTGTTAAATGAAGAGGTGAAGCAACACAGTAAAAATGCCTCATGTCCCAACTTTTTTTGAGACATGTGTCGTCTTTGAACTATTCTCAGTTAAATATAGGGTTGACATATTTATAAATAATAGCATTCTTTTTTATTCCCATTTTACAAAACATTCGGGCTATAATTTCTGCCACAAAATCAAACTGCAGTATCTCACCTTTCGGTCTTTGGCTGCATCCGCGATGGTGCAGCACTCGTGGTTCCTGTGATCCTTTGACACCTGACAGACAGTACAGATTGGTAGTTCATCTCTCTGGCAGAAAAGCTTGTATCTCTCGTTGTGCGTGGCGCAGACCTCCTCCAGTTTCAAAGTGGCAGCGGCACTCTGCTCCACCTGGAACCTGTCCGCGGCGATCTTCAGCGCCAGGTTGATAGGCGGCCGATGCGTGATCTCCAGCCGGCGACAGATGGGGCACTCGCGCGCGCCCTTTCGCTCCCAGAAGTCCTGCAGGCACACCTTACAGCAGCTGTGTCCGCACTGGAGGGTCACTGGGTATTTGAACACCTCACCGCACAGAGGGCACTCTACGGCCACCCTAGCCACAAGAAGAGCCTCCATTTACGCTCTTCTCGATTTTCGCTATCCCGCTCTAGTGAAACTGGCACCTGTGTGTTTGTGTGGATTCCTTGTGTCCTTCTGACAAGGACCTGCAGAACAAGAGGAACGTGATCTACAGTTAGTGATGTCATTACTTCCTCATACTTGTCTCATCCTTGCTCAAAGCCTTAAAAGTCACAGTCATAATGCATAATGAAAACAAAACAAAAAACAAACAACAAAAACGAAATGAAAAATAGACCATTACAAATGATGACTTTGAATATTTTATTTATTCTAGAAAAAAGATTATGTACAAAGATTGTTTCTATTCCCCAGCCAATGGCCCTTGGCAGATCCAGATTATTGTGGCACACTATATAAACTACTCAGAGAGTAGGGAGATGGCAAAGAGGTAGCTTTAACCAGTTAGTAGCTAGTGTAATAAACATAGCATAATATAACACATATTACAGTGAAAGGATTAATATAAACTGATGAGTTTAATTATTAGAATGAATACAACTGGTTTGTAAAATAGGCTAAGGGGAACAATGTGAATACACTGCAGGGAGGAAAAAAAGTCACCTTGTTCTTTTCCCCAGTCTGTTTGCGGTGTGTACATTTTATGTGCATTTTGTTTTACTGCATTAGAAAGCAACTGGGTTACTTGCAGTTACAAGGCAATATATAAATGTTTTAACCCATGAAAAGAGCGTGTGAGAGAGAGAGAGGGGGGGGGGGAATACATAAAGAAAGGTCTAGCTGCATCAAAACATCTCCTTATCGTAATACACATTCACAAACAGACATTCTGGAGCAATGATGCATTCATATAGTATTACACCTTGGGATTTCCCCCAAGGTGGATTAATGCAAATTATTAGTAACGTTTAATTCACCATTTCTCTTTAGAAAGGCTGCACATGACAAATGTTATAGTGATTTGCCACTAAATCTTTCGTCTTCAAAATGTCAACTTCAACTTTTTTTGTTGAAGGTACTTCTACACTAATGTGGCATGTATGTGATATTTGTGCCAATGCACAATTAAACTGTGTTCATTGGCAACATAATGACATAATCATCACTAAAATAGTTTTTCATACATTCCACTTTTACTCCAAACATTGGATTCTGTCGTTATGACTATACCATTGTCAAAGACTTTTTTCCAACATAATAAATGCTATGTAAAATTATTGGCATTTTTTATAGCCTAAGTCAACCACCCAAATATCTCAATCAGTACAAATAATAGCCTTATATGTGGATAGGAAAAATGTATATCTTGTCAATTCAAATAATTGGTCAGATTAAAGACTAGACCTGTCACACACAAATCATTCATTAGATTATTACAATACCATTTGATGAGTGAATACATGTAGTACTTACTGGCTTTAACATGCAGTCTATATGTTACTCCAGTTTTATTTCCATATATGCAAGACAGATTACAAAGACGTATTGGGAGGCATGCTACCCGTTAGCTAGCTATGTAACGACCCCATAACCATTAGGATTATTCATTGAACTGAACAAAATGAGATGGTAACCCTAATCTTTGGTCTTAGAACAGGGGAAATAGAACTTCAGCTTAATGTTGCCAAGGTCCCAGAATCGACCCCTGGGAACTTTAATGGATTTGTGGTTTAACAAACAGCTCTGGAGAAAATTAAGAGACCACTGCACATTTTTCTGATGTCATCCTGTTGCTGAGTGACATGAGTTGACATTTAAAATTAAGGGACCATTGCAAATTTGAATATGAACGTCGACTCATTCGAATTTCACTCATTCGAATTTTCTCCTGGGCTGTATATATCTAGGCAAAAGGCTTCTTGTTTCAGCCAGTTGTAGCTGATGTAGTAACAGTACCTTTCCGCTTTCTACAACAGAAAAGGGGCAAAGGAAAACTGTAATTTTGGTATACATTAATATTACATATTACGCCTAAATAAAGTAATAGTATATTTCTGTAACAAATAAAATAATAAAATGATAAAAATTATAAAGTGTGTACTGTGTAGCATAATAACTATTACAGTTGGGTGAAAGACAAGTTAGCAATGAACTAAACTTAATTAAATGAAGACATGTCACATTAAAATATTATAATATGAGGGGTATTGGCACAGAGAATGGTAAACATGGTCAGTATGTGGTTACAGAGGGCTCCTCTTAGCCAAATGTGGCCTACCCCATGATAAAGAATGCTATCGTAAGTTTGAACTGAGTACAGCTGATGGTTCGTATTCCCATATTGTACAAGTCACATGAGCTTTGTATAGTCCTTGCACTTCAGCCATAAACCAGCTGAGAACATCACTGTCAGCAGAAACAATCTTTCACCAGCTGAGGCTCAGAAAAAACAAACAAAAGAAAAGCTCCACTGCAGGAAGAGTGAGAGTTTGGACAGTTGGGTTTACTGACGTCTGTTCCTTCAGCCAAGCCCTTCCATCTTCCACAGCAAGAACTCCCAACTTGAAAAGGGGTCCAATCTGCACACTCCCCCTGGGGACACCTGCTGGTACTCCAGGGGAGCTCACAGAGTTTTCAGCCGAGGGATGACTTGGAGCGATGTGGGGGTTTGTGTTTTTACTATCAAGTAAACAATGTTAGTTGAAGGAGTTCTAGTCTACAGCTACAGAACCTGCAGACGTTCTTGACTGTGGTGGCGTCAGTGAAGGAAAAGTATGACAGCATCCCTCTGTGACGTCTCTCCTGCAAGCTGATCTGGAGTCATTTCTGAAGAGAGGAAGTCCCTGTATGGCTCTTATTCCAAGAAAGGACTCCTGACGTGAGCTCAGACAAAGCCAGGTTTCATGGACGCACTACGGCACCGTGGGCAACCTTTAGTTCCGTTCGTCTGTAGACACCTAGAGAGAAAAAAGAAGACAAGACATGTTAGTCAGGGCTGTAATAATTTGATATCTGAACTTGATATGAGTCAGGAATTCTTATAAAGAGTGAACAGACCTGAGTTTTAAAAGCAAGTAAAAGGTACATTACAAACACACTTTGTAAAAGGAGAGCTGTGGCATCTCCGCCCAACAATAGATCCAGGTTGGTATCCTGAATCTGCTGTTGCAAGCCCCTTAAAAAAGAAATCCCCCAGCATAATATGATCTATCTATTCTATCCACTAAGAGTGATTGCAGTTACATTTACATTTACATTTATTACTTTAGCAGACACTGTGTCCAAAGTGATATACATATGTCAACTATATTACAAGAGATTGCATTGCCCCCAGAGCAACTTGGGGTTATGTGCCTTGCTCAAGGGCTCAACGGTGGAAGCCAGGAATTGAACCCACAACATTCAGGCTACAGCACGCTCACCCAGCTCCTTAAACACTACTCTACCACTACACAACCACCGCCTATAATGTAGTTCCTCTAGCCGCAGTTCCTACAACCATGTATAGGAATAAATGCTCTATTTATCTAGTACCGTAATTTCCTGACTATAAGCCGCGGCTTATACATTGATTTTGCAAAATTTCTTCAGCTATGAGGTTAATACAGGGGGGCAGTTAATATGGTGTTCATATGGTTTTGTTTCTTTTAACTTGCATAAAACACTGTCCTGCGGTTTATACACAATGCGGCTTATACTCAGGAAATGACTATAAGAGACCAAAGTGCCCAGCCCTCCTCCCTCCCCCCACTCAGCGCAGGCTCTCACTTGAGGTGGTAGACGTGAGAGCAGGGCAGGGCCTGCAGCTGCTGGTTCCTCTCTCCGATGGACTCTCCGCACATGCCGCAGTAGAGCTCCAGCTCCTCCACGTGCTGCAGGAACTTGACCACCTGTTCTCGCAGCTCGTCCTGCTGCTCGCGGCCCCGGTAGATCCCCTCGCGCAGAGAGTGCGTCTTCAACACGATCAGCTGCAACGGAGCGGAGAGAGTGCTTCAAATGGACCCATCAGGCAACAACGGCAACATGGACATGCAAACAACGCTATCAGTTGGGGTGGGTGAGAAGAGTGGTTAGCAAAACATCAACTTCAACGCCAACATGAACGTGAATGTAAAGTGCACTGCACTACATTGAAACTGTACAGCCACACACAGACATGTTTATGTTTAGTGACTCATGATCCGTTGATAATGGATCCCCTTTACGAAGAGAATGTGTGTTGAACATGTTCAGCTGTACAGCGAAAATAGTAGTCAATATCTAACCTCAGGCAACAACACTAAAATGAAAAAGTCAGAATGTAAACAGCATTACCGTGAAGCTTTTCAGCAGCTGCACACACATGTTGTATACAGTATGTGAATATGTTTAGTGATTTCAAAATCCTCTGATACTGGATCCCCTCATAAACAGAATGCGCCATCAGCATGGTCAACGGGTGAGATTTAATCATTATCGACATCATAGATGCCAATAAAAGTTGGCATCTACGTCCACATACCATAACATAACATAAATAATAGATTTCCAAAACTAGAGAAGATAACGTATAACGTATCATATAACTTAAAGACACAGTTATGGCCACAAATGTAATGAAGACATTCATTGTGATAGGATTCACAAAGCACACTTGACAGTTGGCAGCTACTATGTACAATGTTATCACAGCTGACTTTGGTGGGTTAAGAGGTCTACACAGCTGAACACATATCGAGCAGCATAAGCTGTTACAGAAGGATTTATTTTGTACCTAGCTGCTTGAATCTCATTTTGGTTGTAATCTCATACATTCAGACATGTAGAATCAGAATCAGCTTTATGGGCCAGGTTTGCGTAAACAAACAAGAAATTTGACTCCTATATAGTTTGAGGCCTATAATGCAGTAGTCCAACATATAACACTGGTCTGTAACGGCTACCCTACATGTTATCTAGATGTTCCTTATACACACCTAATTCCATTGAAGGCACCAGGACGGCTTTATCTGGATTTTTCACTTGTTTTGCACACCAGAGACCACCCCCATCAAGAGCTACTACTACATAACCTGCAGAACAACTGTCTGCACCGTAGTGTTTCCTCATATGTTCATACTGAATACAGAAATCTAATAACTTTATCCATGAGAATCTTAGATAAAGGTGTTTTGATGATGTTTTGGAAAATGGAACTCTGATAAAGGTCAGCTTTAACATGTCTAACCAGTTTCTGGTACATGAGGTAATTCACGATGACGTGACAGTGACGTCTACTGTGATAAAAGGTGAAAGATATCTTTCCAAAAACAGACAACTGGCATTGCAGCACTAACGCACAGCTTACAACAGCTAAGTGGTTCAGAGGTGTGACTTGCCAATGACCAATGAAAAAACACAACGTGACATCATGGCAACAAACAAAGCATGACAGACGAGCGGGCTCACAAGAAGAGAGATGTGTATCGAGGTGTCTAACAGTACCTTATTCCCCACTGATTCTGCCAGGTCCTCTGCTCTCTGCAATGAGTCCAGAGCCTGGAGAAAAAACATGGGAGAAAAATCAGCAAAATCTCTGCACTAGTTAAAATGAAAAAACATCTATCAGCTATTGGAAAGACAGAGAATCTGTATGCACAAAGAGTCCTGCACATCAAAACATTTTCGCGACTACTTTATTGATGATGTTTCGGACCCTTATTTTGATCCGATGAAGGGCTTATGACTGGAACATCATCAATGAAAAATAGTCAACTCTTCCATTCTTTCTTGAGGAAGAGGATGTGCTAACCTTGTCTAGTTCCTTCTGCAGTATCCAGCACTTGCCCACGTTCAGGTAGATGGTTGCCTGTCCCAGCCTGTTACCAATGTCGATCATGATGCACATAGAGGACTCGTATCTAGGAAATGCCCTCTGGAGGATAAAATCACCAAGAGCAAAACCATACAGTATTTACAAGTTAATAAACAGGAACGAAAGCTGTTGCATAGTTAGCTTCTCTTTCCTTTACCAATAATTTAAAGGAGGCATGCCATACTTTTCAATTGTTTTATAACCATCCCTGAGATGCTGTTGTAAAGGGGTTTTTTTAACTGAAGATATGCCTTGGATTCTTTGTCTTATGATGTTCTAGCATACTCTAAAAACCTTATAGGTAGATTTTGTGGATGTGCTTTTATTTTGATATTAAAAATATTCATAATTGGCTTCATTCTGATTGGACAACATCTTAAGGAGGCTCCAGGTGTATTGCTAGATTTCTGATTGCTATGGCTACATCGTATTGATTCAGATTGCTAAAGGCAGTTCTATGTTAACTGGGGAGGGATCATGATAAATGAGAGCTGTTTCTATGTAGGAACCGTGCCCTTTTCTAATTGGACCATGCTCTATGATAAATTCCTTTCTATACCTATTACAGGCTACAGGAAGAGAACAGTCCACTTTGAAAAGCCTGGGTTGTCCCTTACTCCTTTCATAGTTAAAGACTCCTTTCATAGTTAAAACTAACTAATACGACTAACAAGAAGGCCTAATAAACATTGAAAGAGTTGTATTATTTTAACAGACCTTTGTCCAGCAAGTGGTGTATTATAAATAACACAATTCTATACTACAGTATCCAATTCCAAAGGCCTCAGGCTCCTGAGGGACACCAGATGGCTGTCTGGCCACCTCGTACTATATGAGCAAGAGCAGCACTTACGTCCGCGTCATTTCTGCAGCGGTGGACGTCTGCAAAGTTCAACAAGCACAAAGCCTGTAGTGGTCGATCCTCATGCTGAAGGGCAATCTTCATCGACTCCTGTGGGGGAAATAATGTGTTCATTTCTTTTATGCTTTCACAGCACAGACTCAAAGATTTTCTTAATCCACAAGAATTTTACATGTTTTAGAAAAGGGTTTCATCAACGAGCCGCTAACGGCTCAAAAAAATGCTGTGCGCGTGTCTGTATGTGCTAGAGCAGCTAGAACATCGGCTAGAATAGATAGATCATGTTTGCTACCTATTATGGCATTTCTAAAAATTCCCCAACACTGCTTGTACAACAAATGCCACACTGTGCCTGTGACTGAGGCATAGAAAATGTGTTAATCCCTCTTGTCACATGGTCGTGAAAATGGAATGCTTCACCATGTTCTCAATGGAGCCACATCCACACATCACACTTAAAACATGTAGCCTGCACACCTCGTCACTCACACACACATGAACACAAATTCACTCACGAACACTCAATAGTCACTTACACATATGTACTATACACAAAGATGCTACCACAGACACACATGGAACACACTCAGTGGAAACAAACGAACACATACACACATGCATGGACACACACAGGCTTATTATATACACACTGACCCACGGATCACTACCACCAACACTCACGCGCACGCATGTGAACACACACACACACACACACACACACACACACACACACACACACACACACACACACACACACACACACACACACACACACACACACCAATGCCATGACTTCAATGTATATTTCCTGCTGCATTATTAGAAGAGGTTTAGGACTAAGCCACCGGTTTCATTATCGCCTCTGTGGTCCAGCTCCTCAGTAGGAGGCCCTGACTGCCCGCAGGCATATTTATATCACAGGCTGTGGAGCAGGGGGGTGTGGGTAGCAGCAGGGGCACCACAAGCCAACACCATCATCGACCCCAACCACACCAACAGCACAGGCACACACCACCACATCACAGGCTCACAAACAGTAGAACCGCTAACACCAATACCGCTAACACCAAAGGCCCACAAACACCAATACCGCTAACACCAAAGGCCCACAAACACCAGCACCGCTAACACCAAAGGCCTACAAACACCAGCACCATGAATACCAGTAGCACTAACACCACAGGCCTACAAACACCAGCACCGCTAACACCACAGGCCTACAAACACCAGCACTACGAATACCAGCACCGCTAGCCACAGGCTTACAAACACAAGCACCGCTAACGCCACGGTCCTACAAACACCAGCACCGCTAACACCAAGGGCCCACAAACACCAGAACCAATATCATTAGCATTGCTAGTGCCACAGGCCCAAAAACACCAGAACCGATAACAACAGCATTGCTAATGCCAGAGCCAGAATGCCACTAACACCAGCCCCACTAACGCCACAGGCCAACAAACATCAGTGAGACAGCAGTGCCAGAAACACATGGCCCCCTAAAAACAGCACTACTAACTCTAACCGCAGTGACACCTTCAACAGCCCACTGAGACCAGTTAGCACCCCTGACACTAGCGGCACAAAAAACAGTGCAAATAACAGAAGCCACACTGACACATGCAGCATAAGTAACATCAGTGCCACTACATGTAACACTAGCGCCACGGATATCAGCCCCACCAACACTAACTGTTGACACCAGTACCAATAACACCAACACCACTGACACCAGCCCTTCCATCGTCAGTTCCACTAATACCAACACCAGTAACACCAGCATCATTAACACAAATGCCTCTACAGGAACACCAGATACACTGACACTAAAGCCGCTAACACCAGCAGCACTAAAACCAGCTCCACTGACAGCTGCACGTGTTAGTGGTTCCATTCAGTGGTCTTGGTCCCCCTCAAATCGACCAATCGCAGAGCAGAGGTCAAGGGGTCAAAGGGCAGGACGACGCCGAGGAGACAGTTATCGTGGCAACACTGAGAGGAATTACAGCGGATGGTATGCAGGTGATGCGGCTAGCATACTGGGAGAGTGGAATGGGGAGAGTTGACACACAGGGACCTGTGTGTGTGTGTGTGTGTGTGTGTGTGAGGCACACAGAGAGAGAACAGGCATTCCAACCTGCCTTGGTCATCATAGCCATTCACTCTGTGAAGTCTTTTAGTTCACTTGACATTGTAATATGTATTTCTGAGCAGACTGGAGCAAAACGACATTTTGAGTAATTCTGGAATATAGCTTTAACCTTGGAGGCCAGCTTGCTAGAGTTACTATGTCAAAGTAAATAGCTACTTTAAGCTACTGACAAGGCACAAAATATCATTACACTCCTATGATACTGTAGAGAGGGTTCCTGCAGACAAGCCAAAGTCATTTAAACTTTGTAGTGTACAGAAAATGAACTGACTGGTTGCTGCCATCTTGCTAAGAGAAGTCTGTACTACTGTAGTTTATTACCAAATGCAAAAATACCAAACACAAGCTATCGTAAGTGGGCCCAAAACGAGGAGATAATCGACTTGTACAGACTGTACGGCAAGAGTAATTTACTTTGACTAGTGCAGAGCCTGTAGATGTGCTATTTTTTGTTCGTATAACATGAAATTTGGCACTGCACACACCCGTGCCATTAGGATGACACCCACCAAATTTGAGAGCAGTCGAATGAGTTGTTAGAGAGTTATGCGTGGAACAGACAGACAGACAGAGTGACACACAGACAGACGTTCCTTGCATTTATAGATAGATAGATAGATAGATAGATAATAGATAGATAGATAGATAGATGTAGCAAAGCTACATGTAAGGTGTAAATGCATCATCAATACTGCTGCACCAATTAACGTTGTTCTGATCCCCAACACTCATTATCATCCAAAAATAGACGCTCTTAGACTGGAATTGTCCTTTAAATGACAATGGATTTCTATTCTGGGACAAAGTTTTCGGCCTATAATGATCTCCCTGATGGACCAAAACGCTCATTATCATTCTTATCCAATCATCTTCCAAGAACCAGACACAACAGCCAATGAGAAGGTCAAACAGCTTATTATCATTCTCATTCTCATCCAATCATTTACGAATATCCAGACACAACATCCAATCAACACACAAAGATCCCCTCCCTCTTTCTGGTCTGCTGTGCATTGTTCATCACAGGCCCCTTGAGAAAAACCCTACTTCAGCCACAAGATGAGGTCACACACTGACACTGTGCTTTACCTCGCAGCACTCCATGGCGTCGGGCAGGCGGTCCAGTTTCCGGTAGGCCACAGACATGTGGTACTGGCTCATGGCCCGGTACTTCAGACTCCAGCCCTTGCCATAGTCGTTCACCAGCTCTGCCGCTTTACAAGGAAAGAAGAGGGCCTTCTCGTAATCCTACAGGGAGACACAGAGAGAGATTATCTGTTTGTGTCTGTTAGATTCCATGCTCCAACTGTTTAATTTAAGAGATGGGGGGGGGGGGGGGGGCAAGACAGAGAGACTGAGAGAGAGAGAGACACACACAGAGAGAGAGAACAGACAAATCTCACAGCCATCTGCCATCCATAGATCAAGAGGGATTAACATAAATTGTATCCTTTTTTTAGTTTGAAACTTTTCTTTAGAGCCAAACATCCACAGCCACATACCACGAGAATGAAACCTAAGTGATTATTCAATGAACTCCGACTGGCATTCTACATGCATGACTCTGATACACCGAATAGCATGCAGATGATGTTATTCTACTTGCCTTTCCTCACATGTCAGTAGTAAAACTAGACAAGGACGGAGAGTATAGTCTATATTTCGTCATGGGCTTGTGTAACATATGAGAGCATTCTCGGCGTGCCGTCTCTGGTCAGACCAAACACACCGTCTCATCCACAGAGGCCGGGGGATTACTGTCTACAAATCTACAGTGTCAAGGTGAGTACAAAGGCCTATATCAGGACTAGTGCTGCTCCCTTTTCATTTTATTCTGACATGCTAACAATGTGTGCTAGCAATGATGCAAGTTGACCAGTTGATCTTGACACTGGATGAGAATATGAATATTAAATGCTTGTGAAGTGCTTTAATGTGTGTGTTTGTGAGTTTTATAATGTAAATAAATATGCACGTATGACACTGTATGGTACTGTATGACACGCATGACAAGTATGCACCAATCCACAAGGATTGTGTTGGCCAAAACAAGTTAAGTTAAGTTAAGGTTACTCAGTGGTGCTTCGATGATCAAGTAGGTAACGGTGAAAACTGCTTCATATGGAATCTGGAATCCTCAGACCAGGAACATCCAGCATCATTACATTCACATCATTACATTACATTCACGTTCAGGGTCTACCATAAATATGACAATAATTCTCTTTTTCTGCCAAGTTCTCTCTGTACTTTCAAACGGAACTCACTGCACATCTAGTTAATAAAAATTGTGAAAAGAATATCAGAGATAGCATTGATGAAACCCATCCCTCCCATCCGTCCTACCTTCAGAGCGACATAGAAGCTCCCCAGGCTGCAGCAGACCCGGCACTCCAGCATCTTGTCGTCGTTATTATGCGCGTACCGCAGGGCCTTCTCGTAGCTCTCCAGGGCCTTCTGGAAGCAGCTGAGGCCCAGGTAAGCGTTGCCCATGCTCAGACACACCTGCCCGTTGAGCTGCAGGCTCACCGTCGTGCCCTGCATGTTCAGGCAGGTCTTGCAGTAGGAGATGGTGTTCTGGTAGTCGCACAGCTTCTCGTTGCTGCGTGCCAAATTCAGGTACCCTTCCGTCAGGTAGTCGGGGTCCTCCATGTCTCTGGCCGTGTCGATCTGTGCCAGAGCATACTGAGAGAAGAAGTGTTGGGAGTTGTGTGAAAGAGAGTGTGAGAGTGCGTGTGCATGTAGTCTTTGGCTATCATTCAGTGAGCAATGGCCGTGATGAGAAAGAGTAGTGCCAAGTGTAATTTATGAGCCTTCATATCTGAAGCCAGCACTACCACTTGATGAATGGACATCCGAGAAAGAACTGTACTGAACTAAACAGAACTTTCAACTCTGGTTCTAACATAAATGACAAGCAACTTGTGTATCTTGCTGGTGTTCAGCAAGTATTGTGGCCATGCTAATTTGCTAATGAAGTCCTCAGCACACGGAAAGAGGAAAGGGTTTCAATGAGTAAGGAGGTTTGTGTCAACAGCACACTCAGTGGCACAGATCGGGTTGCATGAGGGTCCCCATGCCCCCTTTCCTACGGAAGCTACAAATTATATGTTCCTGAAGATTCAGTGCCCGGCTAACTCAGGGAATTTTGTATGGGTGTCCAAGGTTACTCTGTAGACTCAGCCAACCTATTTGTGTGTTATGTTGATTCATCACCATAAGCTTACTTTTCCAGGTGGTAGGTAAAACACAGTAACACAGAGCCTCTTACTATTCAAATAAACTCTGCTGACTGTCTGCAACGGTGTTAGAAAATCAAATAGTCTGATGGCTCTTCAGATGCCCAATGACATTATTTACCTTGTTGCTCTACAATAGTAACACCACAACAAAGAAAATAGACGTCACCTCCCCACGCCAAATCAGAGAGGACCAAATAAACCCCTAGAGTATGGATTACAGTACGTAGTTTATGCTTCCACGGCCAAGGATCATTCTACAAGCCTTCAGTAATTTGTGCACAGGGGCGACTCTATTGCATAATGCATCTAACCAGGGAAGATCTCCAGAGAAACCCACTTCACAATCAATCTGACTGGACTGATTTTTTAGCATGACAAGAGCCTACCTTTAGCATCTCCTTGTACATTCCAAACTCTGAGTGCGCGGTGATCAAACAGCCCAACACGCGAAACTTCCCTCCTGGGTCTGTGTTCTTCTCCAGCACTTTCTTCCACACTTCCAAGGCCTTCTCCCTCTGGTTGGACTGGTATAGTTTCAGACCTTTCTCAATCTGCTGCTTGGCTTGCTCCTGGCCCATGTCTACTAGCTGTCTGAGTAGGGCATGCATCTGCCTCGCCCCGTCCCGCTTCTCAGACCAATTACTACAGGGGGAGGCAGACGACTCCCGTGCCTGGCAGGCCCCTGTGGTGGTGCGAAGAGAACCGTGACGGAACCGGCGGTTCCTGTCCTCTCCTGACGTCTAATCAGAACACCATGCTCCCGCCAGCTTCCCACGGTAGGAATCCGTCTCTGTTAAGAGGCACAGGGTGAAACGCGGAGCGTTGTTGGAGGAATAAAGTCCCAAACGGAGGTGCTGGCAACGGTGTCCCAGAATATCTTCTCCCTCCACACCCCAGCGGGAGAGAATGCTGTGTGGCCCTGCCGCCAGGACCCCTCTCCCCCCCTCTCCCCCCCGCCCCCCTCACCCCCCTCCCTCCCCCCGTGCGGGCTCTGGCGCTGCCGCAGATGGCCTTGTCACTCTAGACCATGTGTCCCTGCTGGAATCTAAGCACGACCCTCTCAAAAGTCCCCAAGGTCACGACAGGAGCCTCCAGCCATCCAGCCTCCCCCTCAGTCCCCAAAAAACACCACCACTAATTCACCAGGTTTCGCCCGCACATGGGGGACAAAACGGCCTTTGAGAGACATCCTACAAAATGGAAGAAAAGTCCAGCGCAGACCTCCCATGTGGATGTGGGACACTTCAGAAACCTGTCTATAAATAGACAATAGGTATTTCACAACATTGAAGCGGAGCAAGGCGAACTCTCCTCGTGGAGGTTGTAAGTTCCTGTGGGTAGACCTTGTTAAGGCGCACATGTGTGACCCCCCCAAAGCCCCCACTCCCTTGCCCCCTCCCTCTGTGTCAGCAACTGGTGCCTAGAATAGTCCACAAAGTCTGGCATGTTACTGGACTTGAGTTACAGCACCACAGCGTCTTCAAGCACATCAATGGGATCGCATCATGGGCCTCACAAGTGTGCCTTTCTCTCTCTTTCCTCCTCTCTCTCTCTCTCTCTCTCTCTCTCCTTCTCTTCCTCCCTCCTTCTCTCCCTTCCTTGTCCCCTCTCGCCCTGCCTCAAGGATACAAATAGGCTCTTTTTACTGCCTTGCCATTCACAAGATAGGTTACCTTTCCAAAGATAAATCTCTGGGGTTGTAGGTCAACTCTTTGTCACAACACAATTCAGTGCAGTGTTGACACAAGGCATTCACTCAGAGCTCGTAAAAAGAATATACTATTTATGTTAAAAATTTCTCTAAATCCCTCAGAAATGTGCTCTCTCCTTTG
Organism: Sardina pilchardus; assembly: GCF_963854185.1. Taxonomy (NCBI): domain Eukaryota; kingdom Metazoa; phylum Chordata; class Actinopteri; order Clupeiformes; family Clupeidae; genus Sardina; species Sardina pilchardus. The sequence goes on along the minus strand of NC_085003.1, from coordinate 16,411,192 downwards.
AGCAGTTTTTCAATCTCGTAGACAGACCCGAGTATAAAAAAGGAAAGTTATGTATGTCTAATCTGATAATTGTTTGCATACATACTCCACTAACATAACAAAGATCACTGCTACCAATTTGTTAGTATGTGTTTGTTTTATTAATACTCACAAACAGCCCCAGATCTAAAACTGGAACATTAACCTAAGGTTCGACCAGTCTCCATTGTAATGTAATGTTCTACAGATGTCTATCCAGGGCAGTCTACCTTTCTTCTAGTAGCACTTCCTCTGTATTTGTATTGTAACTAACAAAAATAATTGTCCCCAAGTCACTAAGCACACCAGACAATGTAAGGTAGTGTGTGATTCAGACACCCCATCATCTCCAACTGGGGTTAACCGAAGGCATGCACCATATTGCTCCTCTCAGGGCCATTATACCTGTGAGGTTTAACCACCTATAGGAATATCACAGGGATGCAGAGTACATCTATAGTATGGATTGCCCTGAGGAAGACTCAGTAGAGTCGAAACGCGTAGGCTTATCCAATGCAATAAAGGATTTTTAACTTTTTTCACTACATCGGTGTGCCTCGGACTTTTGACTGCCTTAAACACAGCACAAAGTTTCTTTATACAAGACAGTCACAGTTTTTTCAATTACATCTATAGTATATCACAGGGATTACAGGCCTTGTGCACAGGCTAGTGACTAACATTTATCAGCTCACATGCCTATCAACATGTTTCACACTATTCACCAACCATGTAGGTTCATCCACGTCACCCAAAGAGAGTGAATGCACCAAATACAGACAGACTAATATTCAGAAGTACACTAACCTGAGGGTGCCGTGATGGTCGCTCATCTCCATTACCAGACTGCTGCCAGACACTGTGCTCTTCAAACTTCAAACCACTAGGGGGCAACGTAACAACCCCAGATGAAACAACCTGTAATCCACATAAATCATTAATGACATCAGGGGTGCATTTCAACTACTTGGTTTAGTGGAAAAACCTGGGTAATGTAACCCAAAAGAAATGGTAAACAACCCTAAAGAACCCTATAGTACCAAACGATATAAAAGGTACAGGGGTTTATCACTAGACCACATACTCGCAAGACTCACATACTTGGAACACTGCCTTGAAGAGTGCCTTCTATACCTTGACGGTGTCTCCTGGGAAACATGTAAACTGTAACTCTATGAAGTGGTGTTGTAAACCCAGCATGAGATCCAGTTTGGCAACAAACATGTTTATCACTAAGATTAATATAACCTTCACTCTAATTTGAGCTTGTTGACACCACACATTTAGATTGATGTATCAGGTTGTTTAGCTTTATATACTAGCATGTAATAAACACTATCTAAATAATTATGCATTTAAAAATAAAGGCCCAGGTCAAGCTATTTTATAATGAATATTCTCTATTTAATTTGATGGCATATTATTTTGAAATACATAGACAAAGTCAAAGACTTTTATACAAAATTGACATTAGGATGATGACAATTCAAAAGATATTCAGAACACATGGTTGAGCCTTCATCTGTTTTGTTTTTAAAAAAAATCTGACTTCTAAAGGTAAAATGCTTAAAGGTTAGTTGACAATCTGACTCAACCATTCTCTTCAACCAGGGTGATGCACACTCATGTCAATGACACACTGAAAACAGAAGATCTGAGTGTCTTAAGAGATGCACATACTGTAAGCAACCACAATCCCTTTGGTTCCACCTCCTCATCTCACTCTTTATCTCAGTTCATTAAGGAGAGGATGGTGGTGATGATGATGATGATGATGATGATGATGATGGGAGAGGTCTACGCCAGGAGAAAGCAGGACGTCAAAATGGACATGACAGTGATACAGATACAGGCCAGTCATTTCCTTAGTACCTATAGCACTCCTGGACAAATGCACCAACACCCCCACAAAAAGACACAAACATGCTACACATCAATACCATCTAACACATTCCACCTGATATGATGACGAGTCTCACATGACAATGACAGAGTAAACACAATCTTAAGGGGGAAAAAATTATAAAGCCATTATACTGTGTGGTCTCTGATGACTCTTTTCCAACTCAAATTGTTCTCTGTCCAAACACCAGAAGGCTTATCCAGGTAAATTCAGGAGTAACCACTGATCTCAAAAGAACACGTCACTTATGCTCAGTGTTCTTTTAGAGATTAGTGCAGGGACCAATACTGGCACCAGTCAAATCCTAATGAATTCCAAATAATGATTCAATACTAAGTGGCTGGTGAATTTGACCAATTGTCTGTTAGGTAGATAACAAAATATTATAAGAAAAATATAATTTTGAACCCTGGATTAGTGGTTTCTCCTGAAATTACCTGGATAAACCCGTAATGCCCCTTCACAGTACACCCCTCAGCACTCCAAAGCAGTGGAAACACCTGACTGTCTCTGTCTGTCTCTGGTTGGTGTTTGCTGAGAGACTCATGCCAGCACAAACTGCCAGTTTGTGAGGAGGATCTTGATGCCCTTGATGACGGACACGACAGAGGTGGCAGGGTTGAACTTGAGCGTGTTGGCGTCGCCCTTCTTGCACTTGTCCCTGAAGACGTAGACGCAGCCGTTGCAGCTGGCGACCTTCCACAGCGAGGGCACGCAGCTCCACACCTCGGGGAAGCGCAGGCGCGTGAAGCTGTCCAGCAGCGGGTTGTAGCACACCACCGAGTCGCCCTCCGCCACCACGAAGATCAGGTCCTTGTGCACGGTGGCGTGCATGCAGCCGGCGAAGGGCAGCATGTAGGGCTTGATGTGGCAGCACTGCGTGGCCGTGTCGAAGCACTGGATGAGCCGCGACGGCTTGGTGAAGAAGTCCATGTCGTTCTCCTCGCCGCCCAGCAGGAAGATGGTGCCCGCCAGGTTGACCCCGGCCGCGCCCGACACCGCCGTGTCCAGCTGGCTGGTCTCCGTCCACATGTTGTCGCGCACGGTGTAGTAGATGACGGCGTTGGACAGGATGTCCTGCAGCGTCTTGCCGCCCAGCGAGTAGATGGCGTCCTCGGTGGGCACGGAGACGAGCGCGTGGTGCAGGCGGTCGCGGGGCAACGGGGCGCAGCGCTCCCAGTCCATGGTCTGCATGTTGCACTTCCACATGCGCCGCGGGATGGACCCTCCGACCACGTACAGGTCGGCGCCGTGTTTGCACGCCGCCGTGATCTGGTGGCACAGGCTGTTCTGCCCGCTGACGCTGATCACGTCGTCCTCGTCGCAGTGCAGCGACACCGCCAGCGAGTGCGTCCGCGTCTCCTCCTTACCGATCAGGTAGATGTGCACGTTCTCCCCGATCTCCTGTGGGTAGAGGGGGCAGAAGCACAGAAGGAGGTGAGACATTTTTAGATCTCTCTCTCTATCTCTCTTTTCATTAACTGGATACACGAGTGTTTCAGGATGCAATCTCAAGTATTTATGAAGCACTGTAGAGCATCTGTAATCAGCAGTAAGTACTGGTGAACAGAAGGGGTTTAAGGGAAAACTCTGGCAATTTTTCACATAGATCTCCATTTCTCCAAATAACAGTACTATAAAAGACATTTTTAAAAAGTCGGTTCTACCTAGCTCAAGCTGCTGCAGCCAATTAGCCTAGAAATCTCGACGCCCCTAGCGGCAGCAAATGTAATTTGGCTGGCGGGGCTGTCTAGGCACGATCCATTGAGCCAGGGAGCTGAGAACCCCCAGCAGCAGCGTTCCAATCACAGCGTGTATAGAGTCGGTGGGTGGGCTTAACATAATGGTGACTGACATGCGACCAGAAGTTGCGACGGTAACGCATCCTGTTATTTGAAAACAAGAAGATGATTCGTTTAGCGTTATCCTATTGCGTGGAGAGGGAAGGTTACGCATCCTGCTACTTGAAAACAAGAAGATGATTCGTTTAGCGTTATCCTATTGCGGGGAGGGAATTTGAAAGACAACTGTTTATCCCACCCCTCCGATTGCGCCCTGTCTACGGTGAGTGTCCAGACCCTACATCTTGATGTGGGTCTGGCTCGTCAGGCTAGCAGCCAATAGCTAGAGCAGCAAAGCTGCTTCATTAGAGGCATGATTTGAAAGTTTTTTTTCATAGCAACAGTACTCGTTGACCTTCAGAGACAGAGATCTATGTGAGAAATGCCCAGAGTTCTGGCTCTCCCTCTAGTTATGTGTAGCCATGTTCGGATTGTCTCATTTTCACCTTCAGGCTGTCCTGGAGCACACTGGCAAACTCCTCCCTCTCCACCTTGTTGTGGTTTATCCAGGCCTCGATGGCAGATGTCGGATTCTGAGAGCTTGGAACGCCATCTGGAACATGAAATAAGAGAGTCCTGTTATCAAAATCAAGCTATCACATCAAGTTATAATGAACAGCGAGATCATCTTCTTTTTCTGTTGGATAGAGTGAAAGAGATGCCAGCAATGGAATACAAATCCAGTGTTTATCTAAGGTCCTATGCTAAACATACGTTCAACTTGCCTTTGATTATATCAATGAGAAGCCGCAAGGGGAGGTTCAGAAACTCTTCTGTTTGGTGGAGCTGAAGGAGGTGGATTTTTGCACAGTGTTTGCCTGCTGTGTAAAGCTCATTGTCACTGTGTCTGTCAGCAAGCCACATAACCTGGTAGGCAATAAAGTAACACAACACATAACCAGATCATTCCAGGCACAGCTGCAAACAGACAAGACGGAGAACTACACTGGTACATCAGAGTCCCCATCAGGGCTGTCAGTGTACACACCTGTAAACAGTTTTTGACCTCTACTGTACGCGAGAGAAAGCGTGAGCACTCCTCGAAAAGTGCTGTGAGCTGATACATATCGGACATCTCGTAGGTGTCTTGAAGGTCCTCCACCCGGAGTTTGATGGTCCCGTGGTAGATGTAGTCCACGAGCAGCTGGAAGACGGACGCGCTGACATCTTTGAGTTCGATGTTGCGATCGTGGGTCTCCCGGAGATTGGACGTGAACATGGAGCGGAAAAAACTGCTTTGAGCAGAGAGAACCAGTCGGTGGAGTTGAAACTCTTTGCCGTCGACCAGGACGGTGACATCTGCAAACAGGCCGTCTTCTAAACACAAGTCCATGATGCTTTTCACCACCCGACTAGAGTGAGAGCGGTCGGTGAACGTGTACCCCAGAAAGTAGTTGTCTTCTCCCACTGAGCCTCCGACGCTCAATCCTCCCTCGTCGCCACCCTCCATACTGTCTGCAAATAAACCATGACAATGATTTATTTTAATGAACGCTGTGGTTTGTGTAAAGTCGCAAAGAAATGGGCATAATTGATCGGACGTCATATCAGATGGCAATAAGGCCATCCTTAAAAATATTCTTGTTTGCCGTAACCCGACCGACCCTGTCAATATACACTAATCCAGCGAAACACGGAAGTAACACAACACCGCCATTACTGCGTGCCTGGCTGCTAAGAAATTAGCCTGTTGGTTCCATAGGCGGCTGTTGCAGAAGTTAGCTGTCATTAATACACGTCTTAATACCTTATGGTGTTAATAAATTACCTTCATTGGTAAGTTTTGGTACAGTCTGACATCATTGATCCAATGTTCCCTTTCACCTGACATTTTCATTCATTAGCAGTCCTCTTGTTAGACATTCTCTGACAGGATGCTTTCATTGAAAAGCACAGACAAGTGTCACTCGTCACACTCGCAGGCACGCAGTAATGGCGATATTCAAGATGGCAGCGCCCATAAAGTTCGCGCTGGATTAGTGTATAGGGCCGACCCAAACATTTATTTTTTCCCCCCTCTAGTCCGACCGACTTGCCGGTTGCAAATTGCGTTAAGACCGACCGAATTTTTTTTTAATTAGGCCTATTATTCTTCAAACACCCAATACAAATGCAATACAATAATATGATATTTTCTTAAGTAGCCTATTGTGAATACAAATTGCCTACATACAAACGTAGGCTGCGTTCTTTCTTCCAAATAAAAAAACCTGTGGCGTCATATGTTTATGTTTGTCATGCGCTACAGGCTATGCTTCCAGTCTCATTCACTGCCAGTGGTTCGCGCTTGACTGTAGCCAAGAAAATGTTCGCGGCCAACGTCAAAACTTATACTAGTTCGGGCACTATTATCCACCTGAAAACGCATTAAACACTTGAACATTTAGATGACTTGGCACGGAGTTATGTCCAGATATTTTCCCGGACACATCCCTTCTCCCCATTCGTGTAACGGTGACCGTGTCAACAGACTTAAATGAGACCTAAAGGTTTTGATGGAAGACACTCAACAAATTGAGGACGTGTCAGCATTAAGTGGTTTCTTTTGGATTGAAACATTTAAGAGACCCGTTAAGGGATCGTTCTACTACAGGCTAGCAAGGACAGCAATTCTTCAAGTGGTTAAGAACTAGCTAGCCTACTGGTGGAGAAAAGAAAGCAACGTAATGTCTCTGATTTGTAGGTTGCATTGACACGTCGTAGGTAGCGGTGGATGCAAGTAGCCTAGACCGTATAATCTAGTTAGGCTACCAGTAAAATCATTGAAATGAACATTATTTTTGTCATAATAGATTTTCATATGATATATTTTTTGTTTACTTCTCTGACAGTAGGCTACAGCATATTTAAAGCTATAGCCTACATTTTAGTCAAGTCAAGTTTATTTGAATAGCACATTTTATACACAGGTAATTCAATGTGCTTTAGACACAAAGCAAGTAACAAATAAAAGCAGAGAAGGGCAATATAGTCAAAGAATAATTCAAAAGGTAAAGATCATTATAAAGCAAGAATTTAAGCAAGAGTGTTTGTGTGTTGTTACAACAAATTGGATCTAGTCATAGGTGTGCAGATAACATACGGTTAATGCACCCTCTATAAAGTATGCTGATTTTTGTTAAGTCACGTTCAGAAATATTACCATATTGCCAAAAGTATTGGGTCACCTGCCTTGACCCCCATATGAACTTCAGTCACATCCTATTCTTAATCCATAGGCTAGGGCTTAATATGACATTGGTCCACCTTTTGCAGCTATAAGAGCTTTGACTCTTCTGGGAAGGCTTTCCAAGGTTTAGGAGTGTTTATGGGCATTTTTGACCATTCTTTCAGAAACGCATTTGTGAAATGTTGGACGAGGAGACCCTCAGTCCCCTTTAATTCATCCCAACGGTGTTCTATTGGGTTGAGGTCAGGTGCAGGCCAGTCAAGTTCTTCCACACCAATCTCTGTCATCCATGTCTGTATGGACCTTGCTTGGTGCACAGGTACACAGTCATGCATATACCTTGTGGAAAGCCTTCCTAGAAGAGTTGAAGCTGTTATAGCTGCAAAGACTGGACCAACGTCATATTAAACCCTATGGATTAAGAATAGGATGTGACTGAAGTTCATATGGGGGTCAAGGCCGGTGACCCAATACTTTTGGCAATATAGTGTGTGTCGTGTGTGTGTGTGTATGTACATATATATACTGTATATATATATATATATATATATATATATATATATATATAACACATGCAAATGATTTTAAATTCATACCAACAAAATCGCCGTGACCAAAAATGTACTTTTTTTTTTTACCTTGAATCTTGAAAAAAAAAATATTTGCCTACCTACCGACCCAATTTGTTTGGGGGGGGGCTGTTACTGCAAACAAAAGTATTTTTAAGGATGGCCTAAATAACATATCTTACCAGGAATGTGTGCTCACAAAATCCAAAGCAGTTTTCATTCAACTCGAGCAGATGGGTCTGTCTGTCTAAAAAAAACAAGTTTGACACGTTCGTGGATGTGATGTTTGTTCTAATGTCTTACCTAACCAACACAGCATGAGCCCCATCAAATCTACCAACACAACTGGTCCCTTTAAATCCTGAAGTCCAATGATATACATAAAATATACCAAACATCAATGATGTTGCCTCTATATCATGACTATGATGAATTCAGATGACAAACGAACACATGAGGACTGGCAAACTTCGGAGTTAGACAGCTAATGACGGCCTGTTCAGTTTATGGCGCGAGTGGTGGCGCGCCATTATCATAATGGACTGTTGTATGAGGTTCTCGGAGACAAAATGTAACTTACCATGTAGTCAGGTTTATTTATGTAGGTATAACGTCAGTTAACTGAAATAAACTGGAACCACAACAGCACGAGAACTACTAGAAGCCACGATATCCTTACTTGCTAAACCTGTAACGTTAACTAACTGTTTCAAATAACAACTTCCTAGCTTCAGCCAAATTAACACATGCACAGCACAACACTGAAAAACGATGTTGCCATTGCATGCTTCCGAGGATAAAGTAGTACTGTACCAGCTTCTTTACATTACAAAATGTGCAGTGATGTAGGCTACTTTTACTGTCTATGCTACAGACATGAGAAAGTAAACACCACGCTTTCAGGAAGTATTTTTTGGTTTCTCGAGTCAACACTAAGGCTAAAGCCATCTTTCATTGCTGCCACCATGTGTCGGAGGTCTGTCATTACAGGTCCTGAATGCGCAACATATTTATTTATCAACGTTATAATTAATCCGCACCAAATGCCATTCATGAGTTTAAGCAGGCCTAGACTAGATAAGGACTGACACACCTTATGTAAAGTTACTACAAGTGGTGATAGAAAATAATTTATTGTCACAAACATTTTACTAAAGTAAAGTCGTGGCCAACTATAGACTACGTTTGCATTTTTTTTACCATACTGAGTGGTTTCCGCAGGTGGAAAACTAAAGCTTATGGCATCTACATCGTCCCAGGGATTTGAAATGGAAAGTAGTCCAACAAGGGATGGAAAAGATCGAGTGTACTGGCAGCTGCAGCAATCACGCGGACAGTGTAATATTTTATTTCCGCAAAAATGCAAGCAAAAACGCCGTGGTTTGTAACTGCGTGGCTTTTCTTAGGGTTTGGTGGGCTGAGGGATGTTCGGGACTTGACAGGTGAGATGACTTTCTATGCATTTGCTTGTGTTATAATCTCGTAAGAATAATACTTCGCCTACCTATAGGCTCATTCGTGAAGGTGTCTAGGTTACATTAATTTACTTAGGCGATGGCCTATTTACTGTTAAAACGTCTAGAATAAAACTATTTTTCAGCTCTTTGACAACTTCGTTATTTCTGGACAAACGTTTATCTCGCCTCAATCTTGCTAATTTAAAAATGTTCTCCCGGTAAATTAAATAATTTGTGGTATGGAAACCATCATGTAACAAAAAGCATGGAAAAGCAAACAAACAAACGATTATTTAAATCACACATTGCTTTATTGTAGAAGAAAATATTTTCACCGGTCATAGGCTATGCTAAGGCACTCTACAGCGCACACACCCTTCGGTTCGTTCGATTCGGAGCCAGCATCGAATACTCTGAATTCCCCTGGCCAGACCTCTACCCGTCCTGTCCTGATAAACGGCCCAGCAGATGGTTGTTTTAGCACCATCTCAGTTTGTACGACTTTCCATTGATACGGACCAGATTTTTACATCTGTGCACTACTTTCACTTACCTGTGTATGTTTTCGTCTTCTAGTTGCAAGGACATATATACTGCTGGCAGATGCTTCTCCTGGTAACCATGGGGGTCTCAATCCCCAAGGCTTTGTCAAATCTATCAGCGATGCCAATCGGATGTATGAGGTAAGACCTCTGTTGATATTGTGATACACTCAAATGTTTTAATGTTAGAGACACAATCTGACCCATCCCCAGATCATAGGGGATTCTGGGACAGGCCTGGCCCTGACAGCCTATTCACCAGGGCCCGTATTCACAAAGTATTTTATCTTACCACTAAGAGTACTCCTAAATCGCGGTAAAAGATTTAAGTTAGGAGTTTTCCCCTAAAAGTTATTCACAAAGCCTTTCAGACCTACTTTTAGTAAGGAGAAACGCCCACTCCTAAACTAAAAGTGAGTCTTCGTTGCTATGGTTGACGTCATTACTCATGCACGAGCTTGATGAAAGTGACCACCTTGATTGGCTGGTGATTATAACGCGGGAATGATGGCAAACCTGACAGGTGTTAGCTGGTGAGAATGCGTGCGCTATGTCGGGCTGTGAAGGATGGAAGATGATGAATAAATAGGCATAGCCTTAATGAATAAAGAGTAAAGCAAGCCTAGGCTTAATGAAACACTATGGACTGGAGCAGTATATTTGCAACCTGTTTTAAATTAATCTGTATGAAAACACGTAGCCTCTATTTGCAAAGAGAGAAGCGATTTAATTTAATTAGGCACAATGAGACGTTACATTTAGTTTACATGCAATGGTGGTTTTGGTTGTCGGTGGCATTATTGCATTTGCATCCTTAGTTGCAATGCACATTTATTCCCTTGCATGACAGCGAGCTCCTGCACTGCACGGTCATTTCAAAACATCGCGACGTGAAATGCCACTAAAAGCGGGTTGTGAATAGGTCTTAGTGAGTTAGAAGTCCTCTCGAGTTATTTTACGCTGTCCTAGACTTAGGAGCTACTTTTAGGTTTAAAATGCTTTGTGAATAACTTTTAGTGAAAAAAATTAGGAGTCATAAAGTTAGGAGTGACACGCCCATTATTTTTAGGAGTTCCTCCCTAAATTCGCCAGTTAGGAGCTACCCAGATAGCAATTAGTCATTGAATCTACGTTAAATCAACATTACCTCGTCAACACTAGAATCATTGAATCAACATCGCACTGCAACGTTGATTCTACAACATTTTGCACCCTCTATTATCATTGAACCAACGTTGAAAGTGTAACTACAAATCAATGGAATTTCAATGCTGTTTCAATGAAAATTAATATTGAAACAACGTTGAAATTACAGCCCAACTAAAGATCAACGTGATTTCAATGGTATTTCAATTGGTATTAAACCAGTATTAAGCAGGCAAAATATTGGTAAATTCATATCCTGCTTTATCTACAGCCAGGATAAATTAGGCTAGCCAGAAGCAGGCTGTAGCCTAGGCTATGTCTGGTTTAGGCTACACAAGCTTGCACAAATAACCATGGACAACTTCTTATCAGTTTGAAAAGCAAGTGCATTTATTCATCCACTCTTAATTCAGAAATCCACGTGTGCTGTGCTTCGCTGCCAACCATTCCGTATAGCATCCCTCCATACACCTCCCGGTTGCAGTCATCGTCCACCATCCAGCTGCAGTGAGACGGCAGAGATAGAAGAAAAAAGACAAGTGTAAGAGAAATGTGTTCAACTGCTGACGGCTATAAGTGAAACATTTTGACAGCGATAGTAAATATTTTATGTAAATCATATGAATATAATAACTTACTGAAAACGTAGGTAGGCCATGGACAACTTCTTCAGTTTGAAAGGCAAGTGCAATTTATTTATCCACTCAGAAATCCACGTGTGCTGTGCTTCACTGCCATTCATCCATAAACCTCCCGGTTGCAGCTAGCATCCTCCACCATCCAGCTGCAGTGAGAAGGCAGAAATAGAAGGGGAAAAGAGACAGTGTTAGAGAAATGTGTTCAACTAAAACTGATGGCTACTTACAAGTGAACCTTAAGAATAATCATAGAATTTATATATAGAAGATGGTGTTAGCATAACTCCGTTTTTTAAGTTAGACTCACGGAGTTGCATAGTTCGCAAACACGTTAACGTTAACCAGGACATCATCTTCAGCCTAACATTTTGACCGTAACGTAGCAAATATTTTATGTAAATCATACGAATAATAACTTACAGAGAACTTAGGTAGCTGCTAGGCCTAATTAAAAACTAGACTGCCGAGTAATGTTAACATTATGATGATGATCTGTCGTAACAAAGTAGCTAGGCTAGCTAGCCTAATAGCCTATTTAGTTAAACAGTGAGTCTGTTTGTAGTAAGTCGTAACGTTACTGTACAGTACGATGCAGATAAACTGTGATTTGATGTAGCCTAGTACAATTTCACAATGAAACATTAACGTTAGATAAATAAATGCTGCTTGCTTACCATATAGGAGCGGCGAACTTGAGAGAGAGAGTTGAACACCGTTGGTCTGACTGAACTGTTGCTCCCAATGATCTCCCGACCCGCAAACAGTTTAAACGTCGTCGCGCGGTCATCTATAAACCCACCACTTTTCAATCACCACGTCATGATTTCCCAGTCAATCATAAATCCACGACTTTTCAATGTCTTTTCGTGAACGCTATATCGATGCTCTATCGATTATGACAGTATGAACTATAAACCAATGTTGTTTCAATGCAACTGTTATCAATGCTCTTGCACTGTCGGGTTTTTGTCAGGATTGTAATGCTGTTTCAATGTCGATTTACCATTTGAGATTTCAATTAGATTTAGATGGAAAATCAACATCATATCAATGTCACCTTGCTATCTGGGTTAGCCCTAAAATTCTTTGTGAATACGGGCCCTGATCATCAGAGCATAGCTGCACAACACATATTGGGAACCATACCTGATGCAGAACAATTATTTAGGATGACTCTGTAACAGACCAGGATTGAATAAGTGATTTCCAAACTGTTTGAACTTCAGACATTATTGAGGGAAGGGGAGTAGGTCTACTTCAAGTCATGAACTGCCCATTCATAGAGGTCACACCTCTGTCTTTAGTTTCTGCTGAGCGGGGTGCAGATCAACGCAGACAACAACATAGCCATGCTCGACAAGGAGCTGGCCTCCATGCGCCAGGGTAGGGCCTTCCTGGCCTTCCTAAATGACAACATCCCCAAGACCCTCTCAGGACTGGAGAACATGGCCAACAGTCTGGAGGTCCAGGACAAGCCCATTAGTTCGTCCCACTTTGAGAAGCTTGTGTTGGGGATCGTCTACTCAGCCCACCAGGCCCGACGCCAGCACCCAGATGTGGAGCAGCGAGCCTGGACTGAAGTCCTGGGCCGCTTGGTTAATGTGACGTTTGTTGACCTGCGCAGGACAAATGCAAAGTTTTGAATGTTACAGAGATTAGGTATCAATGTCAGGGAATGAGCAATAGTTAACTATGAGGTCAAATATTAATGTAATTCTGCCTTGTGCAGGAAATGTATTATACAACATCGTAACTACTTTTGATCGGGATGGGAGAGGATATTTTACATCTTCACATACATCTTTTCAATTTTACAACCTATGGTTCCCTGCCCTTCCAACATTACTGGTTCTTGTCATCCTCATTTAGCCCAACAACAAATGATGAACAGAACTGATACCCTGATGTTACTGAATATTATAGAAACTTTAATGTAAAAAAGTACTGATATATCAATTTGAACATACATACATACAGAAAACAGCTTGATACATAATGTTTTTGTACTGACAGCAGGGAATGTTTGGCTGGTCACAACTGCCTTGATCCTAGTCAGAAAAATAAAGGTCTGTTTGAGAACATCTTGTGGTAATATACTGTTGTCAATTTCTCAGCTTTTCAGTCCAAACTGTGACCAATCGGAGTATCAGTCTCATTTCTTTCTGCTCCTGTGCGTCTTGGATTTGGTTTCTGTTGACTCCAGTGATGCCAATTTTTTCTTCAGCTTCAAATCCTCTTTATTTCCCCTTCTGTCCCTGGGAGGGCGCTGTTGCTGACGCCGTACTCTGGATGTTCCAGCTCGGCCTCTGCTTGCCTCCATCCTCTTCGTCAGCAGGCTCTCCTGCATGCCACTGACAATCTCCTCCCTTTTCCAAACCAGTATATTGACGCCTGCAATTTGGCCATGATTTCAGATTTTCATTTATTGTTATTTAAATGTTACACATACCTTAAAATATAATTTATTGCAGATTAACATTTTAGAAACTGATTCATGTGTGCTTACAGACACGATTTCTCAATGTGGCTAGAGATTACGGACTACGGAATATAATTTATGTATTAGCATACCCATTCCTGAAGCCATCACATCACCAAGAGGGTTGAACTTGTTCAGCTAGATGGGTCACAGACAGAGAGAGAAGTGAGTTAGGTTCACCACATGTTTGGAGTTTGTCATTTAAATCACTTAAAACAACACTTAAGAGTTTTTTATACCTTAAAATAATGTTTCCAAAATCATTTCAGTGGTTCATCAACTCATAACAGTGTGAACGGCACTTTAGCATTTGCTTTGCGGCCCTCTATCGGCTATAACCGCACTATGTAAATGTACCAGATTGGGTGGCAGATCTGTATTTTGATGGAATGAGACATAAGAAACTACAAATTTGACTTGCTTCAATGTCGCAATACATCATACTTTCATAAAATCAGGCAACATACTCTACCATGTCTGTGGACATTGTTATTTGCTGGATACGCATAGCGTGCGTCCAACAGAGGAAAAGTGCTTTAGTGTTGCTTTAAGATGAACACATCATTACAGAATGCTCAATTGTCATTCAGTAGTTAGCAGCAGCAATGCATTTCACATAAAATCTTATTTTATGCCTTCTTGGGTTAGGCTTAGCTTATCTTTTCCAAATTGCCCTGAGTACCAGGTTTGTTAGAGATTTGTCTACAAACAAATTAGCAAGTCAACATCCAACACCCTTTTTTCTATTGTTACATGATAAAACTTCTTTACAGAATTACTTACAGAACTTTCAGAACCAACCCCTGCTTGAGTGGAAGTTGCCTTTGTACCGGGGAAAAAAATACACTTGAAAAAGCCTTTACCAGTTTTTGAGCAATCCACTTACAGATATGATGCCCTTGGCGTTGGGGTCAAGCATCTGATGCAACAGATTCCCTGTGTTGGCATCAAATATGTCAACAGACCTAGTATCACCAACACAGATACGGTCATCAGGGTAACGACCAGCTACAATGAGGTCATATATTGGATGCCAGGTGGCCTGCAAGAAAAAGCACATATTTGAGAGTAGTATAGCGTGTGTCTACTGGTATAAGTGGTATGGATGGTACTGCATATTCACACACTGGAAATCTGATATCTGATTTTGACTTGCCCTATAAGTAATCCGCTTCCATTTCTTAATCCTAGCATACACTGAATAATAAACTGGTAGGCACACACTTTTACCAACAAGGGTGTGAAAGATTAAAATACTGTACCATAATTTCCTAACTATTAGCCGCGGCTTATACATTGATTTTGCTAAATTTCTTCAGCTATGAGGTTAATACAGGGAGGCAATTAATGTGGAATTAACATGGTTTTGTTTCTTTTAACTTGCATAAAAATTGTCCTGTGGCTTATACACAATGTGGCTTATACACAGGAAATTACTGTAAACAACACACACTGATATAGTAATTTATGGGTTACTCATTAATACTCACAAAAGCACAAAATGCTTAAGGTAATATTTTACCACACTGACACTGTGAGATATTCAAAGACTAAAAGATGGATAAATGGATCTATTAACTTTATTGATCAAGAGCTGTACATGATGACAGTCTAACCTTGATGGCTGTGATGTGCTGGAATTGCCTGTGAGGATGCTGAATGATGTGCTCTGGCTTGGACCAATCAGATGAGGAGTAGACCCTGATCTCATCACCTTGGTCAGTGGTGAGTAGCTTTGAGCTGTCAGTGGGGCTGAAGTAGGCTAGGGGGTCAAGGGAACAGCATTAAAAGGGGAAGACAATATACTGTTACAGACACAAACTGGAATTATGCCTGAGTCCTCATTATAACACTGAATTACATTACATCAATATCCCAACATAAATGCTGGAACACTGGTTTTCTTATGATACATGTACTAGGTGATACAATAAACAGAACACCTATAATTTATAGAGTTACACACTTATAACGTTCATGGATCTTTAATTACACATTGATCCAGTTGAAATGAGGACGGAACCTTACCCGAGTTCACAGGTTTGTTGTGCTGCATTTCATGCAGAAAACTCTTCTTGTCCTTGAGGTGTCTCAGGTCCCAGAGTTTGACCGTGCTGTCCACAGAGGCCGTGGCCAGGAGCCAGTCACAGCGGGGGTTGAACTCTGCATGGGTCACTTTGGATTTGTGCAGCTTGTCATTAAATATCTACACAGAGACATAAAGGTGAAACCTACTGGAAAAGAAAGATATCTGGCCCTAAATATGTTTGCTAGATCCAGAGTTGGGCTCCATTTGTGGTATCAGTAAAACGTTTATTAGATATTTGCTGGTCGGGCTGGAATGTAGGATGGGATGGAATTTTCCATATTGTGGGATGTATAATATATCAGACATTGTCTTTCCTCACACATTAACTGTGCCTAATGTATGTAGGATATACATAAAATAATTGTTATTAATGAATATAAAGAGTTACTCAAATGTAATGACACCCTAACAAAGAGGATATGGCAGATATATGCACACACACACACACACACACACACACACACACACCTTGTGGCCATCCAAGCCCAGAAGAACAAGTCGTCCAGTGTTGTCCCCTGTAGCTAGCATCTGGCGGCTAACAGACACGTCCACACAGCAATACCAGTAACTGGAGGAAAGACATCAGGATTAGTATGACTTACAAGATTAAAAAAAATATTACAAATCTAAATGATCAAGAAGAGCATTAACATGCTGAATGAATATTGACTCTATTTAATAGACATAGACTGTTCTGACTATACATTGTGGAGCATTTTGTCTTTTCATTCATTTAATTCATAACGACTATCCAACATCATCATCATCATCTTCATCACCACAACCACCAGTTATCAGTTTTATTTAAGCGTATAAATATTCCCATGGTACCATCAGAACACACATCATGGACCTGCAAAGGCTAAGCACAGGGCTCCCTGCAAACAGTCTACAGAACCCTTGAGGTTTACTGGCTTCTAAAGAACATTTAGGCTATGTATTGGCTTGTTTTGCCAATGGTTGTTGTCTAACCTTCCTTACTTGACCTGACCAAAACAAACACACTCAGACAGATGGGTCTATTTTCTAGCAAAATATACTTCCAATTAGCACTGCTCGATAATGGCAAAATCATAAATCAAAGCTGGGATCACGATTGTTCAACAAGATTACTCTGTGAATTTGGAGACATCATCCACATTCCTAAATTCCCTCTAAAAAATGAACAGTGAATTAAAGTTCCAATATAATTCAACTGAAAAACAAAAAATAAAAATACATGCAATAAGGATAATGTATACGAAAGTTTCTAAAGTAAAGGAAAGGCAAAGACTCAAGACAAAACAAAATAATTGTTGCCATAAGGAATGCAGCAATATAATCGTTACATTTCAATTATGCTGTTTTCATAATACTTGGAAGTCATATTTGACGATCAATCAATTCATTCGATTAATTGTACGTCCCTACTTCCTATTTTGGTGATATTCTACTTCCTCACCAAACGTTGTGGTGAGCGTGGCCACAGTCCTGGGTTCTCGAGAGGGTCTGAGAGGAGACACCTTGAAAGCTCTGCAAGGTCAGGGAACCATCACCCGAAGCTGTGTAGACCCTGGACAAGTCCGACGGACAGAACTTCATCCCACCAATGAAATCACACGCTCCTTTCTGCGCGCATACAAAGACACAAATGACAGAGCTCATCATTGACCACTGACCAATTACAGGACGAATCAGGCGAATCAGACACCAATCACAAGACAAACCATCATTGAACAGACTACTTACAGGAGACCAGTCACAGGACAGAATGCCAAATTGGCAAGACACACTGGATTGATTGGGGAACTAATCATAGGACCGACCGAAGACCAATAACTGGACTGATCACTAGAGACCACCACGGGTAGTGTTAATTAGCCACATAAAGTGCTGCATTCCATAGAGCATACTGCATTCTACAACAACAATTTGATATCCTCCATGTCCTCTGCCTTGGTATGCGAGAACAAAGCTCTCAAGGACAGGCCGTGGGCAAAATTACACCGACTTCAGACGGGTTGCAAACAAGCAGTGACAAGCTGAGAGCAGGTTCAAACTCAGTTTGCACAATCAAAATCATAAAAACTGAGTCTCTATCACACTTCTCTCCGACCAGGACCAATAGGTGTGGCATTCACTCACGCAAACCATGCAACAACATCCCATTCTTCCATTTATTCAGACGGCACTCTTCTGTGGTACCCCTGGGATACACTACCAACCGTACACTCTACAAATCTCATTCACTGATCAAATTGTGACTTCTTCAAAGTGTAAATTCTGCTAATACCATAGAAGGTAAGAGAGCAATCTGAGGTCAGCATTACTCAAATAAACAGCTAGCATTAGTCAAATAAACAGATCTACTCCACCCTAGTGAGAGCATGATTATTCAGGACAGCACGTATTGTTTCTTGAGGAGGCAAAATGCTCTCTTGAGGGGTTACTTAAGAAACAGAGCTTTATCTTACTCCCATGACTCTGTGTTGACAAACACTTTTATAACGGTCCCATTGAAATCCCGCAGAGTGGTTGTCCCCCCAATAGAGGAGATGAACAGCTGGTGGGCATTGCAAGGATTAAACCTCATGCCTGTGACTGAGTCTCCAGCACCATCCTAAACAGAAAATACACATGCTCAGGCACTCAGAATGTTACAACTGGGGACACTGCTAATAAGAGATATGACGCTATTTAGGGGAAATCTTCTTGTTGGTATATTTTCACCAAAATAGCTCAAGACGGATTCAAATTGTAGATTTGAAAAAATATCCCTCCTGGTATTTCAGGTTATGCATACATCTAGCCACGGTTCTTGAACCAACAGGTAAGGTACCTATTACCTCACAATTTAAACACTAATTTATTATTGTGTGGGAATACTATCAAAATGTACTGTAGTTAAATCTCTGGTTAACGTTTCACTGAATTACTATGTGGAGTGCATTGAGAGTTTCTGGATTTCATGTCAATTCTCTAAGTTTTCAATCCATTCCATGATAAAAACTTTTTGCAAGAGCCACATCACTAAACTGACATCTCTCTATCTCTTGCTCACTGTCATACATGGATGTACACACACGCATGCACACACACACACACACACAAACACACACACACACACACACACACACAAACACACACACATGCACATACACAAACACACACTGACCCCTTTCACAAAGGACATTTTGTTAGGCCCCTCATAGTCCCATAGTACGATGTCTCCCCCTTTGGAGCCTACAGCCAGTGTTGTGGGTAGTGTGGGGTGCCATTCCAGGCAGGTGACCCTACGGTCAAACGGGCTGGCCGTACTGTGGAGCCCGTAAGAGGCCAGAGAACGCACAAAAGGCTCCTGTAGACACTGGAGGAGTGAGAGGAAAAATAGAACAGAGCACAGAGAGGAAAATCACTATGAGCAAGGAGTCATATGCATACATGTACGGTCATAAATAGACAAGGCAACAAGGTTCAAGACTTGTACAGTACCCTCCAGAATTATTGGCACCCTTGGTAAAAGTTGACTAAAAATAGGTATAAAAAATAATCTTTAGGTGATTTATTGTACTCCCACAATGAAAACAATGAGGAAAAATATACCCTGCAAGGCAAGCAAATTTATTCTGAGAAAAAGGAAAATCTCATAAATAAATAAATATTTTTAACAAAAACAGCTTGCTCACAATTATTGGCACCCCTGAAACTTATTATGTACAACATTTAACAGGAGCATTTTCCTATGTAAATGCAACGTTTTAAAGTAAATCAGAGTGTCTGTGAACTTTCAGAAGTAGTTCATGGCGTTCTTTTTCACTATGGTATGAAAATGAAGTCACTCAGAGGCTAAATCCTCTAGTCAGTTTTCAACATTGGAGAGACAAGAGAATACACTAAATTGAAATAAAAAGAAATTGTGTTGACATTTGTAAGTAAGAGAATGTCTATGGAAACTAGGTATTTTGTTGAAAATGCCTATATTTCCAGTTAAAATGATGACTAAAAGGTTCTAATCATCTGGAAATGTGGCAAACATGCTTGGACAAAGACCCATGGCTATTTTGCTCCCACGCACAGTATGGAGGATGGTATGATAGGCAAAAAAATCCATAAGAACCACTGTTGAGAGTTACAGACAAAGCTCATCTTGGGGTCACCAAGTCCCCCCAAAAAATCTTCAAAAGTGACCTCACTGCTAATAGATTATTTAGACAGCATGTCAGGTTAAAGCCAGTAGAGTCATTTAATGAACAATGTAAATGGCAGGAGTTACTGAATGGTACCATGACATGTCTGGGAGTGTGGTCTATTGTCAGATGAAAATAAAATTATGCTCTTTTGCAAAAAACACTTAAGGTGTCTTTGGCGTACATAGAAGAATGACTATACTAAAAAGAACCCCATGCCTAATCAGAATTATGGTGGAGGGGCTGTGCTATTGTGGGGCTGTTTTAATTCCCAAAGGTCTTGGGAACCTAATTAAGGTGCATGGCATCATGAACACCAAGAAAAACCTGAACATTTTCAAAGGAAATCAAACAATCTCTGCCAAGGCCCTAAAAGTTGGTCATGATTGGATCATTCATCAGGTCAATGAACCAAAACAAATGCACAGATCAAAACAAATATGGTTTACTGAACACAAAATCAAGCTTCAGACATTGCCATAGCAGTCCCCTGATCTAAACTCCATAGAAAAACAGTGGGATGAGTCAACGAGAAGAATGCACAAGTGTGGACCTAGCAATCTGGACGATCTGGGGAGGTTTTGTAAAGATGAATGGTCTGAAATCCCTTACTTTGTATTCTCAATCTTTATAGGGTGTCAGAGAAGAATATTACATGCTGTTTTATTGACAAAGGGAGGTTTAAGAAGGTATTACAAGTAGGGGTGCCAATAATTGTGAGTGACGTGTTTTTATTAAAAACATTTATTTCTTTATGAAATTTTCCTTTTTCTCAGAATACATTTGCTTCCCTTGCAGGGTATATTTTCCCTCATTGTTTTCATTGTGGGAGTACAATAAATCACCTAAAGATTATTTTTTATACCTATTTTTAGTCAACTTTTACCAAGGGTGCCAATAATTCTGGAGGGTACTGTATCTTCACAGTTCAAAAGAGCTATGTATAGTGAAATGGTAAATGGATTATTAAAATGGGTTATGTACTGTATGAAAGTATAGACCATTACATCTTTAATAACCACAAAATATTGCCAACACACCCCTTGACTAGAGTAACTAGAGGGTACGCTCAACCAAATCCGCAAAAAGGGGCATAGCTGAACTGTCTACTACTGTTACCTGTCGCAGGTGTGAGTGAATGTTCTGACCGAGGGAGTTCTTGTATAAGTAGTGCAGTATGCTCCCATGGCTTCCTCTCCTTTGATTTGTTGAGCACGTCAAGGCAGACTGCTTGTTTCCGGTCCCTGGAAAAGGGGAAAGAGATGGCGATTTCAGTTACAAAACAAGACCTTGCAGTTGCTTATATATGAACAATGTGTAGAATTCTCAAGACAAACACACACCAGAGGCTTTCTCATCTTTTTTAGCTTTCACTTTCTTGGAGAGCGATTCGCTTGTGCTCTCGCTCTTTCGTTTTTTCACACCACCGCTAGATGCATTGTTGTTGTTCTTGCTCTTGGCGTGAATGCCATCTGCTTTCTTCCTTGCCATGTTTCTAACAATGAACAAATGCAAACTGTTACAGTGTTACGTTTTCAACATAAAGTATCTGTGGATAATTCCGTTCCGCGGTTAATTGGTTCAAGCTTTTAAGTGATTACACAATTGCATGCAACTACTAGATTGGATTAGCCTACGTAAAATCATAGAACGGCATAGTGTCAGATCAACTACACCTTCTGACTGACAACGTTAAAGCTTACCGATTTTGATAGCCACATGCAGCAGAAATTTGCAGAATTCAGCAGTCTTGGACAGAAACTTCACTACGAGCGACACACGTGCACCAAGCAGTGACGTCAGTGACCGAATGTTTTGTAACGTGTTGGAGGTAGAATTTCATCTGTAGGTGGCAGTATTGTCTCAAACAGCTGACTGAAAGTAGCCTACTGTATTATGCAGTCCCACAAACAATCATAAAAGACGCAAACATTAAGTGCAGATGAATGGATGCAAAATCATGCTCCAACAACAAATAGATCATAGCCTAACTGATTAGCCTACAACATTGCCCTTTGACAGTAGGCTAATTGGACTTGTCACTAGGCCTAATTAGCCTATAATAAAATGTCGCCTAAAACACTACATGTCTACTGTACAGGCTACTTGTCAAGGCAACTTAACAACACACCAAAGTCGAACCAATCAGGTTTCTCTCGAAGGTGGTACAGGCACAGCTGAGACGGCAAACAATTCTTGCATTATCTAGCTTAACCCTCACACAACTGGTCACGCAGGCTACAGGTAGCCCACACCACCAAACCTGTCAAATTCCACGGACTCTTGTCACTCTGATCGTAAGTTTATAAAGTTTTCTCAAATAATGAAACAAATACACCTTCTGCCAAACTAGTCAATTTTGAAGCTGTATGGGCTCGGATACTATGCTACGGTAATTGGTGATGGTGAATTAAAATGTTTATCTATAGGGCATCTGCAGTTCGTAAAACAAAGAATACAACAGAGTCCATAGTCATTTTGTCGCATACAATTAAGCTAAGTGGGCCTAGCTTATGAGACATGTTTGTTTTAGTCTATGTCATCATTTGATACAAATCAACAAAATTATGCAGAATTGATACAATTACAGACTAAAATGGGTTATCTACATCACAAACTTAGCCTAAATGTTTTGGGTTTCTTGGCTAGGTCAGACAGGTTAGGGCTGCTATACAGAGTTGCTATATAGAGTTGTCTAAACCTGTTTGTCAAGTGCATTGTCTTCTTTAAGCCAAATAACACTGGCTCTTGACTCTGGAGCAAAAGATGTAAAAAATCACAAATACAAAAGAAAATATGCTGCTGCTTGACCAGCAAGATGTACAGTTTATACAAAATAATCTGAATTGTAGGCTATATTGCCTGAAAGAAAATCCATACTAGAGTGTCAGCAAGTCATTTTCCAGGTTGACTCACTGGTCTGTAGCCTACAGTGAACAGCTCAGTGAATAACTGACCCATGCACTGAATCCAGAAGGGTTATGAAAACAGAGATTAGAGGAGCATGTTTGGTTTTATATTAACATGCTTGTTGTCTCAGAAACTATATAGTCCCTATTCATGAGGTCTTTAGCCACTCAAAGATGTGAAACAGTGTGCTCTCTCACACACATGTGAACTACATTCCACAGTTAAAGGCAATCGTGAACTTTTCTCCTACCAGTTGCTTCTGCGCATGCTGAAAGCAAAATCTTTCGGTTTCCTGTAATGGTTAACACAACTGAAGTTAGCATGCATCAGGGTGTTTATTTGAAGAACTATCCAGAAATTACTCTCTCTTCACACTCTTCTCTCGATTGGCTGGGCAGACCTGGATTTCTGGGGCAGGCCTCTGATTGTGGGCACACCAGGGGTGGACGCTGACGAGGGGTTGCCACACCTCTCAGTGGGTGATTTTCTCCATGCCAACCTATATACTCATACCTTTCTGTGCCACCATAACCTCAGCACCTCACGATGTTAAGCCTCATCAAACTACCTCGCGGCTTAACAATCAATCAGGTTCCCAAAGTAAGTCTGAATATTTAAATACTATAAAGGCTATTGGGCTCAGGGCTACATGACTCGATATACCTCATAAGTTGTTAGGCAGTGAATTCTTATTGATAATTTATGCATTTTTGTAGGCCTACTCCCTGCACAAAGTAAAATCAACTAAAATCAACAGTGTTCAGTGTTCATTAAGTGTTCGGTTAAGTGTTAACTGACAATAGTTGAATAGGCTAGGTAGTTTGTTATGTATTCAGATAAAAATGGAGTTTTAAAGTATTACAATTAACTCTTCCGTTTTTAACACTGAATATTTTACTGCATAATCATGGCAGGTGTTTCATGAGAAGGGGATCATATCGGGGTACCGGCACCCCCACAGCTCAGCCAGAGATTGTGTCCTTAGCATCTTCCAACTGACCAATGAGACCCTCAACATCTGGACACATTTCCTCCCCATATGGTATGGCTCTGATGCACATGTTTCTCTGATAAATCTTTACCTGTGTTTTTTCAGATGTCTTCAGTGAAGTTACTTTAGTACAGAGATTTCAGTCTTTCAGTCAATATGGTTGCATCACTAATTTGCATTTCTGCTGGTAGGACTGATTCTGTTTTTTTTTTCTGTTCCAAAACAACTATGAAAAGCTTTAGGAAATAACAACTAAATAGCCTAAAGGAAATTGTGTTTGTCTTTGTGGTTTTTGTCATGTGACTCAGCTGCAAAGATTAAGTCAAACATCTGAAACTGCATAACTGAATGACTGAAGAAGCATGCGTTGTTGTCTCCGGCTGCTGTAGGTTCTTCCTGTGGAAGCTGCTGACGGTTGCCTGGGCGATGGAGGAGGGAGAGCGCGGCCTGCGCTCCTGGCCTCTGCTGGTGTTCCTGGCGTCCTGCTGCGTGTACCCGCTGGCCTCCAGCTGTGCCCACACCTTCAGCAGCATGTCCGTCAGGGCGCGACACATCTGCTTCTTCTTCGACTACGGTGCAATCAGCCTGTACAGTCTCGGTACAAACACACTCAAACACTCATTATACCGTGCATGTACAGTATGTACAGTATGTATGTATATTTGTACTGTGTATGTATGTATTTTTATATGTATATTTAGTTTCATTTATCCATCTATATCTCATATATCTATCTATCTATCTATCTATCTTTCTATCTATCTATCTATCTATCTTTCCATTCAGTACTCTGAGATAGACATTCCCACAGACAAAGGTTGAGTGTCATAAGTGTCTGTGTGTCTCTTCAGGGTCAGCAGTGGTCTACTCTTCATATGCATTCCCTGAGAAGTGGGTAAACAGCACATTTCACCACTGGTATGTCCCCATCGCTGTCCTTAACTCAGTCATCTGCACTGCTCTGGCCTGCTGCTCCAGGTAAGTGGACTTTGGGGCACAAAAAGCTGGCATCCTTGAGAGTGTTGCTGACACCAAAATCATTTCAGTCTCTAAGCCAGTGTTACATTTGTTATCAATTATCCATTTGATTTATGGCAAGGTCTTATAGGATAACAGATATCTCATGGTCGGACTGACAAATAAATTAATGCCAGGGGCAGTATAGTGGTGATAATACTGCAGTGGCACTGCACGTTTTGTGTTGTTTCTTAAACCCTTTGACAAAGTTTGACTGACAAAAACATAGATATTTGTTTTGTTATAATTGATGTTTAACCTCATGCATGCTTCAAAACAATAATATGTTTTTAAAACCCAGACCCATATTCTGTAAGTTCATAGCTTATGAATTAACAGGGTGTTTTGCCTCCAAGCCAAACTGAATATTTTAACCTAGAGGCATGGCTGTGAAATGATTCTGTGTCTGCTTTGTTTTCTTTCAACCTATGCAGATTAGGCTTGCCGTTTATTCACTACAACGCAGAAACAATTAAAGGGTAAGGGATGTGATGTTGGTGTGCTTCTAAAACGATGTCAATGTCGTCATTCATAATCAAAAACATTTCCAAAAAACACTCAGGCAAGGTACACCTTGAGCTAGCCATCTACAAAACATTTCATTGTAAAGATTGATCATGTTATTTAACACCAAGCCATCAGCTAAATGTAGACTACTCAGGCAATGTTGGTTAATTGTTTTACCTCTTTCATCTCTATTTCTAGTGTGCCGGACTATCAAGGTACAAAGCTGAAGCCTCTTCGTATTATGGCCTTTGCATACCCTTATTATTACGATAACATCCCGTTATTTTACAGAGTAAGTTTCTCAAGACTTTAGTTAGTTATATATTATTTCAAATCCAGTCTGTGACTGAACTGCTATATTGAGATAAATGAGCAACTAATTTCTGTATTCCACCTGCAGTTATTTGTGTGTGTTGGTGAGGGCTGCACAGACAACGAGGCCAACGGTGTTCATCATCAGCACATAGCTCTGGCCTTCCTCACTGGCTTTCTCTTCGCCACTTGTCTGCCAGAGCGGCTGGCTCCAGGGAGTTTCGACTACATAGGTACAATCACAGATTCCTTATAGCATGCCTACCATATAACACTGAAGAGGTAGTCTAGTAAGGTGCCTGCATGTACTGCTTTCTCTTTTGAGAATAGAGGCTGACAGTATCTGAGTAAATGGATTGTTTAACTGCAGTATCACGTATGATTTCTGCAGGCATTCATAATGGGCTATTTTTATTAGAGATCATTGTAATATGCTTTGAGAAGGCAAGAACAGATATCATCTCATTATTGTGAGTAAATGTTGCATTTCCACCTCTCTTTTTTCCTCTCCACAGGGCATAGTCACCAGCTGTTTCACGTGTTTGCTATTGCTGGCACTGTTGTCCAGATTAAGGCCATAGAGTTGGACATGGTCTTGCGTCAGCAGTGGCTTCACTCACACTCTCCTCCCATTACCTTCACCAACACCATGGGGGTGGCTCTGGTGTCTGTGGTGGCCAATCTGTCTGTTATTTACATATGTTGTCATGCACTGTTCTCATCCGCAAACATCAAGAACAAAGACAACAAATTGTCAAACATTATCAAGGGCTGTGACTCATGTTCACCTAGTAGTGTCTTTTGTTGTCTGCAATAGTTAGGGGCAATGGCACATGATTGCCCTCTTGACAGGTGTGAGACAGGAAAACACTGTTACAGTAAGTGTAATTTGTCACTCAAAGGGAATGGCCAATGACTGACACATAGAAGGACGCAGGTCTGTTATGTTGTTATTTGATATGTTAGTGAAAAAGAACTGGGAACCAACTAACCTAAATGTTTCTCTTTCACTAAAGGCTATAAA
Source organism: Sardina pilchardus (assembly GCF_963854185.1). Lineage (NCBI taxonomy): Eukaryota > Metazoa > Chordata > Actinopteri > Clupeiformes > Clupeidae > Sardina > Sardina pilchardus. The sequence goes on along the minus strand of NC_085003.1, from coordinate 16,384,414 downwards.
GATAGCTGTTACACTATTAGAATCCAATTAACAATGAAGCTGTAGCTATATCTGAAAATATTTTTTAAAAAAATGAGTAATTAATGTTGTCCATGCACTAAAGAAGCACTAGGCCTACATATTAAGGGTGAAATATATTTTCCTGTATTTTAATAAAGAATATTTATTTGTAAAATGTCGGTGTGTTATTTTCAAGTTTGCATCCAGCCAGGCAACCAAGCTAAGTTGAAACAAAGTTGTTGAAGCAGTTTTTATGTCAGTTGACCAACTGGTGATGTGAAATGCTACTGCTTGAGTTAAAGCATGAACTCACACTCTGCCCTGATCTGCCAATGATTAATGGCACTCATCATTGTAAAGTGGGTTGGTCATCTTTGACAGAGGCCGTGTTGGTGGAATGAGTTGCCCAGTGCTCTCCGTTCAAGCAACAGTTTTGGATCTTTTAAGAGGGGTCTTAAGGCATATTTGTTTAATATGCACTTAGTCTTTTGAGTGTTTGTTATGTGTTATGGTTTGTATAATAGTTTTGTTTTGTTATAATTTGTCCATTGTTAAAATTTTACATTTATTCTGCTATTGTCCTTAAATTTAGCCATACCTTGCTATAGTTATTGTTATTAGATAATTAACTGAGTGACTTATTTGATTGCTTTTGTCATTTCATTGTTTTATTTCTCATTAGATTAGTGCTTAAATGATTGTTGTATTGATAATATTGCTATTCTCCCTTTTTTGTAATTGTTCACTGTTATTTAATTTGTATTGCTATTTATTTGTATGTCGCTTTGGACAAAGGCGTCTGCTAAATAACCATAGCCATAGCCATAGAGACAATCATGGTATCTTTAAGCAATATAGCACGAGTGGGAGTGGGTTGTTGCTGGATATTCCCACGGGTGTTCGGCCGTAGCCTCGAGGCCGGATGATCGTTTGATGCTCAAGGTTCCTTGTATCCATTCTGAGTTGGGGAAAGTTGGCTTTTTGTTATGTTGCCCCTACTTACTGGAACAATCTTGAATGTAATGTAACAAATAACTCTCATATTTCAATTCAGATCTGTAGTCACAAACCTTCCTAGCCTATGTTCATTTGTACCTAAAAGCAGGCCTACATTTATTTTTTTTATCATTATTATAATTGATTATTTGATCATTAATATTGTATGTATTTTGTATTATTATTTATTGTTTTCCCTTCCTCTTGTATGAAGGTTATCATTATTTAGGCTATTCTACTTATTTATAGGCCTATGCAGCCTACTTTTTTTTTTTTCTCCCTGTCTGTCTGTCTCTCTCTCTCTTTTAACTACAATTCTAATACCATATCTTTGTTACTTCGTTGTTTCTATTATCTCGACTTCACTGAAAATTAGGGCTTCCCTCAATGAACCTCCGAGAATAAATAGAGGTTGAATGAATGAATGCAATCCGATGTCCTCGGAGCTCTGATTCTAGAGTTTCTTTTCCGGAAATATGATGACGTTTAATTACCGGAAGTACGTTGTAGCCAGGGAGGGACTTCCTCTGCCTTCTGATTGGTTTGATTTGAAAAATCCGTTGTCTCGAGGCGGAGGGAAAGTTCGAATTTGGAATTTGAAAGAGGAGCGCAGTGCATAGACAGACGCAAAATTGAACCAAAACAATAACCATGTTAAGGCCTACGTGAGTATAATACTGATTGTGTTGATTATAAACTATATTTGTATTGCTCTGGGTTAACTTATGTCTTAACAAATGTTGTTTGTACTGACCTAACTCAATGTTTTAGATATGACTTGTTCACTTACCAAATCGGCATTTGATAGCCACAGCGCTAACTTTAGCAAGCTGTCTGACTGGGTGTAGGGCAAGCTATTGCTAGTCTATTGTGCCAGGATAAATTAACACGTCAAGTGTTCCTGTTTAACGAACTTAACACAAATTGTACGGTATACATGTCGTGCACATGTAAAGTAACGTTGGCCTTTGCAGTAAGTTAGCACGAACTAGCTACCATCACCGTCTGTTTAATGCTAGCAATGCTGGGGTACGCTAGTCAGTGAGCAAAGAAAACGCTGAGCAAACCACCGTACCTCAGGCAACTTTGCTGGGTAACGGCAGCTGGCAAATACAAGCATCCTAACTTGACTCCCTCTGGCTCACTCATGTTACCAACCTGTCAGTAATATCTGTCATTTGTTAGTTTATGTGAATCTCACTGGTTTACGTGTTTGGCTATTAAGTCTTTGTTTTATGAAACGTGATAATTTTAAGGTGCTCTGTATTCACGTTAACATCACAGGAAGGGCAAAACCCCCCGGAGACCTGCGCCTAGGAAGCCATACAACAACCAGAAGGATCCAGTTGGGGTATGTTAAAGTCACGTCAGTTTCAGGTCAAGGACGCCTTGTTTTATGAGTTTTGGTGACATGATCATGTTGGCGGCTGTGGAATGTGTCCTGAATGGACTTGTCAAAGGTCAATGTTTTAGGTCTCCATTGAGACTGTATTCTTTGTGAGGAAATCATACGTGTAATCACAATTTTCCATAAATGGATAAAAATACAATTATTCAGATTCAGATTTATTCGTCACACAGTTATAACCATATACAACAGGTCGTGAAATGTAAACATGGTTAGCTCGAAGACTGAATATGCATAAAATATTAAAAGCAATAGTTGATCATGGTTAACTTAAAGAATAAAGAAATGAAAAATATAGCTTATGAAAGATGAGTAGGATCATTTTTAATGACCATAACAATGAAACTGTAAAATGGGATAGTTTACAAAATAAAGGCTACTGATTGCAAATGAGTTTGCCGGGCCCCTCCCATCAAGTTGAATCCAATGTGTCGTCTATTCAAGAGTTGGAGGCATATTCATATTGAGGAGTCTATTGGCCTCAGGGAAATAACTCAGAAACGCTTTCCTGATCTCTACAACCTGAACATGCAGTTACTGGTATGGGTAGAGTCATTGACTGCATCAGCTTGTGTATGCATCATGCAGTGAGGAGAGTCGTAGAGATGCACTCAGCTGTGCACACCACTGTCTTCTTGGCATTCTAGTCCTTTTCTGAGCTGTTAGCCTACCACATTGTGATTCACTGGGTCTGTATGCTCTATGCTTTTAGAATCACTGGGGGGAACATGAATCTAGAGTTGTCTTAGGTGGTACATTTGTTGTCTACCCCCTCAGACTGTTTGCGAATTTGAAGCACCTCTGGGGTCTGCCAGTAAGAGAGTTCAAAACAGTCACTGAGGGGGGTGTTTAGTCCAAGATCTTTGAGCTTCTAGTCCACCATCTGCAGAGCAATGGTGTTTGAAGCTGAACTATAATCAATAAACCTCACATAGTTCCCTGTCCCACTGTCTGTATGCCTAATGGTGGTATGAAGAACCTGAGGGATGGCATCCTCAATAGGTTGATTAGATTGATAAGCAAATTGCAATCATCGTGGACCTTTGTGAACTCAACATTGACGCTTTTACGTAGAACACTGTTGGACAGCACCACAGCTGCTAGTGATTTGTGCTTGACTGTGCGCTGGTGTTTTTGCAGGTGTACTGTCGTGTGCGCCCACTGGGCTGTGATGATGAGGAATGCTGCATTGAGGTGATTCATAACACCACCATTCAGCTGCACGCCCCAGATGGCCTCAAGGCCAACCGGAATGGGGAGTACAAGGAGGTAACTTGGTTTGTTTGTTTAGGACCGATTATTTCCTCATTCTTTCCTTATTTCCTCAGTGGAAGTCTTACGGTGATATTCATGGCCTCACAGGACCATAATCTCTCTACCTGTATTTCAGACCCAGTATTCCTTCAAGAAAGTGTTCGGCATCAAAACAACTCAGATAGAGCTGTTTGAAGACGTTGCCAAACCCCTTGTGGATGATGTCATTCATGGCAAAAATGGTTGGTGTTATGAGTCATTCTGTAAACCTACTGATGCCTGTCCCTGCGTATCTAGAGTATGCTTTTGATAAGGTTGAATACGAGTCCTGCATCAAGGTCAATGTTTTTCACTCTCCCAGGCCTGCTTTTCACCTATGGCGTCACTGGTAGTGGCAAGACCTACACCATGACTGGCTCTGCTGGGCTAGGAGGTCTCCTCCCCCGCTCACTGGATATGATTTTCAACAGCGTCGGCCCATACCAGGCGAAAAGATTCGTAAGGAAGAATAACGTCTTGATTTATGTTTCTCCCATAAAACCCTTTTGGTTCTTGACTGTTGGGTCTTACCTTGTGTGCTCGTTTGTGTGTTTGTATCTAGGTGTTCAAGCCTGATGATAAGAATGGCATGGAGGTGCAGAATCAGGTAGATGCCCTTCTGGAGAGGCAGAAGAGGGACAGTCAGCAGAACGTTCCAAAAACTCCATCCTCACGGTAGGCTTATTGGAAGTAGGAATGTATCGACTGAGATGAAATGGACATGATTTATCAAGTTCTTTTGTTAAAAGCTTGAGGAATTAAATATAGCATGTACAAAATGGCATAAAATGTATAGATGGGAATAAAACAATGCTGTGTGCTGTTGGAACTGTAGGCAGAGGCTAGACCCAGAGTTTGCGGACATGATCCGACCGGAGGAAGCCTGCAAGGCGGATGGGGTGGATGAGGACAGCAGCTACAGCGTGTTTGTATCCTACATTGAGATTTACAACAACTACATCTATGACCTCCTGGAAGAGACGCCTGTTGACCCTTTGAAAGCCAAGTAAGGATTGAGTGATGTCTTTGGGTAACTTATCGTCACGCCTGAACCTCCACATGTCTAATTTGTTGATTCTGTTTTGTTGATATTGTTTTCATAGGCTATTTAATTGTTTGTCAAAAAATATTGTTCACACATTGAAAGTATTGCTGTCATTATTAATTGTACAATTGTAATTTACTTGTAATTTTGCCTTTGAAAAAGAATAATAATGATTTTAATTCATTCTCAGTCACTTTCAGTATGTGACTTTGTATTGTTGACTTAGATGTGTGAACAACTATTTTATTTGTTATAAAATTAGTCTCAGAAGTAGCCCAGTAGTGTCTGAAAAAGAGCAACAAAAATCGTAGATGGATACATTATTGATCCCCAAGGGGAAATTCAAGATTTTCATTCAAAGAAATTCAAGAAATTCATAGTTGGCAGCCTTACTGACAAAAGGAAATTGTTAACTAGCAGAAGCTGCCAAGTCTTTTAGAAATGGTTACCTATGGGCCTTGTCCTTATTTATTCAGTCTTTATCAGTGTCCTTGGTAGTGTAGAGATGAAATGTGTGTGTTCTTCGCTAGGTGGAACAGTGGAGGCACTCCCCTTCGGAGCAACACTGAGTTTATGTACGTGGCCAGTGGCTGCCCCTCCACCCCCACACCCATAGATAGCGCTCTTGAGCTCAAAGTGCCATGTGTCCTGTGCTGTTGCTGCTGCCATCACCCCTGTGCTTCTGGATGATGCACTTCGTCCCATTGCTTTGCTTGTGCTTATGCCCCCGCGGCTGTAGCTGTTTGTCTGCTTTGGAATCTCTGCTGGGCCTTGTCTGTCATTAAAACCTGTATGTTGAGTGCTGAGCTCAAATCAGTTAAACATAATCACCCCCTCACTGTTGGCTAACCCATCTCATTGATACATACATGTGTGTTTGTCTGTGGCTCACTCTGCGTTGTTGTAATTGTTTTAGACCGCCCCAGTCTAAAATCCTGCGTGAAGATCAGAACCACAACATGTATGTGGCCGGCTGCACCGAAGTGGAGGTGAAGTCCACCGATGAGGCTTTTGACGTGTTCTGGAAAGGTAGTGTTTTTCACCTTTCAGTGGATCAGCGCTCATCTCTTCAATCGGTGTGTTCTTATTATTGTAAATGTTATGGTCATCTGCACAGGTCAGAAGAAGCGCAGGATTGCCAACACTCAGCTGAACCGTGAGTCCAGTAGATCTCACAGCGTGTTCATCATCAAGCTGGCCCAGGCCCCTCTGGATGCTGATGGAGACAATGTGCTCCAGGTGAGCCCTAACTAGTACTCTACCTGCCTAATGACCCCGCCCTTCATTATATCATCAGTGCTAGAAAGGAAGTAATGCAAAACAAGAATATTGCACAAAAGCATTGTGAATTCTGTTACTTGGCTAATTACAACATTTTAATGATCGAAAGGAGGAGACACCCTTTGTGTGTTGATGCCACTGACTTTTCCTCAGGGTTCATACGTTTTTAAAAAACCTGGAAAAGTTATGGAATTTGAAAATGCCAATTTCCAGGCCTGGAAAGGTTTTGGAAAACAAAAAACACCCCAAAAGTTTTGGAAAAGTCATGGAAATTTGCTTCATCCAATTCAACTCAGAAACATATCTCATAAGGGCAGGTCATGTCTCACACTTGCGTCACAACCGATTGGCAAATTTTTACGTTTTGAGAGCATTCCTTCTAGGTAACCATCCCGTTATCTCACGCGTCATATCTATTATTAATGTAGCACTAGTTGATGTGAGGTTTTGAGAAATAGAAGGTCATGGAAATTTGTGAAAAAATCATGGAAATTCTCTGGTGGACATGTGTATGAACTCTGTTTCCTAGATTATAGACCTGTCCCATGTTCTAACCTGTTCTGTGTGTTCTGACAGGACAAGAACCAGGTGACGGTGAGCCAGTTGTGTCTGGTGGACCTGGCTGGTAGTGAGCGCACTAGTAGGACTCGAGCAGAGGGGAGCCGCCTCAGGGAAGCAGGTACTGGACCATCTGGGCTGGGGCTGTGGGCAGGGAGGGATGTGGGATGTGGGCTCTGCCTTCTCTGGACCTTTATCTCACCTGTTTCACCCTGAACAGGTAACATCAACCAGTCCCTGATGACCCTGCGGACATGCATGGAAGTTCTCAGAGAAAATCAAATGTGTGGCACGAGCAAGGTTTGTGTTAGGAATAGATTTCTATTGTTTGTATTTTTTAATCTTCCTTTTCTAGCTATACCCTCCTGTGTTTATTTTAATAATCTGCCCATTTTCATTCTGCTAAGATGGTGCCATACAGAGACTCCAAAGTGACTCACTTCTTCAAGAACTACTTTGATGGCGAAGGCAAAGTCCGAATGATTGTCTGCGTCAACCCCAAAGCCGATGACTATGAGGAGACTCTGGTACGACCTCTCTTCCTCTTCTTACCTCATTTTCACCTCTGGCCTTGTGTGGCCTGTGGGGTCTAAGCGTGTGTGGTGTGGCCTGGCCTGTGGGGTCTAACTGTGTGTGTGTGTGTGTAGCTTGTCATGCGCTTTGCGGAGATGACCCAGGAGGTGGAGGTGGCGCGTCCGGTGGACCGGCCCATCTGTGGCTTCGCTCCCGGCCGGCGCCAGCGGAACATGGCCTTCAAGGACGAGCTGAGCCGCCGCCTGGAGGAGCGCGGAGGCCCCGTTGACACGGGTACGCACGCGGGCCTTCCCTTACCTTTATATAACACCTTTATTGTCGTTATATAGCTCAATACAATTATTGTCGTTATATATTCAATACAATTAATTAGGGTGTGTGTACTGTACGCATGTCTCCCAAGTTGTGCAGTTAAGAGGATAAGTATTCAACATAAATATGCAACCCTTGTCATCTGTGTACATGCAGATACTTGTGCTTCTTAATACGGTGTAAGATGTACTAGCTTAATGCTAATTCACAATCTTAGCTTGTAAATAGATTGAGTTCCTAAGTACAAGCTGACTTTAAAGTGTGTGTGTGTTCCACTCTCCTGGAAACGCACCATGTTTTTGCAAGTGGGCATATGAGGAGTGCATTCAGTGAAAAGACTACATAACAAAGTGTGTGTGTGTGTACATTGTTTGTATGTTAACTCTGTTGTGGTGGTTGTTTTGTCAGAAATTCCAGCGGCTCTGAACCAGCTGCTGCAGAGCTTCCCCCCTCTGCCCCCCTGTGAGATCAGCGACCCCACTGACGACCAGACGCTGCCCCGTCTCATCGAGGCGCTGGAGAGGAGGCACAGGATGAGGCAGTCCATGGTCGAGGAGTACAACAAGACTGGTGAGGCCCGCACACCTGCTGACACTTTCCCATTTGAAATCAATACTACATGCAGGCAGCCAATGGCTTTTTAAGTGTGCATTCCCCAGTTCTTCTGATCCAAAACATTTATTGTCAACCTCAGCTCAAAGTGTGTGTGTGTGTGCTCAAATTATGATGTTCCCTTAAACTTTACTGATTACGAATTGTACATTGTAATACAAAGTCACTCATGCTTTTCTCGTTAATTGACACATTATAGTGGCTGTTGAGCTCAACTATTGACAACATTTTGCCAGAATCATTCTGCTCGTTAGTCCAGATAAAGGGGAATAATGAAGTTCACTAGCCTGATTACCATCGACTTTCAAAGGCTCTGCGAGACTTTAGTCTGACCAAGAGCCTGTGCTAACACGGTTTCTCCAAGCGCTGGTTGACCCGCCTCCTTTAAGTGCCTCGATTTGCTACTGGTCGATGTCAGAAAGCGGTTTGCCGAGTTTAAACCAAGAACAACACTCTTTTCTCTGCCTTGAACACGCCTCTACCCCGAGCCGTTGGAGCTGCTCAAAGTTGATTGGTTCTCGACCAAAGGGGGCAGTTTTGAAGATTTCGGGAACTCAGAAATCCTTCCCGATTAGCAGTTGACCAGACCAGCGACAGCAAAAGCCGAAGGTGTTACGTCACTGGGAGGGCGTGCCAGGCTAGAAGTTCACAGCCTTTCATGTGTGGTTCGCTGGTGGTGTTTGGGTTTTAAATGTCTTTTCTTCTCTCGTCTCAGCCAACTTGCTCAAGTCCATGCTGCAGGAGATGGACGGCAGCCTCATGAACAAGGAGAACTACATCCACCAGCAGCAAGGCAAGCTGGGAGAGAAGGACAAGTGCATTCAGGACCAGAAGAGTGAGATCGACCGCCTGGAGAAGAAAGCAAAGATGCTGGAGTACAAGGTGAGCAAGAAACCGGTCTGCCAGCGCTCGCATCCTTTGGACTGTTGAAGGTGTACACCTGTCTCGTGACCTTTTGCAAGACCCTGCCCTGTCTGAGAGGGGGTACCTGTCCTAGCTGATCCCGCTGTTGTGACTTTGTTTATTTCCCATAACTGCTCTCCTATCAGTGACTTAGACATGGGAATACTGGGAGGTCATGGTGTTTTAAAATCCCATTTTTCAGACCTGGGAGAAAATAACATGAAATTCAGTGCGTTATTAGTCACGAAACGTGATTTTTGTAGGAAGACCTGCTGAAATTGGTCCTGTGTTGTGTGTTTTTCTCAGATCGACATCCTGCAGAAGACGACCAACATCTACGAGGAGGACAAGCGCACCCTGCAGCATGAGCTGGAGAGCCGGGATCACAAGCTTGTGAGGGAGCAGTCCGAGAAGAAGCGCATGGAGGCCCGCATGCAGGGCATGGTCTACGACACCAAGCTGCAGTGGGAGAAGGAATGCGTGAGTACCGCCGGCCTGGCTCTGTCGGACCCGATGGCTATACTAATAAGCAAGCTTCTCCTTTATAGTCAGGGAGCCAAAGTCTCAAAAATGGGTTGAACCTGACACGGTCTGTCATACTTTTTATTTGTGTTTTTTCTGTTAACTTAAACCCTGAGAACCAATAATCGGAGGGTCTGCTCTGCCGGAAATGTTACTAATAAGCAAGCTTCTCCTTTAGGAGTAATCTTTGATCTCTAAAGGAACACTGCACAAGCAACTATTGAGAAGAGTGGTTACTTTTCAAGTTGGCTTTTTCAATACAACCCCGCATACCATTACTGAAATTTCGCCGTCGCCATGTAGATTATGATTCAGTTCTGTTTTTGTCAGCAACGTTCAACAAAGTCCATTGTTTGTTTATTGAATGCTTTTCAGTTGAGGGCACCTACCTATCTTTTCTGTCACTTGCCCACTCACACACCGGAATGAAATGTTTAAAGGTGCTCTACAGTTATTTCCCGCATAAGAAGACTGCAGACCAGGTTTGGTTGCGAGCATAAGATACCATGGCGATACATCAACGCTAAAACAAATCCACTTTCGTATGACCGCATACCCTGGCTTTGAGCGCTAACATACCTCGCTAACCCACTAATCGAGATTCGTAGAACACCCCACTCGTCCAGCCTGGACCATATAAACATGACAAACTGTTCAATCACTGACGAAAGGAGAGTTTCAATTGCACGGGAGTGAGGGGGAGGTAGTAGCGAGCTAGAAGCTAGATGTTGCCCAACATCACTTGGAGCACCTTTAACTGACAAGTTAGCAAACAAATTTATAGAAAACAACCTGGTGTAATTGAAGTGCACCAATGTGTGGCCTTGAATCTTTGAGACTTTCACAATGCTAAATACTGACTTTATAATATAAACGTGTGCTAATTCTGCTCGTATACATGCATGAGACCTCCCATCTACCGTAGCAGCTGAACTCGTTCGATTTAGTAGGACTCTTGATGGTAATATCAAATGCTTTGGGAATATGGCCCCAGGACTGCATTCACTGAAGGCATCATTGAGTAACCACCAAGAGCATTCAAAACAGAATTCTGTATGTAGTATAATGGTAATTTGCCAGGATCCTCAGGGATACCTTGAGATGATTTTCTCATGTTGCTTGTTTGCTTACCCTGGTGTGTGTGTGTGTGCGTGCGTGCGTGTGTGTTGTGTTCCTCAGGAGAGGCGTGTGAACGCCAAGCAGCTGGAGATGCAGAACAAGCTATGGGTGAAGGACGAGAAGCTGAAGCAGCTCAAGGCCATCGTCACCGAGTGCAAAACAGACCGCCCCGACAACCCCCCGACACGGCCCCCCGAGAAGCCGATGCGGCCCTCGCGAGAGAAGGACCGCCTGCGCTCGGCCTCCCCATCCCCCGTACCCGTACGTCACTTAGACATGCGCTTCTAGCTTGCTCGCTCGCTCGCTCGCTCCCATCCGACTTCTCTTCATCCTCCTCTTCCTCCCCATCCCTCTCCACTACACGCATGCCTTGTCTGTCCACCATCAGAGCCCCCTATGTGTTCTCCACATACAGCACAGCAGGAGCTGATTGGAGAACTGTTGTCCAACATGGACCTCTGTGCATTAATTATGTATTATGCCAGACGACTTTTAAAAAAAAAAAAAAAAAACACTTTTGTATAGATAATCACTTGTATAGCTTTTTTTAATTGTTTGTGTGTTTGTTGGAGGACATTTTTTTTATTTTTAAGTGTCCCTGTTGGCTCTCTTGCTTAATCATGTGTGTTATTTTTTTTTAGTGTGAGTGCATGCAATGTGTGTATTCTAACCTGACTGTCATCTGCAGTCTTCTTACACTGTCTCCCAGCAATGCCCCCCGCACCCTGCCTCCTACACCTACGACCTGGCCCCCAAAGTGGCCAGGGCCGGGGGCGCAGGGGTTCCCCTGTCCCCAAAGGCCAGTGGGACGTCGGTGGCCTCCTGCATCTCGGACTGGGAGCAGCGGGTCCCCCAAGACCGCAGGCAGCGTAGCCAGTCGCCCCCTACCAGCAGAGCACCAGGCAGCCTAGACAGGCGGAGAGGCAGGCAGTGGCAGCACCAGCTCCAGCGTGACTGGGAGGTGCCGCAGCAGCCAGAGGATGTAGGCGTAGAGGAGGTGGCAGGTCCCAGGGTCAGTGGTAGCAGTAAGAGCAGCAGTAGATGTAGATAGAGCACGGCTGTAGGTACTAACGGGTTGTTTTTCCATTTTTCTTTTCTCTCTTTTTTTTCTTTCTTTTTCTCTTTTGATGTTGTAGTGTTTTTTTTTTATTTTTTTTTTTTTCCATTTAATTTAGTAGTTTCTCGTATGACATGACCAGTGAATGAGGTTGCTCTTTATTTTTTTGGTCCTCTCGGTGTAAAGAAGAGAAAAAAAATACCCTGTTGCAATGCACTTCAATAAATCTTTTGGTAACATTCTAACATGATTAACTGCTCATCCCGTCTACAGACCATCTCCTCCTTTGCAACAATTTAACTTGCCTGAATCCTGTTCCAGTTGCATTTCTTAAATGCCCTGGTGTGTAGATGTCTTGTAACATGATTCATTTTGAAGAATGTGAAGATTGCATTTCATTTCATTTACCTTCATTTTTTTTTTTGTGTTTGTTGCATTGCCACAATAGAGTATGTGACTGGCAGCTTCAGTAGATACGCATCCTACTAACTTAGAGGCATGACTCCTAGAAGCTTCACATTGCCCAACCGGGTGATTGACTGACCTGTGTGTGTGTGTGTTTGGTGTAGACGGGGGCCCCAGTGCGCCCCCACCACCGGCGGTCCCACTCGGCTGGAAACGAGCGCTGGGTGGACCACAAGCCCGTCACCAACGTGGACCTGGACACCGTGATGCAGCCCAATCTCCCCAACTCCATCAAGGTGTCCACCCCCAGTGAGAAGGCCCTGTCTAAGGCTGATAAGTACGTGCTCACGCACCAGGAGGTGGCCTCCGATGGAGAGATCCAGACCAAACTCATCAAGGTACAGGAACTCAGTCCCCCCATGTCGTCTGTGTCTTTCTGTCTGTATACAATACAATTATAATGTTGAATTTGACACACACACACACACACACTGCTGGTGCTGAAAGTGGGTGTTGTGTCCCCAGGGGGAGGTGTTCAAAACCAGAAGTGGTGGTCAGGCTGTGCAGTTCACGGACATCGAGACTCTGAAGCAGGAGAATCCCACAGCACCCAGGTAACTTTCTGACGTGCATTCAAATTCTGTCGTTGTTTTCTGCGAACAATCGTTGAGTTTAGTGTAAAGATGCGGTGAGGTTTTTTTTTTTTTGTGGATGGTGCTGAAGTGTGATTCTTTGTTTCCCTGCAGCCGTAAGAGGCGGTCTTCTGAAAACAAACCACCTCAGGGAGATGGGAACACGCAGGGTGGCTGGACCGACGTGGAGAACAGAGTAAGAGCTGGAGCAGCCATATGAAATACAGGCTGTATCGGCTTTACCATGATCTACAGCCAGAGCCGATTAACGGCCTGCTGTTAGCGCTGATATTCTTGGGCAATCTATTTTCACATATATATATATATATATATATATATATATATATATATATATTAGTGTATATTGTCTCGATTAATCAATCAGCTAAGATAATTCCCTTCTTACATTGCTCAAACTGACTAGTAAATGATTACCAAATGGGTTGGCAATTAATTTACTAGTTGCCAGCTGGATTATTGCAGCCCTATTGGGTTGTATATCAGGCCTAGGGGAGCAGTGTCCTGTCTCATTGAGTGGCTCTGCCCTATGATTGTATAACACTGACATTCTTCCTGCTCCCCCAGTGCTCTGTGGCTGTAGAGATGAGGGCTGGATCCAACCTGGGGCCTGGCTATCAGCACCACGGATGCCAGAAGTAAGTTGTATGTCTGGGTCAGGATGGTGCTGCTGGTGCATGAGTGTGAACAACACAAACATTTTTGTAGACAAATTTAAACTGTGGAATGGGCTGGAATGGAAAGTGACTTTTCAGGAATTCCGTCTCTGCTCGGGAGCTTGATGGACGTCATTGCATGGATGTCGATGAAGAGCTTAATTTTACTGTGAATCTCAGTGTTGGGTTTTCCCCTTTGGACTAGCTATTTGTTTCTGACTTTAAAATGTCTTGGATTTAGTCCTGGTGAAGTACCAGAGCTGTATCACCTAATCGTGTGTGTGTGTGTGTGTGTGTGTGTGTGTGTGTGTGTGTGTGTGTGTTTTAGGCGGAGAAAGCCCTAGAGGAGCTGCCCAGATTCTGCACATCAACATGTATTTCTGCCCTGGAACCTCACGCTGTTTGTGTGCAATAGCAGATTCACTTTATACTATTTATCTTTTTAAAATCTGTATATAGTCAATTCACCAAAGTCTGTGCATTTTTATATTGTAGTGCTGCCCAGTAGAGCGCTCAGTTCATGCATCATGATCGCAGGGAAAAAAAATAAATGAAATGTTGTTGTTCTAGTTTTTCACGCCTATGTGGCAGATTGTTATTCCAAGAGGCACTATAGTATTATCAATGCTTAACTACTTTTTACTGGCATTGGACCGTTTCAAGAATCATCTTCAAATGCAGGTTGGATTTATATTCTTTTGCTTAAGAAGTTGCCCTTTTTAAACAGGCTATAGTTTTCACATTGGCATTTTGTATTTTTTTCTACGTGGCGATTTTATAAAAATGTGTTAAAAAAAAATACTGAGCTGTAAGTCTTCCTCTGTACCCTTTGATGTTAATAAATTCCATATGGAGATATTAATTATGCTTTTGGGATTTTTTACTCTAAAAAAGATGCGTTTAATTGTGATTTTTGTGTTCATAGGAAGTGTGTTAAGCCATGTGTAAAGAAATTTGTTTTGTTTTGGTATTGTTCCTACCATTATTTATTTTTCACTTCTCTTTCTGTTTAATGCTGAAATGTGCCAGGATTTGTGCCCTTGTAGTGCTACTGTTTCACCAGTAGATGGCAGCAGTACATTAGGACATGGTGTGGTTGTTGAAACAGGCATGCTAGTTATAAGCAATTTTGCAACTGTTGTTGTGTATAATTAGAACAGAAGGCCTGGCAAATGTGCTGATTAATTTTGATAAAGATTAGATATCTGCTGTCATCTAATAGGGGTGTTCTTCCTTTTTTGGAAGGCAAACTCCATTAAACTGATCAAGTATGCACAATGACGTGTAATACAACTTTTGGAAGCTTACAGATGTTTTGGATGTCCTTGATATTCCTACTAATTAAACATTTGACTTCAATCTAATCAGGCGCCTGTTTATTGGATTGTATTCATGTATTAGCCCCTTATTATTACCATGTATTACACATGCCTGTCTGATAACTTTTATCATCACTGGCTTTATGTATGGCAACATTGAATAAACGACGTGCTATATAATTTTGTATTGTCAATATAGCTCAATATCATAATACATGCAATTAAAATGTCCATTATGGCCATGCCAATGTAAGAAACATATGCGAAAATTACATTTTCAATGTTTCTTATTGCAAGCTAGCATTAGCTGTTACAGGGTAAAATTCTAGCTGCTGTACCTACAAGATCACACATTACCACGCAACAATCATGTCTGCTATCACATGCAAGTTGCAATCAACTCACCTGGCTGTCGTCTTCTTTTTGGACTTCGTTTCAATCCGTAGCTACTCGGACATTTTCATTTGATTCGGCTGTGATCGTATTCATGGGTTTCATCAGGTCCCTTTCCACAGGTGTATACAATCAAGCACCCTGATTATCAATGCAGACTGCAAGGTGCTTGATTAATACACCTGTGTAAAGGGACCAGATGAAACCCATGCATATGCTGGGCTGCGTTGTTCTCCATGGCCAAACAGCGTACAATAAGACGCTAAACGCCTTTAAATGCGTAAAATGGCGTATCATTTTACGCCAAGCCGTTATTATATTACCACGCAAAAATCCTGTCTGCTATCACATGCAAGTTGCGACCAACTCGCTATGCCAACTCACCTGGCTGTCGTCTTCTTTTCGGACTTCGTTTCAATAGCTATTCGGACATTTTCGTTTGATTCGGCTGTGCCCGTGTAGGCTGGGCTGCGCTGTTCTCCATGGCCAAACAGCGTACAATAAGACGCTAAACGCCTTAAATGCGTAAAATGGCACGCCATAGCTTTAAAAGTGGCGTATAATTTTACGCCAAGCCGTTAGATCACGTTCGACCCCTCCTAGCCCTAGACTATTAGACAAGTGTGGAAATATCTCCATAGATTGTACATTGGCACCAGTGAATAAGATAGATTATACTTGGGAGACAACAACATTATTCATATATTACACATTTTCGTCTTCATCTCTTGTTTATACACAAATTATCAACTGATGTTATTTCGAGCAAGCAAATAATACAGTAATTTCTGTTCTTTTATTGGAGCAGAACCAGACACCACTCATCTCGTATTCTTATCATTTAATCTGTTTTTATTATTAAATATATTTATTTGAACCTTTGATCTCGTTTTGGTATATTACTATTATTACAAGTTCAGCTCAGATTGGTAGGCTATGGTTATGGAATTTGGCAGACACCTTTGTCCAGGTAACAGTCATGTCAAGTAAATTCTAAACTATATACTAACCATTAAGGTGGCCAAAAGTGTTCTGCTGAAAAAAGCAGTCAGTTTAAGGTTGGAAGGGTGACATAATGTTGACAAGGTGTATTTTTTGTATATAAATGAAACCCCTGATGAATGAGACAAATATATAACTCAACTGAATGGGAGGCTGAGTATGGTAAGTTATTGAGGAAGTTCCACAATATTAAGAAATAGCCTATAGAGAAATAACTATTCAAATCTATTACTCAAAATTAAACATGCTCCTTGTGATATTGTGTAACGATTCTGTTTCTGTTCCATATGCAGAGACAATGGAAAGACCCAAAAACAGATTCTGCAGTAATGGAACAAAAAGCCAGACCTTGCCATACCACCATTTTCATTATCAACACCTGCAGTGACGGTCCCAGATCCTAGACAAGATGGTACATAGAACTATTCCAAAAATTGTTTATTTGGAGCTTTTAGTAATTATCTTTTTTGTCTATAACAGGAATTAGAAACTCTTCAACAACTTCTACTAATTAGCCTTAATATCTAATATGCTTTAATTTACAACCACAAGTAAAATAATAATAATATGTCAAAAGTTACAATTTCATGGGACCTATAAGCACATTTTAAATTTAATGCCAGCAACACATCTAAAAGTTGGGATGGATCCAACAAAAGGCTGGAAGAGTTATGTCATGATAAAGACAACAGAAGAAGAGATAATCTGTCTCTTTATATGTTTAATTCTGTGTAGTTATAATGCATAAATGTTGCTTCTTATGTTTGTCTAAAAAAGGGAACACCAGCTCTATCAAATATGAAATACAATGCAAGTCAGTGGAATAATGTCAGCTAATCAACTAATCATACAGAGTTCCTCAAAATATACCTCAAATGATCTGTTTGCTAACCCTTTCTCTGTTTAATTGTCTTTAATTTGCTGACAGATGCTGCCAAAAAACAAGGAGCTAGTGGTGGGAGCAGAGGAAAAGATACAGAACTAAAAAGTGGAGACAGAGATGGGGGAAGAAAGAAAAGAGCAGAAAAAGGTACACAGAACTTTTAACAACTATGGTGATGTTTGCCTTTACAAGTTTTGATTCACATTTTAATAATTACAACTTGTATATATTTTAACACAGAAAAGCTGATGCCATTGCCCCTTCTCCAGACTTCAGCAGCTGTGAAAGTGAATGTAAGTGTCTTCCAATAAAAAAAATCTTCACTAGGCCTACAGCCTTATATTCACTGCATGCAGTTTTTTTTTAAATGTATTGATGGCATCAATTTCAAAATGGACATCAAAATGTACTATGAAATAGTCAATAGTCAAATGTGTAATTTTCAACATTTGATATCCTTTTTGCAGATGATCACATTCTGTTTTTTTTTTCTGTTTGATGTTTTTATATACATTGTACACAACACCCTAACACCCCCCTAACCTAACCCAACTTTTCCTGTTTTGGGTTGTGTGATTAAAATCGTGTTAAAAACGTGTTGTTTGAACACGTCTTGAATGTTCTAAAATGTTCC
The DNA here is from genome assembly GCF_963854185.1 of Sardina pilchardus. Classification (NCBI taxonomy): domain Eukaryota; kingdom Metazoa; phylum Chordata; class Actinopteri; order Clupeiformes; family Clupeidae; genus Sardina; species Sardina pilchardus. The sequence continues at coordinate 16,366,832 of NC_085003.1, read as the reverse complement.
ATTCTGTTTTGTTTTTTGTTTTTTTTGAAGACAACAGCACCCCAACGCATAATTGCATTCAATTGCAAGTTGGAACTGATTATTTAATGACCTATAAATGGTTAATTTCAACTAATTCAGTTTGTCTGTTGTCCATATCTATATAATACCCTGCCAACCTGCTGCCAACCTAAAATCAACTTATCCAACATTGGGCCACCGTTGGCCCAACCGTATCTATATAATACCTTGCCAACCTGCTGCCAACCTGCTGCCAACCTAAAATCAACTTAGCCAACGTTGGGCCAACGTTGGCACAACCATATCTTCATAATATCCTGCCAACCTCCCGCCAACCAAAAACCAACCTATCCACCGGACAAAATTACGTTGGCCCAACGTCAGCGCCCAACGTTGGGCCAACACAACTTCAGCCCAACGTCAGCTTGCTACCTGGGATGTTCCCTGGATCCTAAGTGATATTTATAGTTGTGCTTTAACAGATTTTTCCTGATTGAACGAGTTGTATTTGTCACTTGACAGACATCACAGCACTCTCCCTTGTGTGGTGCAAGTGTCTGATTAGGCAGTCACTCTCACTGTCAAGTTCTACATGTCCAAGCTATAAATACCAGACATGTATTGGCAAGAGGAGCTAAATTAAACAATGGCCATCGAGGGAAAAGGAAATGTGTCACCAGATGACTATTTGTTCAAGATTGTTACTCCGTTCTTCCTAGGAAGACAGTACAAGCAAACTCAACTGACAAGATGTAAAGGTTGTTAAAACAAATACCTGCTGAAATCATGTAATGTTCACAACAGCAGACTCACTTTGATTCTATGATCTTTGCTTTCAACAGATGATAAATGCCATAAAAAAGGCATGATTGCAATGCCTGGGCACTTTCACAACATACATAAGCCTATTCAATAGAATGGAGCAAAATGTATTAAAAAAAAAAAAAAAAAAAAACTTGTTTGCAGACATAATGCATTTATAAATACTTGACATAGGCTACCCATGAAGAAATGAAATGCATTCCTGAAGCATTTACATGAAATGTAGGCTAACGAAATGTCTATATGTGTGTATGATTTCAATGTTCCTTCAGTATTCACATAAGCCAATATCTGGTACAGCTTGAAAACGATTTTAAGGGGCTAATACATGAATACAATCCAATAAACAGGCGATTAGATTGAAGTAAAATGTTTAATTAGTAGGAATATCAAGGACATCCAAAACATCTGTAAGCTTCCAAAAGTTTTATTACACGTTTTTGTGCATACTTGATCAGTTTAATGGAGTTTGCCTTCCAAAAAGAAACAAAAGAAAACACCCATTAGATGACAGCATATATCTAATCTTCATCAAAATTAATCAGCGCATTTGCCAGGCCTTATGTTCACAATTATACTTAAGAGACAGCCCCACAACAGTGACTGTTGCAAAATTGCTTATAACTAGCATGTCTGTTTCAACAACCACACCATGTCCTAATGTACTGCTGCCATCTACTGGTGAAACAGTAGCACTACTTATAAATCTATACATAGTTCTATTTTGTATATTTGCTGAAAGGCAAAGCAAATTCACAGAAAATATATGGCTCAGGTGGGACATGCCGTAATTCATATCAATTGACATCTAGAGGCTATAGGCTTTCAGAAAACATTGGTGTAGGTGGTCAATTCAGCTGACCCTTAATAGTATAGGCCAAAATGTCAGTTGTACAGATGGTTTGTCGACGTACAATATGGGCCTACAGCCACAGGAATCATGTTGCTAGTTTCTGTCATTTCAAACATGGAAAGACTATGATCTGCCATTTATCAAAGGCTTATTTATTTGTCTAGATGAAGGATTGCATATTTGAAATCATATCTCAATAAGGACACTCCGCAACAAGCCCATATTATTGGACAGACGATCCTCACATGCAGAATGTTATTATGGTAAAATGTTTTTTAAACTTTCCACATGGTGAAATGAAAAGATGAAAATGGGCTTTTTGAAAATAAACCCCAATTAAAAAACTAAAAAAAAAATGCTCTGACAACATGATATTGATAACAACCAAAGTTGATGCATGGACATAACCTTAAAGTCCATAATACCGTATGACTGGAAACAAATATGATGAATTTGTGTCACATACATGTGAAGCTCTCAAAAGTGATGTCTTTTCATAATGAGCCATTTTCTGAGCTTTGCAGAGGGGAAATTACATACGTAGGAAGATACGCCTGATCTGGTTGAGTTTTTAATTCAACAGGAAAATATGCGTCTATTCACATTTCACTAATGTGTGTGAAATAGCCATACCAAAAGTTGCAAATTGAACAAAAAGGATTGTTCACCATGATGCTTAAAATGACTCGAAGCTTCAAAGGGCTTGGAACCATCATTAACACAGATATACTATTTAAGATTTATGCATAGGTTTGGTCTTCAAACCTAAGATTTTTTTTGGAGAGGGTGCTGTCAGCCACTGGGTGATTTGACAAGAATGACCCTGTGGCAAGTTTCATGCTCTCTGCAAAAACAGAATAATTATCTCTGATAAAAAAAATTCTGGCCCAGCTAATATAGCAGGCTCTTTCCAACTGATGCCTTCATTTCATAACATGTGGCCATGCCCCCCCACCCCCCACCTGTGAGGTGTCAACACTGTCTGGATCATGCGTTAATACTCCAATCCAAATGGCGGCGGTAACGTTAAGTGGGCTAGTCATTTTTGTAGGTCGACCAGCTGGAAAATAAAAATAAATAGAAGAAGAGAAAGTGTCTGCCGTGGGGGAACAAGATGGCGGTCCTGTCAATCGCCTCAGCTGGGACATGCATGTAGATGTCAACAGTTAAACATAATAGAAATGTAACGAGAACACCCTGTTGCACCTATTAAGACGATCAGGCTTGATTTCAACTATGAATTTCATGGACTAAACTTCTGAAGGAGTCAACGAAATGTGCGACAGTTATGCCCGCTCTCTGCTGCGTGTGTCGGTGGCGCAGATCTGTCAAGCTCTAGGCTGGGACGCAGTTCAGCTAACCGCATGTGATCTTCTTTCCGATGTACTAGACCGATATATTCAGCAGCTGGCAAGAGGTTGCCACCGTTATTCTGAACTCTGTGAGTAACGTCCCCAGACCTTGTGTAACGTAGCATCAACAAGGGGAACTTTTGACTTTTTGCCTACATCTAAACTCGGGTAGGCTATCAGCAACTCTCCAGTAGCCTAAGGCCTAAGTAACCTACAGTCGCACTCATTTAGGTTGTGGGTTAGAGTTCCAACACCACTTTACTGCAGTCCATTTCAGTGAAGTGTATTATAGGCTAGCAGATATCGCAGTGTCATCATCTGCAACTATTAGAAATGTAGGTGACGCAATGAATTACGAATAGCTCATCTGTCATTATTCTAGATTCTCAACGGTGTGCGTAATGATCAGATGTCAACAAAGGGGAGTGTCCAAAGAGCTGACGGAGTTACCTGGGCTCTGTGTAGCCTAGCCCTAGACCAAACCAAGAATAACTAAGTTTATGCACAAATGTCTTTTGGGAGTAGAAATGGCAACCCATAACTTTGGAACTTTATAGCCTAGTAACAGCACAACTTTTTTGATTGATATAGGCCTAGTTCCATCACATCCCATAGGGTTACTATTTGGCAGTAATTGGCTATTGTAGACTGGGAGTGCAAATCTACAAGAGCTGTTTGCTTTCAGATGGAAGGACAGATCCTGTGCTGGATGATGTTGGTCAAGCCTTCAGATTGTTGGGCGTCAGTCTCAGTGAATTGGAGGATTATGTCCACAACTTGGAGCCTGTTGGTTTTGCCCATCAAACACCCCTCTTCCCTGTCAGTAAGAACAATGTGTTGCAGTTCCCACAATCAGAAACACAGGATAAGGAGGAAAGGAAGGAATACATACCAGATTACATGCCTCCACTGGTCTCTTTGCAGGAGGGTAAGGCTTCATACTGTAACTGATTTCAGTCAAACCTGTTGCTGGAAAATATAATGAATGGTGTCGGTAGAATATGGTGGAATATATATATATATATATATATATATATATATATATATACACATATAAAAATAAAGAACTGTGAAGACAACTGGAAAAAGCATTCTATACTCTATTCTATATTATATACTATATATTTCTTTACCTCATATCTTTCTTTCTCTCCGTTTGCATCTCAGAAGAAGAGGAGGAAAGGGTCCTGACAGACATGGGCACGTCAGCTGAGGCTATGCAAGTTCCTTTGGATGAGGAAGAGGAGGACCTGGGAGAAGAGGACGCAGTCAGTGATGAGAACCACCCACTGAAGAGGCCCATGTTGAGTCCTGACGCCAGTATGGGTATGATGGCCAGCAAGAGGCCAAGGCTTCAGTCTGGCTTCAGCCCAGAGTGGGCGGGAGAGCCAAAGGAGCCCCTCAGTTCTCTGAACCCCCAACATGTGCCTTCCTCAATGATGGATAGCATGGGATCTTTAGCTTCATCACCTGAGACAGCTCTACCAAATACGGGCTTTAGACCCCTGCCTATGATACCGAGACACTCAGATCACAAGGCTTCTTGTGCTCAGCACAGGAAACCAAATGTTTCATCACCTGGGAGGCAAAGGGCAAGGTCACCTAAAGGGGCCGGTGTTGGGCCCTCAGCAGGGAGTCCTTTAAGCTCACCTAAAGCATTTTCAAAGGAGAAGAGGAAGTCGCCAGGCCAGGCTAAAAGTCCCAAAAGTCCAAAGAGTTCCAAGTCTGGCACAGAGAAAGCTGCTCACACTCCTGAGAAGGGCGAGCCCCTGCAGAGGACTACCCTAGCCACTCTGAGTGAGAGGATGGGGAAGGAAAATGTTCATGTGCGCCAGCAGAACTGGGAGCTTGACAGGCAGCCTGGAGAAGCACAAATCAGGAACCCAGAGCCAAACCCAGAGCCGGACAACACCATTGATGACTCCATCGATGCCGTGATCGCTAGGGCTTGTGCTGATCGAGAGCCCGACCCTTTTTCTTACACCTCAGCTTCAGATTCAGAGAGTGACAGCATCTCCAGCCCCAGGCGACTGACCATCATGGAGCCAGCAACGCCCAAGACCAAGACGGGTACAAATGTCTGCTATGAAAGAGACACGTCAACGCCGCTCTCAATGAGTGGCGTCCCGGGAAGCATGTGGACCATGGACGACTCCATCAACGAAGTCATTCGCAGAGCAAATCAGGGAGCTTCTGGAGCACGACTGAATGACTCGTATCTCTCGTCCCCGTCAGCCTCCCCTCCCACGCCAGAGCCTCTGATGAAGGTGTTTGAGGACAAGCACAAGATGGTGGCCTCGACTGATGTGAAGAAGAGGTTAAAGAAAGAGCTAAAAAACAAACTTAAAAAGAAAGAGAAAGAGAAGCCAAAGGAGAAAGACAAAGAAAGGGACAAAGGCAAAATGAAAGATAAGAATCGTGATAAGAACAAAGGCAAGACCAAAGAGTTCCTTAAAGAGGCTAAAATTCCCTGGAAGGACTTTTCTTTGAGGGAAGACGACCTTCGAGAGCATTTCAAGATGCGGGATCTTGTAAGCCCAGAGATGTCCTTGAAATCAAAGTTGAAAGATGGAACTGGAAGCAGCTTCAGAAAAGACAAGGAAAGACATATGGACAAAAAGAAGGACAAGGAAAAAATCAAGAAAGATAAAGATACGCGAGATAAGGGCAAAGACCGGGGGAGAGAGGACAAGAAGCTGTCTGCAGCCCTCACTCCGTTTGGTCAGGTTGATGTCCCCATGTCGCTCTTCAGTCCATCCAGCTGTTTACGCATTCCCTCTATGCTGCCACCACTCCCGCCCATTCTGTCTGATCGGGACAGCAAAGGCAAGGAGAAGGACAAAAAGAAAGACAAGAAGGAGAAGAAGAAGAAGAGGGAAAAAGAAAGAGAAAGGGCTAAGGAGAAGGAGAGAGAAAAGGAGGGAAAAAAGAAGGAGAAAGAGAGAGAAAAAGAAAAGAGAGAAAAGGAGAAAGAAAAAGAGAAAAACAGACTGAAGCTTGAAAAGGTAATGTGCTCTGAAGAAAATAATTTGGCATTTATTATTTTCACTGGATCTTTCAGGCTTATTATGTGGATCTGTTATAGAGGTGTATGGTGTGTATCATACCAGATTATAAACAGGTCCTGTGTATTTGAGACAGCTTCTACTGTGTCTCGCTCCTCACCAGACTCTTGTGCCTTTGCAGGTGAAGGTGGTTCCTCCAGCTGCTGTCCCGTCCCCTGTCATCCCCCGGCTAACACTCAGGGTCGGGGGCCAGGACAAAATGTAAGTGCCGTGCCATGATTTCATAGCCCGACTCTCGCCAGACCCTTGTAGTTCCGCCATGCTCCACCAGAGGCGTTTCGCTGAGCTCCACACAAGGGTCTGGGCTCGAGGGCAATGCAAACTCCTTCAAGGGAGCAAAAAATAATGAACCAATCAGGAGCGCCGAAGCGAGTGTTTGATTCAAACAACTATGGTGGCACGCAGCGAGGAGTCTTGTGCTGACATTGATTCTGCTATTTCGACCGTTCTATCGAGTATTCATTCTTTAAAAGATGAACAGAGAATGGTTTTGAAGGCATTTATTGGTGCCAAGGATGTTTTCACTCTTCTTCTGACCGGGTTTGGCAAAGAGCTTGAAGTAGCCTAGCACCTCATTCAAGATAACGGACAAGTGGTTTATCAAATCACATGCAAGGATTTTTTTACAAGCCCCCGCCTTCAGAAATATGTCTCCTATCGAGAAGTCCCAGATCCTTGTGTGAAGCTCAGCAAACTACAAGGATCTGGCGAGAGTCAGGTTAATGATTTCATATATGATGGCTAAATGCTTGCTGTTCTTAATATAATCGGATCAATGGTGTGAGAAAAAAACCAAACAGTCAAGCTTTAGTAACTTGACAGCTGGGTTATTTTAAAATATTTCTCTTTCCTTGAATCTGCTCTCCTGCTTCCTTGGCCTGGGCATGTTTGCTGCAGCTAATAGCTTTATGTTGTGATGTGCACAGACAAGACACACACCTTTTCTTTGCCTTTGCAATGACACTACACTAAACTGCGTACGTACCTAATAGCATATAACCAAGTGTTATATATCTTATATCAAGCTCAAAACATCTAGGTGGTATTGTTTTCAGTATGAAAAGACTTGTCTAGTGCTTTTTCATAAAAACATTCATTTTTAGCTTTCAGTGCGTTAAGCAAATTCGTCTTGATAAGACTTCTTAAAATAAGTCAAAATGATTTTCGAGAGAGTGGTACTGTAAGTCTCTTCAAACTTAAAACAATACCAAATAGATTTTCTGATCGAACACTTGGTTAGATTTTATTTTTTGCCATATAGACTGTACATGTATGGAACTATGGACGATTGACTACTCCAGAATTTCAATTTGGAAAGATGCATTCTGTACAGTATATCTGAGGTATCCTTTAACCATGCCCTCCCCCCCTCACTCCAGTGTCATCAGCAAGGTGGCTCCCAACTCTGACATCCCTAAAGTTCCCATGGCCAAGGCGCCGAGTGTGAAAGCAACACAGCCGTTGGCCCCGATCTTCTCTCCTGCGGCGCCACTGCTGGCTCCGGCTCCTCCCCTAGCTGTGGCTGCTGGGCCTGCTGCTGCCGTGGCCCCTCCCTCCTCCGCTCTCTCGCAGGGCGGCTCCCTGAAGACACCCGTGTGCAGCGTCGTCACGGAGACCGTCAGCGCCTACGTGGTGAGTTCTGTGTATCTCAAACTATTAGAGGTGTTGCGATTCCAATTGCCACCGTTCCTATTGCAAGCTAGTAAAAAGAACAGATATTAAACATAAACGTGAACATACAGTGTAGTGAAATGAAGCCGCACAGAATGATCATTTGATAAGTTTCAGCACACTCCAAAAAGACAAAAGATTATTCTTCATAGAATATTGCACCTATCAATGTGCATTCTATCTATACCTACAGTAACTCATTTTGAATTCTGCTATCTTTTAATTTCCTGTCATTTTATTGGTTGTTATTACTAAATATTCACACACATACACACAAACACACAGAAACACACACACACACGCACACACACACACACTCCCACGGAACAAACCTGGTTGCTGCGGCCACTTTAATCCCGCTTTAAGAATATTGATGAAGTGTAGGGGTGCAGTGTATTCACTATATGCAGGGATGCCTTCCATCTTTATTTTCTCTGTCAAACAGCACATGGCTTGAATGTTTCTGTCCAATTTGTTATTATTTGGACAAAAACATTCAAGCAATATGCAGTTTTACTGAGAAAATGGAATAGTGTTCCATAAGTTAATATAAACAAAAATTGTAAATTTCACCCTACATGATTTTTTTGCCTTTTCCCTTAAGATCCGTGATGAGTGGGGAAACAAAATCTGGATCTGTCCCGGTTGCAATAAGCCTGACGACGGAAGTCCGATGATTGGATGTGATGACTGTGATGACTGGTACCACTGGTGAGAGTTTAAACTTTTTGATGTATTACTGTTGGACGTATGCTTGTTTAGTTGACTATAAATTACAATAGCACAATACCAGAGCTTGTATAGTTGAGTGTACTAGACTTAAGCAGTAAACCCCGAGAGGCTGTAGTGCACACTGATTTGTAGAACAGCTAAGGGGCGTTGTTAGGCATGATGCACAAGTGGAGTGCCTAAAACCCCCCCTTGCCTGTTCTAGTAGCGTATTGCTTTTCTAAAACGGTTACTACATCCATTCTGCAATATTTCACGAAACAAAGGCACAGAAACGAGAAATGTAAGGATATATTCATTATTCATGGATAATCATTCTTCCGCCAATAAATACATTTCGTCTTCTGTATCTGAATGGTTGCCAAGCAACATCAAGACGCAGCTACTCTAACTTTTGTGTAAGTTGTGGTAACGCATTGCTATAGAACGAAATGCTGTCAATGTGTATCAACAGCATTGAACGCAATTCAGCCAATCATAATCAAGGCCCGGAACAATCCATTTTAGAATTTAGTATTCTTGTTTTCCTCGTCGGTTTAGTGCCCATTAAATGCCATCTGAAACGTCCAGTCTATGTGACCACCTCTCACTATTCTGTGTCCCTGTCACTCATGGTCCACCTCTCTGCTGTTTGTCTGTCCACAGGCCCTGTGTGGGGATAATGGCTGCCCCACCTGAGGATGTCCAGTGGTTCTGTGTCAAGTGTGCCGGTAAGAAAAAGGACAAAAAACACAAGAAAAGGAAACACAAAGTGCACTGACACTGGGGCTGGACGTTTTTATAGAAGGCTCTAACTTTTCAGCTCCAACGGTCTTTAACATCTGAAATGTTAAAGACAGAAAATTCTTCAAACTCAACCTGGAGAATTGTCCAGACTACTCTCCTCGAGAATTGGATTAACTATGGGTATCTTCTTCGTTTCTGATCATGTTGAATATCTGTCTACCAAGCACCTTAATTGAGATTGTGTGGAAGCCAAGCAGGGTATGCGTATTTGGAATATAAAGATGTGTGGTGTCAAGAGAAATTATGCTTTTCCTTTTTAGGATGATATATTTACTTTAACAGAAAATCAATCAGTTACACTCACTGTTTCAGTGGCCAACCATTGTTTCGACATTGATGAAATATTGCATGTAAATACATACTGATGGGACACTGAGGCTTGTTTGTACAGTATGGAAACTCAGACCTCTTCACCAAGTCAGTTTACTTTTCTTGAGAAACAGACTGGTCAGTTTCATTATCAGCAGCAGATTATTTTTTTAACTTGCCTGATTTCTTGCCTGATCTTTCTCTGTAATTACTGTACATTTATTGAAATGAGAGTTTGTATTTTTATTTATCCTCACATATTTTCCATATGCTTTCAGCATATTTTATTTGCCTGAATTTCCTCAATACGAAAGACCAACGGTTTGGGGGTATGTACATGAATTTTGTGCTTTATGTACCTGAAGTTGATCCCTGAAATCCCTGGTCAATGAAATCTGCACTGACAGCTCCGTTCTCAAAATTACAGTGACTGTTTTGTTTTTTGACATTTATACATTTCTTTATTTTTATTGAATGATGTGCCCAAGAAAATTGTTCAGTCATTTTAACAGGACAGACACAAATGATTGTTAAAGCAGGGATATGACTACAGATGGAACATTATAAGATTTATAAAAAGAGTTTATGAATAAATTAACTTGAATAAAACGTCTTCTCTTTTGTCAGTTTAAGCTGACGTCCCCCTCCTTGGGTGTAGAAGCGGGTGCGCACATCTGATTATTTTAAAGTAGGTGCTGGACTCAAAAAAGGCGACAGTAAAAAGACAAAAAAAAGTCTGCACACTAAGGCTCCAATATTATTTCTTTCTTTTATTCACCACATGTGACGTTTCGGGCCACAGCCCTTCCTGTCTGAGGAAGGGCTGTGGCCCGAAACGTCACATGTGGTGAATAAAAGAAAGAAATAATATTGGAGCCTTAGTGTGCGGACTTTTTTTGTCTTTTTACTGTCCCCCTCCTTGGGGTCATCATATGGGGCTTTTCCATTGCATGGTATCAGCTCAACTCAACTCGACTTTATTCGAAACCAGAAAACACGGTTTTATTCACCAAAAGTCTTGAATATACACATTTACGAACTAATGTTTCAGTATAATACATTGACAAAAATAGATCTAAGCGGAACAGTAAACATCCAAGCTGAACTCCAAGGTCAAGGTAGCCTGGGTGTCCCACCCTGCCTTCCGCGGTGATTTGATCCATGCTGCAAAGGCAGTCTGGAAACTACCACCCTAATTTTTGCCTGAGATAGGGGACCAATCACAGAACAGGGGGGAAAGCAAGATGATGATGAGCTATGCACAGACGCATATGATAGACATCCGTGGCGCCCAATGAACGGATCTGGGCATTTTTTCAAACATGAGAAAATGAATGTCTGGTTGCCAGACCACGTCTCATTTGAGAAGTGGTAGGCGCTAGCCAGGCTAAGGTCAAGGTACATCAGTGTCCGATCGCATCATGGGCTCTCAAGAGGGCTCCACTGTTGACAGAAACCATAAAAAGCCATACTACAACTGGCCAAAATGCATATTAAGAAGTCACATTTCTAGGGGAATGTTCTTTTATTTGGACTGTTGAGACAAATTTGTCGATTTTTGGCAAGTTGCATCAGCTCTATGTTCACAGACAACAAAATGAAGCTTTCAAACAAAAGAGCAGCATAGTCTACCTTTGTAACATGGAGCTCTGTCTTATTAGTCCCTCTCCTCTTTAGTCCAGAAACAATTCCAAAATAATTACACATTTTGATAGGTCTAACCACAGGACCATTTCCCACTTTAACTCAGTCCATCTTAATTGAGCTCAGGCCCAGATAAGATGGTGGCATTTATGTATTAGATCTAAATATATATTTTTCTTTTGCATGGTAGTTTACATAGCATTGAAATGAGTATTGGTTATTAGAAGTTACATGCAATGCCCATACAATGGTTTTAATACAGAGTCATCATCAAGTTCTGGTTTTAATACAGAGTCATCTGAGGTCCAGAAGACCACAGCCATGCAATACTATTTTTCGGCTCTATCCCTGGTTTGCAAAGACTTCTCTGGATTCTCTGAATATTTTAATTGTATGTTCTGTAGGCTAGATGATTTACAAATAATGATGAATACCTCCATTTACTTCTGAGAGTCTGTCTGTGATGCTCTTTTAAGAGTGAAGATATGGAAGTATTCATCATTCTGATGTTCTAAACAGTCAATATCAAACTGTCAAATTACTAACATGTGTGGTCAATCTTTGTAGCATGCTTATATGAAGTTTCACATATTTTGACTCCAGGTCTGCCCCCCTAAAAATAGTTATCACATCATCTACAAAAATGAGAACACATCTGTAACATCAACAGGGCCTACACACACTCTTCCCAGAGGAATTATCTATAATGAAAAAGCAAACAGAAGTCACGTGAAATGTAATTATGCCTTGTGATTCTGTCTGACTTAATTAGAAGGGCTGTTCACCGCTTCAGAAGGAAATAGGTTACCTTTTTCTATCGAACTTTATAAAATAATTATACAAAAGATACATGAGCATATTTAACTATTAATTATTAGGTTTTTGCTAGGCAATATCAGTTGCATGTCTTACCTGATCAAAAATGAGAAGATACATCTACTCTGAATGCAATGAATGTTGCTTTGTTTTCTTGATTATATAGTTAGCAAAGAATTGTGTAGCCTATGTAACAGTCTTAAAATATGAATGGATACGTTCTATTCCTTTCTTTTAAAAAAGTATAGCAGTACTACAAAGTATCACAAGGTGGCACAATATCATCATAGTTTTGCAACATAGTAAATTCATTAAGACCCTCAGCGTTCAAGTTCTCATTATCAAAACATTCAAACCTTTTTTTTTTAAAGATGAATATGCTGAAATATAATAATAATAATAATAATAATAACTAATAATAATAATAATAATAATAATACAAATGTTTTAAAAATATATAGAATATAAATATACATACTGTATAGGCCTATATATATATATATATATATAATAGCCTAGTTAGAGAGATCGAGATAAATAGAGATACATATAGATACATAATATATAGATATAGGCTATATGCTGCTGTTCACCTTACTGCTTTGTTTGGGTATTTTGTAACGACTGGGTCACAAGAAAAAAATAGCATAGGTTATTATGTAGCTGATTATTACAATTTATTGAAACATCATTGCTTAGGTCAACATTTAATGTTCCAGGCCTAATTGTTGTAGCCGTATTGATGCCTATGATCAGGATATCTGCACAGGGTAGGTCTGTGTCATGAAATCTCAGCAACTCCTCTGTAGTACATACGAAATACACTAAAATGGGCACCGGTGTTAGAATCAACCTGCATGGTGAAATTATTTGTAAATAAATTGACGCCGCAGATGCCAAACGTTTGCTATAGGGCTACCATAAAGACGTCTGAATGTATTTGCGTTGAAGAATAGCCTACTTATTAATTAGGCTATTGTGTTATTGACTACTTCATTTGAATGGAGAAACATGAACGAGGCCTACAGTGTTCCGCGCTTGTTTAAGAAGTGAGTTTCAAGTCTCCTTTGGATCCATGTACTCATGATGGATGTTTACGCAGTTATGGCAATTCTCTCTCTCCCCCCTCCCCAGGGGATCCTGCTCTGTCAGGGGGAGGCTTCTGTTCCACGCAATCAATGCCTTGGCCAAAAGCGTTATAGGACGGGGACGTTTGAATATGGCTTCTCTCAGGTACATTTATGTTGGCTGTGGCTGTCGTGTCAGCCACATCTTAATCTACATTTAACCAACATTCTCTGACACTGTCTGAAAGAACCAGGACTTGCTGTAACTGAACACATTCTGTCAGATTCCGGCCCGTGGAACACACATCTACACGACTACTCCACGCCGCGAGAAGTTGGAGGTGAGGTAAGTCAAGTTACTTTCACTTGAACTGGGTGTTTGCGCAAACTGTTTTCGAAGAAGCTGCTCAATATTGACATGCCATTAAGTATCTATGTCTAAAACTGGCAGGTTTTCCTCCATCTTAGCCTACATTCAATCTTGAACCACTTCACAGGTTTCTGGCCGTTTATATTCGAATTCAGGTGTATTTTTTTGTGGAACGGAGTCGATTGGTTATAGTCTACCTCAGATTCGATAGGCCTATTTAATGGGGAGAAAAAAATCCTTACATTAAGTTACTGTGACGTCTCTTGGGTGCACTGGAAATGTCCACTTGAATATGTCAATTTACGCTGTCCGACTTTTTGCATGAGTCCTAGGAGGCAGTTTCAAGTTTGTCCACATAGCGGTACTATACAATAAAAATGCCATGCGCTCTGCTCACCGACTCAAGTGAACAAGGTCTGCAAGACTTTCTGTTAAGTTCTGTTCAAGTGTCGGGTTGCGTTTTTCAGTGCGCAGGAGTTCGGTGGACTGTACACATACTTTAAAGACATGGCATAGGCCATTATCGCAATGGAAAAATCTTGCTCCATAGTCTGGGCTTTCTCTCTCACTTAGCTAACTTTCGTCTGGGTCGTGCGATTGACCCTCAAGAATGCGTGAGCCATAAATTAAATAAAGCTCCCATTCTGAAGTGGATCAATTTCTTTGACAACGCGCGAAGTGCATTTCATCCCTGCGGACAAAACTGCTACTGGATAAAGGCAACTTAGGTAAGTTTACCAACTTAAAGACACTTTCACATACTGTAGGTCTCCAGATTGTGAGTCAGGGAAGAAAGCAAGATTTGTGTTTTGCAGTTATTCCCCATACTTTCAACACTGTTTTAGTTGGTTTTGGTGAGTTGGCTTGTACCTGTGCCAGCAGACACTAATTTGTATTAGCCTACGCCGGCTTAATAATGATCAAAGATGTGGCCAGGCAAATTAATTATTATGGCCAGTGCAAGTCAAATAGACCACTGTGTGGTGGTCCCTGATATTTTGACGTCAGTGTTGTGAAGTTCATCGTGAGGATAAATGCGATGATGTAAATGACGTTTTTGTGTGTCAGGGTATGAGAGGACAGGGACTGTGGAAAGTGTTGATGGGAGAATTTAGTCTGGACTACAAAGATAAGGCTTGCCATCAAGGGTGTTTCCCCCAAATTAGGCTCTCCTGCAATCTCAGATAACGCGCACGCTTACGTGTTGCTCGCGGCGATTAGACTTGTATGGAACTTTTGACACGGTCATCCCTGCGAATAGTGCAAGTGCACTGGGGGTATTGAAGGTGTTGTCTTTGAAGGTGATGTCAGTGAAAACATTTACGCCGGCTATTTCACAGTCAAAGTCCATCTTTAATTAAATCTGAGTAATAACATCTAATGGGATTTTATTTTGTCACAACATGGCACAGTCTGTCTGATGAAACAAATAGGCCTATTTCTTTCGTGGAAATAGCTGTAAAGTTTTCACTCTGATAGTAATTTCATAAGAATAGTTGTGAACACGAGAAGGTAAACCAGTTCGCCTTGAAAAACAATCCACGAGCGGCATCACCCGACAGGGTGTCGTTGGAAGTTGATCTCGTATGGCATTTTGTTTTGAGCTCTTGCTGAGTTGAAGTTCCCACATAAGGTAAAGTGCCTCACTGAGAACCGTCCTTGTCCAAATGGCAGTTTTAAAATTAGACTGCCCATTCAGCACATTGTTTGACTTGCTACTCGGAGATGTAGCCTACTGTCTGAGACTCCTTCTCTGCTCTTCAAGCGTTAGCTGACAGGACCAAGTTACTTTTTCAGGACATGCTTGATTTAATCTTTTCTGTATTTTTCGTTGTTTTATCTTACTCTAAATCGTATTGAATACATACAGTAAGCCTACGTTTTATTAGAAAGATTTCTTTAAACTTAACCTAGGCTATTTTATTTTTGTCCTGTTTTCTCAGTTATCCCACCGTTTCAAATTAATCAGCTTGAGCATCGTAGCCTATGAACATCTTTAAAAGAGTGGTAGCCTGTTTGTTTGTTTTTTTGGTCAAAATGACTCCAGTTCACACAGTAGCCTACAAGAGATTTGAATTATAGCCTATCGTTGAAGAAGATTTACCTGTCAAATGCACTCTGCGTTTTCTTTTTTTGTGTTAAAAAAAATACTGATCCTTAGAGGTCATATGCTATGATTGATCATGATTAGGTCATCTTTTAAAATACAATTATTCAAATTCTGATTATTATGTTTCCCAACAAGCTTTAGAGAATTATAGATATGGTACATTAGTTTACTGATTGAAGGCCTGTGAAAAGATCATTGAAGATGAGACCAGGAATGAACAATAACTTCTGATATTTCCTAATGTCTAACATTTTGTTAGAGATGAGCACAACAAATATTCAAAGCTGGAAAAGCTGATTTGTTCATTGATTGAGGAGCCCATCTTACAAAAGACATGCTCGTTGGATCTTTAGCATCAATCAAGTTGCAGTTGAGTTGATTAAGTTAAAGCCAACAAATTTTTAGTTTCACCCTATTTCTAAAATAACTTATATCTGTAAGTAAAACTTTTTTATTATTCATCTTTGTTAGGTATGCAAGAAACACGAAAAATGAATAACTATCCCTATAGTATGAGATATGCTTTTAAACTGTTAGGCCGTTGGAACTGTGATTTGTGATGAACTTGTTAAATTTACAAAATTGTAAAAGTAATGTTCCATTGGTTCCATCTATAGTTTTTGCATGAGCATATGCATTACGATACCAAGGAGTAGTCTGTTTGCCGGCGAGTGTATGGCTGCCCTGGAGTCTAATACTGTAGTCTTGCTTTAGAGCGTGCTTTGTTCAAGGCAAGGGTGACCTTACATTTTGTGCAGTTTATCAAAATCATAATAATCAACATTATTACTGTATGTCAACATTGTTTTATCAAGCATACAATCTTGTGTCCCTGTCTTATAATTCATTACGGTATTAGCCATGTTTACACTAATACACTCATACAATTATATTTAAATGAGTAGGCAAAAAGAGAGAGATTAGTTGACCACAGAAACAGCATTCTTTATTCTTTATTAGGATCCCCATTAGCTTCCCCCAAAAGGGTCGCTAGTCTCCCTGGGGTCCTGTAGTAAGAAGGCAATGAACATTAGAAGACAATACACTACGGCAGAACATGGTGTGTACTGTACACTAACCTTGCGCAGCAGAGTAGCAGAAATTCCTGTCCATAGTGTAGGTATCTTTATTTGTCCATAGGGTAGTTATCTTTATCTGTCTATACCTGTAGGGTACGTATCTTGATCTGTACATAGTGAAGGTATCTTTATCTTTCAGACTGACTGCAGCTCCTTGTAGGTCTTTAAAACACATTGATAAAAACATCGGTCAGTGCCACTTACATGACAGAATTGATTACATGATCATTTCTGAATTAGGGATAGGTGAGAGGGATTCCGAAACAGTTTTTTTTGTTAGAAGAACTGAGGTACAGAGTATATTGTCTTATAATAATACAAATAATAATAATTCTATTTCTTTGTCTTTTTAGTTCTGGTAATGTCAAATGCATCAGTAAACATATGACTTGTATGTACATTTTTCGGACCAGAATTCAATGCAACATGATAGAATTCGCTCTCAACCCACTCAAGTGTTCAGTGCTTTTTGAGCAACACAGCCAGTAATGCCAAAGGCCAGTGCCACATGTCCACATTTATCACTGAACTGCCTTTGCTGGTTTGGTCTTATCCGGGCATGGAATTTCCATTATCCCAGCTTTAACAGTGTGGTCGTAGAGAGCGCATCACCATGAAGACTTAATTCCATTTTGTGCTTTCTCCATCTGCAAAATCTTAACGTGGCAGAGATGCCAGTGAAGCAGACACTGGGTGTGGGATAGCAGGACTAGTTCGATCAGGGGTTTCCAGGTGGGACTCGGCGATGAGCTGCTGTGTTCTGAATACAGTATTTGTCCGTCTGAGTCTAATGATTCTTGGAGTGTCAGCACAGTCCATTGGCTGACAGTCCCACCCGTGAGACCACCTGCCAGTCAAACGTAAATCACACTGCAACAGTGGCAGGCCCTTTGTCAGTTATAGCAGTGGTAGGCATTAACTCTGATGGATTTTAATGAGCTAGCAATTCTTTAAAACCGTCCCCATTCCCAATGAGTCATAATCTGTCTAATTGCTCTTTTTGCTTTGTTTTATCTGTTGTGTTACTCCTTGTATTGTTATGTTATTCCAGAACGGTTCATATTGTTTCATAATGGCTTTGACGGCAATCCTTGAGATCTCTGGGAAATTCAAGATGCAACAGTTGGTAATGGGCCAACACATGCTCAAACAGAAGGTCAAAAACTCACAACCAGTTGAACACAGTGTAGCCTTTGCAGTTGTCATGTTTCCACACTACACTGGTCCATTCAGTGCCCATCATATCCAAAGGTAGTTACCATTCATTTTAGGAATATATTTCATCTTCAATCTTCAATCATTTGAATTTGTACTGTGTTCATCAAAATTTATGCCGTTCCCAAATAGATGAGAGGATAAACAAGGAGCCACAGGCCTTTTTTCTGTAGCTTGGGTCAAGTAACATGAATTTCCCGAAATCAATGAATAATGTAGCCAGGAGTATATTGGTGTAACATTGTTTTATTGAAAGTCCCTGAAACAATATTATAACACATTACACCTTATAGGTTTTGAATGCATTCTTTTCTGCCTTGGCAAATCTAAAAAAAAGAGTAGAAAACAACATGGAAATATCCTTTAATGCTGTGGAAAAGGTTGTGGTTATGCCTCCTAGGAAGAGTCTTCTTGGCAATCTGGACAAGGCTACCACAGGAGCCTGCCCACCCCGAGCCCCCTCCACCCCCCAAGCCAAGTCTCTCTGTAAATGAACTCCTGTCTCAGGTCTCCTCCGTCTGGGAGAGAAGCGGCTCTGTCTGGTGGCAGCACTGAGGGGCGGCCCACCCATTTGTCCATCTGGAACAGGCTCCTGTTCAGGCACCCAGGCATCATGTCCCGCATGTGCAAGAAGGGGGAGGGCAGATCCCACCACGGGCTCATGGTCTGTGGTTAGAGGCATGAGCGACAGAGGCGGGTTCCTCGTGCACTCTAGCAAACTGATTGGTTGGCCAGCCATTTTTTAAGGGAGGCAGGGCGTTTTGGCGGCTTGTGGTTCACTGCATAGCTTCTAATCAAACTGTCATCATTTTGGACTTACGGGGATGGCCCAACCCAGAGTGTGCTGTTGGTGTGGAAAAGGGGGAGAAACCCCCAAAGCAGTGAGATGTTGATTTAATTTTTCCTCCCCTTCTCTGAATGAACTCCACATTGCAAAGCTTTAACAGCATGTGCAGAAGTAGTGACATCCATTACACACTTGTAATAAGTGGTTGGCCTTTTAATTGTTGCCTCTTTATGACTCATTATGTGTTGTATCTTTGTAGTGGGGATTATGTCCATCAAATTCAAATTGTTAATCAAATTCTGTCTCTAATAATAACCCATGGCACAAACTCTTTATTGGTAACATTGGTGACATGGTTTTGAACTATTTTGCGCTGACCTTGTGAAACTCTGAATCCAGATGCAAAATTATGACTTTAATGAAATCACTACACAATGAGGCAGATAGTCAGCACGATCATGCATCAGATGTTTATCAGATAAACAGTTTCAGATACTGCCAGAATTGGAACATTCCATTCCAAATTACGTTAAAGTCTTGATGAAGCAACACAGCTGAGATACATACAATGTACAATATGAAATAATACGGAGGTTTTGATCGTATTGAAAGCTGTGTATGTGTGGCTGCATGTCAGCTCACAGTGGCCTACACATATAGTGGCATATGTCTGCTGAAGATGGCCATTGTTGGCTAAAACATATTCAAGCATTTGGTCATAATGTGTCTAAAGTAGTTTGTTTAGTGCTGTCCACAACCCAACATGGCACAGGGTTACAGGGCCTATAATTATTAAATACAGAAACCTTTTTGTGACTTGAGCATACTTCACTAAGCCCATGTGCATGAAGTGACAACAGATGTTATCTCTGCTCAGTTCGAACAGAATCGAGATTTTTTTGTAACATGCCACTTTGTCTTTTTCATCATTAGTCTGAGGCAAATATGTACTTGGACATAAAATTGCATCTCTTCCAACGTTAAGGCTTTAAGGCAAAAGCAAGAGAAAGAAATGGATTTTCTTCAGATCCACAGTTTTGTTCTGGATGTGTTTCTCCCCACTTTAACAGTTTGAGATGATTGAGATGATAGAATGGTCTGAGTGATAATATCCAGACACTTGTCTTGTTGAATGCTGTACCTCTGTTATTTAAACTCTGGCAGCCTGTGTGCATCTAGCTGAGTGCATCTAACTGACTTCCCTCTTAGTTTTGAACCATTCCACCAACCAGTCATTCATGATGGAAAAGCATTTTGTCTCTTGATTTACCTATCACTCCTATATCTTTAAAATGTACGCTAAAAATGGTCAAGTAGATATTTCTTGTCTTCTTTGCAACTTTTTCTTTCAGCATCAGGCAGAGAAAGCTAGACTTGAAAAGAAAGGAAAACACAAGGAGATAAGAGAGCACCATGTTAACCGGGGGAAGGGGAGTTAGAAAGCGAGAGTGAGCGAGTGATGGATGAAGCTCAGAGAACGTGAGTGAGGCACTATGTGAAGGAGAGGCAGTGAGAGAGCGACACAGCTGCTTCCCAAGGCTTCTCTGGGCCCATACAGGCAGCAGATTGTAGATTATATGATATGACAAACAGTAGTGGTAGTTGAGCCCTGGTGGTATTTGTGTTGGATGGCACTCCTGGGCAGTAATGAGAACCATGTGTCTGGTTGCCTGAGGAGTATTAGAGATCTCCCATGTGACCCACCTGTCGTGCTTTCAACACCCATAATGCTAACCTCATGTCATGTCCCTATCACTTGGAAAGCATTCCGTTCTGAGATCCAGCAAGCCTTGCCATGTTGAACAGGAGAGTAGACTAGGAGAGGAAGCCAGGAAGTAAAAGTGTGTCAAACGAGAGAAATGGTGAATGACTTTCTCCCATTCTCTCCTGCTGTGGCCCTACAATGGTAGCTCTTGGTCTAGGATGTTCAAAGTGGCCATAAAGTCATAAATATAACTGACTGTTCAGCTGTTGCTTTTAATGATTTTTTTTTTTTTAAATGAAACTAGTCCTTGATTGTACCTTATTCTTCCCATTGTTGCCGGAATGCCATGGTTGAACTGCCCCACTGTTTCTATTTCTATGTAACATTGTAATCTTATTAATGAGTGACATGGAAACAAAGTCGCCCTAATGAATCTCTGCATGTCTGCAGTGTAATGTTTGGGACTCAGTGTGCAGTGTGTGTAGAGCTGGACTTCAGCTGGCCAGAGATCTCTCAGGATCTAGATGCTCTCCCTTGCCTGGTTGCACAGCATTGCATAGAGGTGTGCACATGGTCTTTCCCAACTCTTCATGTAAGAGTCTTTGGACGTGTGCAAAAAGGTCTGCTCCCGACATTTAAACCACCCCTCACACCACAGCCAAGGCTTCCCCACTCCCTGTAACATGCCTTCTGTCCCTGTCTCTTAACATCTTCTCCATAGTTGTGTTGGTATACCAGGTGGTGTTGATGTGGTGGTATTTCATGTCACAAACTTGTTGCTTACCGCTTTGAGGAGTTGCTGAGTATTTCTATACATTATATCAGGTTCTCCTATAAGCCTATCATCAATCAGCCATCAGATGGACACAAAGCTGCAGATGTCTAGTTTAGACGTGGAGACAGTCTGAGGAAGTAAGACCTTCACTCTGTAGCAGGAATAACATCTGAAGTCAAGAACAAAGAATTGTGTGCTGCTGAAAGTCACAGCTCATAAATTTGTGCCAAGATTATGACTGACATACTTCTAATCTGGTCATGTGTATGTCTCTGAAAGCCTGTGTCTAAATTCATACAAATCTACCACTCTGTAAAGCTTGCTCTTCTGTTACCCCATATGAGCGGCATGGCCCATTAGACAGCTGTTCCAAGAGCAAGACTGAGGGGTCAAGTACCATAGCCCCACCACAGAGCCACCTGTTCCCCTGCAATAATGTACATGTCATGTCAACTCCTGCTCCCCCCTTCTTCTCAACATGGACTCTCTAATGTTTACGTATCATAGACCCACGTTTTAGCCCTGAAATTGGCTTTCTTTGCATGACATCTAAATGACTCATGCTGAATCTTTTCCAAGTGTACATGTGGATGGAATATTATGATTATTATACTCGTAAAACATTTACACATCCGATTTAGGGGGCTGTCACACTGGCTTTTGAACAGATGTCGAGCTAGGTTTAAGCCACTCTTCAGAGATCAGTAGAAAGGGGACCTTTGCCCAAAATGTGCTTTCTCATGTGGTTTGGTGACAGTGGAGGCTCCCAGGTGGCCTCGGTTTCTCAGGCATGCAGTGACGTGCTTGTGCATTCCGAGCACATTCACAAAGCAAAGAAAAGACAAGTCATCTCCCCTCTGCAGTCATGTGTTGTCATATTTCTGAATGCGAGCAGCCTTTTGTTGGATGTATTCAACAATACGGTGGAGCATCTTATGAATTGCCCTTAAGCGGTTCCCAAAAGTTATTCCCTCTTGGTTTGGGTGAGGCTGCTTGGGAGTAGCGTGTAGCCACATGCCCCAAACTCTTTGTTTTTCATCCAGACAAAACCACATGAAGGAAACATACACCATTTCACCAGGTTCATTTCCAACCGTTGTCTTACTACTGTGTTGGCCCAATGCAGCCTAGATTTTTATCTAGAAAGTCATTAAATGCTTATGCATGTTAACTCTCTTTCTCTGAATAAAGCATTATGATTTAATGCTGTAACATAACAGCCATTTTCCACTTATTTATTGATGTTTGGCACTTGCTAAGGGGATCACATCTTAATATTTTTCAGATTTCTTTGGGACATCCCAAATAATTTCTCTTTTAGAGTCAGATATCCACTTTGTTTATGTTGCAAAGTTCTTTCTTTTTATGAATGTGACCTTCTGTGTTTTTTGGTTGAGGGCCTTCCCCCATACTAAATGCCCTTGAGGTCGCTATGCACAGCTATCAAGCAGGTACCATTTTATGATTAATAAGAGGCCTGCAATGGCTTAATATCCTCCGGTTGTGGGTTTTGAGTGTCTGTGTGCACACATGACTATGTGTGTATGTGCTGTTGTGAGAGTCAACGGAAAGCTCTAACAGCTGTGCAGTGCTCTGATTGGGTCACTGCCATCACTAAATAACCCAATGATATGCTGAATTTGTCACCCCTGAGAGAATGCTGCTCTTTGTCTTCGCAGGAGTGCTTTGTGATGCAACTCGGGGCACCTGGGCAGGAAAGAATGATTTAGTTCCGTGATTTGTTCTAGTAGTCTCAGAGATGACCTTTAACCTTGTGTTGTACTGTAAATAGAGACTTCCACAGTGTGGCAAAATGTATTGAACAAATTTTGTCCAATGCAGAGGTGTAACATGGAAATACTTTATTACCGTTACTGCACTTAAGTAGCATTATTATCAGGTATATGTTCTTTGCTGGTGTGATTATTTTTGTGGCAGCTTTTTATTTTCAGAACGGTAACGGTACTTTTTACACCTTACATTTTCAAAACAGGTTTCTTACTTTCCTTTTTTTGCATTTGAGGGAATTATTATATATAGTGCAGGGGCATCACACAAAGGGATCAGGGTGCCAAAACAATGGCTATGTGATGATGGAAAACTTATCTTTTATTTCTTATTGAAAAATGGTTATACACACTATCTACATGGACAACAGTGTGTAGGCTAATAGCCTGTTGAGAAAAAAACATTGTAAAGTTTGTCTTCTATACCTCATTGAAAAATCATTTTTCTCACAGGTTAACTCTTGATGAAACATGTATGCTATGTTGCATTCTAAACTGAAGGTTTACTCATTTCAGGTCACATTCATGCGTGCACATCTTGCTAGCCAGTGAGACATTGATGCAGGAACAGAGATAAGCCTATGTGAGTATACCGGACATTTCTCAGTATTTTGTTTGGAAGAAATGTGTCATGTTTCAAAAGTGTTTTCAGTTTTTCTGATGGACAAATTGCACCTCACTGCAACCTCAATGAAACTGAAGGAAGTTGCACATCTTTGCAAATGCACCAATATGTAGGATTGTATGGAGGGTTTTTTAATTAACTTCAACTTGTCAAGTGCATTTTCTGCATGGTTAATACCATATGTGGACTATTACTTTAATTTACTGAAATGCACAGGAAAAGTTTCCTTGTGGTATAAGAAGGGGATTTCCCATAGTGGCCATGAACAATCAATCCTACAGTATCTTGACATAAGACAAGATTAATGACACAAGATTAACAACAATGCACAATTGGCTTAGGCAGTCGCAGATGTAAATGTACCACATGTTGTACTCTGTAAATGATCCGTAAAGGCACACCTTCATGGTACACTGCCACAGAGGCCAGTCAATAACCAAGCATTTCTAAAAATGACACAACAAGATGTCAGATGCACAATTAGCTTGTGTTAGCTTGATACGTTGCAAAGTAGCTAATAAAGGCTATGTGAGGAGACGAGGACTAGCACACTGGCATGCGCCACTGCAGAACTCCCTTAGGAGAATGGAGTAGCTCACTCGGAGCCACTCTGCCATTTAAACTGATGGAAATGTGGAGTCAGCTTCCCCTGCCCCCAGTCTCACTCATCGGTTGGGGCATAAACCATCTCAGCTCCCTCGACATACCAGCACACTTGTCATCAGAGCCATGTTTGTCTGGGAAATGGTTGTGAATAATTTGGATGCAAATCTCCAGCTCGTCCTCATCACATCATAGCACCTGAGAGCGTCCAGACATGGATGAAATAGATACGGGCCCCAGAGAGAGAGCAGCCCCAGAAGCACACGAGCGGCCTCTTGTATGTCACATGCCGTGGTGCTCGCAAATGAAGAGGTGCTAATTGGTTCACCTTGTTCAGTGCAGCTCATTGGCAAGCTGGGTACCCTTTTCAACATAACATCTCTAGAGCTATTCAAACTTTGCTTGGCAAAGACCCCCGTGCAACCTAGTGCTTTTCCTCCTCATCCCCACCATGGCACATGCGCACGCACACACATGCGCACACACACACACACACACACACACACACACACACACACACCGAAATTAGTTGATTTGTCAAAAAGTGGTCTATTTCTTTCCATTCAGATTTTCTAAGACCTTATATTTTCCTCTTCCAATGAGTTTACATTTTCTGTGTGGTTTGTCTGTTTATTTGTTGATTGGATTACGCAAAAACGACATACTCAATTTTTATAAACATGGCTGAAAGGTGTAGTATGTGCCAAGAAAGAAGTCGTTAAAGTTGGGAAAGGACCTAAATCACTGAGAAGAAATCAAGCTTTACTTTCCCATCACATTGCGCTCTCATTGTACTCTTCTATTTTATTACATTAGGGATTTTTTAACATGCCTGTTGTTCTCACCCACAAACAGTTTGATAGCCATTGCTTTGAGAATTTTTCATTTAGCCTGATGTTGGTTTTGCTTGCAACTATGTTGTAGGTGAATATAGAAAGTAGGCCTATGTTGTGGGTAGAAGGTAAGATGTTGTTGTTGGGAGCTATGCTGTGTTATACTGTATGTGTACATGCATCTATTCTGAAACTGTTAGATGTTAGTTGTACCTGTGCCATTATGTTCTGTTGAGACAGGACCACATGAATCACGTGTTGTTTAAGGTGCGTTTTGCTCTTGAATGGCAAGTGGAGTGTGTTCTGTGCTCTATACAGGGTAGAAGTCCAGTGACGGAGTGGGTGTGTGTGTTCCATCTTAACCAGTTCCACTCCACGCACCCCTCCCTCTTTTAATTTGTATTCGCCCTTGAAATGTGGCCTTCTCTACATGTGATCCCCTTGCGTCGCCCCTTTAGTGTGGTGAGGAGGAGAGCGAGCATCTCTGTGGCTTACTCACTTTTTCCCCCAGCAGCTTCCAAACCGCACCTTCTGCTACTTCCTTGAGATGATCAGTTGTCTCAATTCTATTACCACTGTGGGTTGGAGGGGGATTCTCTGGCAGTGATGTAAAAGCAAAATAACTAGAGGGGAATGCTATAGAAAGGGCAATAAAGGTCTAGGATTAAGAAAAATATAGTATTGAAGAATTAAATAGTGAGGCCCAGTCTTCCTTATCCAAGTGCTGAATCAAAGTAGGGTTTTTAAGGCCGTTCCCACAGTGCCATATCATCATTCTCCGAATGGTAACCTGGCAGTCTGAACACCTCAAACGCTCTCTGGCCACGAGACTGCCATTGTGTTGTCTGGCTCCCCCGTCCTCTCAGAATGTTGGGTTATACACTTCCTGTGTGTGAGTCAGTGTCTCAATCTGTCTTTGCGCTGTATTTATGGGGAAAGCTGTTTCTGCTCTTCCGTGTTAATCTGAGCCGGGGCCAAGCGCAGGCTGGTTTGGCGTGGACGGCGTTGCGGTCGCAGCTGGGTCTCTTCCCTGAGCAGGGAGCCGTCTCCTCGGGAAGAAGACAGACGGCTGAGGACGAGCCAGTCGTGCAATCCAGGGATCTGCAGGGAGAGCACGGGGATCCCACAAGAGTGCTGCTTTTGACTTTTGCTAGGACACACAAGCAGGTGTGCCTGTTGGTGTGTGTGTGTCTGCTGTGTTGACAGTCACCGAGTTCATTTTCTGCACTGGAGCTGAACCACTATTGTCTTTGTCAGAGTAATGTATGAACAGTGTGTGTGTTTGTGTGTATGGAGGGGGCTGTTCATCCAGCTTGTTGGAATATGCTCTGTGCTCATTCCGTCGTCGTTTGGTCTTTTCCTGATCATCTCTTTGTTGGTGTGCTAAACTGCTTAAGGCCTTAATAAATTCTAGTTGACAAATGCTGTCCCTTTTCTTTGCCATCTAGCCACTAGGAATGATTTCAGTATCTCTTCCCTGAACTGTACAACAGATTAGAGGATTGAATGTCAAATTCTTTTCATCATAAAACGATTTGCATTACACATGGTGGGGTGGTGTAATTGTGGTGATTATCATTATTGGGACTTTGATATTGTTGCCTCTTACACTTTCTTGACTACAGAGTGACCATTGTTCACCCTGTTTACTCTCAGTATTGTAAGAAGTCCTTGGTTCCTTTGTTGCGACTGTCTCAGCTGAGCTTACAGTAGGTTGGTGTGGACAAGTGGGGTTTGCCTTTAGCCACTATTCACCTCGGCTGCTCTCAAGTTCTGAATCAGCGTGATGCTTGAGGTGGACTAATCTGAGATGGTGACAATCTTCTTTTGTTCCTCGGCCAAGTGTTTACAGCAAGTCAACTGGATTAATCCAAGTAAAAGCGTCTTCCCACTGCTAATCCACTTCCTCCCCTGCGTGTGTCAGCTTTGGTTAGGCAGGAAGGGCTCAAGGTGTAAACAAGAAAGTGAGCTAGAGAGAGGGGAAGAAATAGACACGCAGAGAGTGGCAGAGATGAGAAGAAAGAACGGAATGGACTGGAGTATCACAGTTGTTCCACAGGTAAATATCATTGTATTTTCAATCTCTAGAATTAAAGGTGTTATCAATGCAGAATTGATCTGGCACTACACTTTTGCAGTGTGCCCATAGTCCGGAGGCAACCTTAGGGGACAGGTCAAACAGTTATTTCACCTTGAATCCATGATTTCACACAATTATCCTCCTTGTTACACTGTTTTACCTGTTGAGTTATTCAAGATTAAAGAAGCAATACAAATATTAGCAAAACCAAAACGAAAAACAAAACAAAAAAACAGTGAAATGATTGAAAATGCATTAAATCAGCTTGGTGAACCAAACATAGTCAGTGAAGCATGGCCATAATAGCTTGCGCTCCTCCTTCCACTAAATCTGCTTTTGTTTCCTCCCAGTTCAGTAGTTGTGATGGTGCTGTCAGCTAACTTTAGAACAGCTAACATTAGTGTTAAAGGAAAAAACAGCTCAACTTATCCAAAGTCAGCTATACCCACCACAGTGCTCCACCTTAACTCAGAATGCCTTAACATGTTGCGTTTAACTTGAATGTATGTATTTGACAAGGGTATTCTTAAATAGACTACCTGAATGTTATTCTTATTGTGGCCACAACCTTTGAGTCTACCGGATATCTGTCCATGCACTTTATCCTGGCTATTCACATATATGTGGGATATGGTTTGCATCTCCTGCCAATAAGCAGTGCTTTGGCATTTCTAACTGTTGATTTATATTGAAGCAGTCAAAAAATGTTTGACCTAACTAGCTCATGCAACCACTAATGAATGTCTTTGTAATCTCTCTCTCTCTCTCTCTCTCTCTCTCTCTCCCTCTCTCTAAGATGAATAGGGGTTTGTGGGGGGCTAGTCATTATATTTGATACATTTCTGAAGACGGCAGTGATGTCTGGTAGGGAGTCCTCTAATGCATCAGTCTCCATTGAACTAAAGGTGACTCTATGGCTAAATGGATGGCAGACGATAATCTTAAAAGGGTAAGCACAGTTGCCCTAGTAACTCCAGCCGCCACCTGTGGTTGAGGAGTGGATTTTCTGCCAGACGGGGTTGTTGTTACAGGAAAATGTAGTGTACAGTATGTGATGGAGCTACAGCAGAGGAGAGGGGACCACATAGTCCTTAGCCCTCACACAGGCCAGCTGCTTCTAGGTTTTAGGTAGAACAAGTAGGAAAATAAATATGTCTTGTAGTGCTTGTGCACTTTTACAAGTTCTGTTTTGCACTATGGCAGAAGAAAACAGATATAAACAGCAAAAATATGTTAGGCATACAGTACCAGTAGACCCTCCAGATCAATGCAGTATAATTATTTTTTTACCATTTTCATGTGAATTAACGTTTGAAAAATGGAATAAAGGTTTAATAACATTTGTTTTCTTTCCATGTATATTTGTATGATATAGAATAGAATTCAAAGAAAGAAAGCCCATGAATTCCAGTTCCCATTAACAATAGTATGTGAAGTTAGGACCTTTAGGTCGCATAGATTGAACTGGATGGTTAAGCTGAATGCTGACAATGAGCACTTTGTGCTGGTGGGATCGACCTGTAACTTCACCCCTCTTTCAAACGGGTGTGTGTGTATGTGTGTGTGTGTGTGTGTGTGTATGTGTGTGTGTGTGTGTGTGTGTCAAGGCAGGGCGTCGGTGAAAAGGCCAACTGTGTAAAGAAGAACAATGATTTCTCTCACACTTTCTTTTAAGAAATGTTTGCTTGAATGTGTTAAAACACACAGAGTGCGCTGTCCATTCATGCGTGTGTGTCTGTGTTTTTGTTAGCATGCGAGGGAGTGTGTGTTTTTCGTGTCGAGGTGCCTGTGTCAAGACACAACGCCTCTGCTGTGTAGGAGCATGTGTGTAGAGTCCGCGGTGCGCGCGGTGGGCTAGCGTTGGAGGCTCCTGTCGGTGCTCATCTGGCACTGACAGAAACAGCAACTGCGTTGTAATTGCAGATTTGACAGCAGGAGCTGCTGTGACATGCAGACGTGCCTGAGGGCACCAAACAAATGCTTATAGCGAAAAAGAGAACGGCGAGTAGCTGTGAGAGTCTCGCCCTCCAAACGCAGCGCCGCACCTAACTCCCTCCCCAACTCTTCACTGTGCCCCTCACATACTCACTCGCTTATAGGCTGTGTGTATATCACTTCATATCAGTTAATGGCAGCTGCCATACTAGTTGAGCCGAGGACCACAGATTGTGGCTTATGTTTCATACAGCCTCAGTTCTCTGCTTTCTCCATAATAGGGATGCAACAAGTGTGTATGACTGTCATTACATAAGATTTAGGGATGGTTTGAAAGGCAATTTAGATGTTTATACATCAGAGAATATTCTGGAACCCCACTTAAAACCAAAGAAACAGAGAGAGCTTTAATGTATTCGATATGGTTCTAAATATTACATGTATCTTTGAAAAGGATTTTTTCTATCTTAAATATAACAGTACATTTGGTGAAGCTTTCTTCTGCTCAAAAGATGTATGGCATTGTAGTCAGCTTCATGTTTAATGTATTAATAGGATTGGACCTGTTTACACCACCTGCTTTGTTAAGGCGAGGTCATTCACCGAGCTTACACTTGTGTAATGAGATTATTTACATGTTTAAGTGCAACTGTCATGACCCTGCAACAGGCAGTGTGTGTGAGGAACTGTGAGCAGTACAGAGGCCCAGTCAGCATTTTTAAACGGTCTGTTCTCTGTGTGGAAAGTAGGACTGTATTGTATTCATTAAGTAGGACTTGGAGTGAATGTTGTCGTTCTTAGCCCAAATCTGAGAGACACCCTATGCAGAATGCCTAAAATGGTCAAATGTATTTTGTCTTGCTTATGCAGTTGTGTCTCATGATAGCCCCACTAAGCTTTGTCTAGAGTCGCAGAAAGGAGAAGAGGCAAATAGAGAGAGATGACAAGATTATTTATTTAATTATTTATTTTCAGAGCTGAGCTTTATTAACTGTCAACAGCTGGATGCAGGTCCTGGGAAGGAGGAAGTGGAGACAGACAGGCAGACAGACAGACAAACAGACAGACAGGCAGATTTATGAGCAGTTAGGCATTACTGAAGGACTGCATGATTTGCATATCCTGTAGTGAGCCACTTGTGCCATTGCCAGGAGAAGGGAGTCCTTATGAGAAGGTATTCATCAGTAAGAGAACACCTGATGACTAATGGGTAGAGTATCGGTGAGGGGCTGGGGTTTGGCCATCACCACAGAGACCCACCATTATATAATGACAGCCTAACAGGAACAGACACATTATGCAATCATTGCATGTCCTATATGCTTGGTCTATGTGTTACTCTTCACTGGCTCCCTCCCTATAGTGGCCAGAATTACATTTAAATCTCTCACTTTGACCTATAGGACACTGACTGGATCTACTCCCCACTATCTTAATTCAGCGATCAAGATTTATCTGTTGTGTCGACCAGCCATAAACACTAGCCAAATTCAAGACTCTTTTCCTCAGTGGTTCCTTGTTGGTTGAATGAGTTGCCCACCCAGTGTTCTCCGCTCTTGAGATAGTTTTCAGTCTTTCAAGATGGGACTAAAGGCATATCTGTTCAACATGCACTTAGTTTATTAAAAAATGTTGATGCGTTATGGTTAAAGTATTTGGTTATTTTCATGAAGCTATTTTCTATCGTCCTATTGTCTATTTTCATGAAGAAATAATGGCACGGCGGAGGTAAGTTCTAGACCTCCACCTAGCCATTATTTCCATCGAACCGGTCACCTCGTCGGCCGTTATCCCTTACATAATTGTTTGTTATTACTATTCCCCTTAATGTGGTACTACTTTTGAGCTGTTTGTTTATTGTTAAATTCTACTATTGTACTGTTGTTATTTGTATGTAGCTTTGGACAAACCATAACCATAATAGCTAGCTACGTAGCCTATTATGTACAGTATTTATAGTAAATCTCCAGTACTCTGATGACCTTACAGTATACAGATGACTTTCCATGCCTACATGGAAACACACAATTTCTCACAGAAATGAAGGAAGTGTATTGCCGTAATAATTGAATGAATAATTTACATTGTTGTATAAAATGTTGAAAAAATTTTGGGTCTTGCGGACAAATTGTGTTCATTTGTTCAAGCAAGTGGTCAATATCTCCTACCTCCACATTCTATCCTCTCTATTTATTGAACTGCAAATTTGTCAGACTTTGATCCTTGAAGTTGATTTAGAGTTGTTTTCTTTCTTTCTACTTGCCCTTTCATTTTCCAGTTCTTGACATTGCAACACACTGTTGACCAAGTCCTTTGTAGAATAGTGAATAATGAATTACCAACAGCAGGTTTCAGCTCTGTGACAGCTGCCTAGAATAAAAGTGCTCTGAATGCTGACTAGTGTGACACACTGTTGACACTAAACTGCATTCATATGCACACAAATCATTATCCTTGGTGAGACGTTTTAAGCTTGTGTAAAGGAGTAAACCGCTGTAAAAAGCAGAAACAAATTGATTAGGTTAATGGTAAAAGTGTAACAGACGTCAAACAGGAATTTAGAAATGACAGTATTATAACAATATATTGAATACGTGTACTTCCTCTACTGACGCATTGGTCAGTGGTTTAACTGTCTGAAGTTGGTGGCTTAGGAGACAGTGTTAAAATGCTGAGTGGCTGTCGGAGGTGGCTGGTCTGGCAATCATGAGAGAATAGGAATAGGGGTGTTTATGGTGGCGGACTGCTCCGCACAGTGGGCAGCCAGACGTGAGTGGCCTCGTAACTCCTCCGGTGAGCTTGTTGGAGGAACACGCAATTCTCAGGGGGGCACTGCTCGCTGGAACTGCACCGTTTGGCTGCTGGACAGCTACTGTTGTTTTCTCACCCTCCTCTCTGCATAATGTTCTGTGAGTGTATGTCATGGGGCCTGTAAAGGAATGCCTTCATGTGCTGATTTCACTTTTGTTCTTTCCTCCTATACGTCTGCACTTGTTTTTAGTGGAAAGTGAAAAGGACATCTGACCTTTCTTCTCAGTGACATTCTACTGCTGTTCATTTTTGTGGTTTGCAGAACGAACAGGCTATTTAACTGTTGATTATCTAAAATAAATCATGCTTTTGGGTCCAATATCTCTAGTAAATGTCACTCTGTGAGGTTTAAAAGGTTCATTTAAACCCTCCCTCACCACATTAAAGGAGTTACCCTGTGAGAGCTGATAACTTCCACTAATCACGTTAGGCGTAGTCTTGCCAAGGCCTGAGCAATGACACTTGGTCTGTTTGCGTGATGAAACTTTATCAGTGGCAACAATTTATGAGTCTAAGCATTCCTGGCCATACAAGACCTCCGTTCCAAGAAGCCAAGTCTTGGGCCCTATAAATACAAGGGCCAGCAATATTGTGCGGCTAAATATAAGCTCCTCTGTCCCGCCTGGAGTGGAGACACACAAGGCTCGGAGGAAACGGTTTCTTCTAGGGCCGCATTTCATGCTCCCTCATCGATTCCCTTGGCCTGTTGGCTGCCCATTGTAATTGTGTAATCAGGCGTGGGGCGCGACTGCATCATGAGGATTCCTTAAAGGTCACACCGACCTGTTTCTAACCCAACGTCACAGCCACCCCAGACGCCTGGCTCTGACTCCCAGGGAAATGCTATCGATCATCAGGCCATTATCAAGAGGGGATTTACTAAAGGGGCGCCCTCTGTGCCTGCAGTGTACGAGCACGGCAGCAGCAGATTTCTCTCACTTTGTGCGAGCCATATATATGTGACATTTGACAACAGACATGGTGTCCTGTAATCTGATGTCTTTCTTTAGGTTGTACACCTCGTGTGAGCGTGGGGCCGGGGGTTGGGATGGGTTTGGGTAATGCAGTAAGCAAAAGAGCAGCGTTAGGGAGGGCTTGGCATGAACACATACCCCCACTGTTATGGATTTAGTTACTGATGTCATCATTCCGGGACAGCCAGGCTGGAACGTGGCTGAGGTTCCTTATGAAAAGTGATTACATGACTTGCCGCTGATCCTGTTTGACTTTGTGCACCAGCCAAGAGGCTCTTGGTGCCCCTCCTCCCTCCTCGTCTGCCCTGTATGGCTACAACCCCCGGCCATGTTGACACTATGATGAATTATTCAGTGCAGCTGACAGACGGCATTAGAGCCACACCTCAGATGGGGGAATGGGACGGACCCTTTTGTTTTCTGGGTCTCTCTATTTCCGTCTGTCGTCTTAGTCTTAACCTTCGCCTGGCCTCAGAGAGCAGATTATCTATCATAGCCACAGATCACAGAGATATGCGCGCTCTGAGCAGGCCAGGGCATTAAAAACTTGGTTCAGGAAGTGTTGTATTTACATTAGCTGTTCCCCTTAAAAAATCCTGCAAAGCACATTCTGCCTCCAGTAACGGATGTTTTGAAATATTGCGCTATCTCAGCGTGTCTTAGTCCTGTAAGACTGAGCGTGGTTAGCTCCTCCTCAGGGGAGATGGTCCTCAGGTGAAGACCCTGCGAGTGTGCTGCCGGCCACTCTGACTGGCGGCCGAGGGCCTCGGCATTCCACTGGGCCTGAGAGGCTCTGGCCATTTGGCTCTGGCCGCTGCAGGGATAACGCCGGCTGATTTACTGTGTCCAACAGAATCATTTCAGTCTGGCAGTGTCCCCCGAGGAGCGCCCTTCCAGCAGAGCCTTGCAGCTCCGCGGAGTAGAGCCGCTTCTGTTGAACTCAGCAGAACCACTGATCTATCTGAGGCTTGCGTTTTTTTGCGGAGCCGAGTGTGTGAGTTATGGATTGATGTCTCGGCTAATTGAAATTGAGGAGTTTGAATGGAGAAATGGCCCATACAGTATGCCCAGTGGCAGGCCACTCTGTTTTCACAGCTGTGAGGAGCCGTGGGCTTGTGAAGGAGCTGCTGCTACTGTCCAGACATTTCTGCACAGCCTTTCCTGTTCACAAAGCCACATCAAAGCGCATTAAAAGAGGTTTGGAGTGACTTGGCCTGAATGTTAAGTGTAGTATGATTTAGGAATATTTTGAAATGATTGTCGTAATGCCTTAAAGCAAAGTGGTCTATTTATGAATGTGGATTTCCAAAGGTTAACCAAAAATTCAAACAAGCACTGCAATAAGGAATCAGAACATTTACTTTGTGTGCGGTATGGTTGTGCGTTGGGAATCAAACACTTATTACACAAGTTAGACAAACAATTCATTCCTCTCAGTGGCCAGCCATGTGGTGAATCCAAAAAAACTGTGAGGTGTGCTTTTAGTCGAAAGGACACCAAGTGCCAGCTGACATGAAAACACTTGGTGCGTTAGTTGTGCAGTGTACAGGAGACTGGGTTAGCTGTTGCAGCTGTACAGAAAATGCTGAAGAAAGGATGAGAAGAGGTCCGTAAAAGATGTAACGTATACATTAAGATGTAATGTGTACAGTACATTAAGTTCATGAGTCTACTGAGTTGACTGCCTTAACATGTACATGTCCTCATGTTGCCATGCTTAAGTGCTCCTAATTTGTGGGGAATGTTCTTTATGTGTTTCTGTTGCAGTGCAATGTCTGCCAAAAACTCCACCTCTCCACTGTCTCCATGTTCTGAGGGAGAATTCGGGAGGGGTCAGGAATCCGAGAAATGGGACAACGAGGAGAGAGACAGGAGGGCTGACCACTCGGACATGCCCCCCACACCACCACAGCGCACCCAGTCACCTGTGGAGGAGCAGCAGCCCATCAGCAGTCAGCAGCAAGACTCTGAGCTGGATGGCCTCGGCCCAGCACAGCAGGTAAGATCACCAGTGTCCACCCAACACAACAGTGTAGGCCTGTTTCTCCAATCAGCTGTTGTACATTAATAAGATGAATAGATCAGATAAAGGAATGAATTATAACAACATATACTGTACTTTCAGATAGTTTCAGTGTCTAATAAAGAGTGTTGTGTAGACGTGGTCTGGGAACCAAACGTTCATTTTCTCGTATTTGAGAAAAATGCCCAGATCCGTTTAGTGGGCGCTGCGGATGTGTATCAAATAGACCTCTGAAGTTTGCCTACAAAATTGCTTCCATCTTTGCCCATATAAGGAGATCTGGTATCTTGAGAATTTTCCTATGGAAAAGTAAGATGGAGATTTTGAATTAGCGCACAGAGGAAGAAATCAGAAATGCAGACGTTTTGCTGTACACACTTTTGTCCTCTGCCTTCTAGTGGAAACTGTGATCTTTGGCATGTTAAGAACTTGCATACTTTGAATTTTGCTACCCTAGAGCTAACTTGCAATGCAACCTGCCATTGGTAGTTAGCTTCAATTAACACCAGGATCTCCTTATATGGGCGAAGATGTCAGCCTTGGTTCCTTTTTGTCAACCTTCAGAGGTCTATACGTCTGTGCATAGCTCATCTTCGTCTTGCTCATCTTCGTCTTCGTCTTGCCACCCCCCCCCCCCCACGCGCAAAATCACGCGCAAGGCAGCATGGGAACACCCAGGCTAGTACTATGCACTACTTATGCACGTACAGTATATGTATTGCCAATGTAGATTGAGCACTTGCTGATTTTAAGGCAGTCTTTGCAGTCTTTTTCTGCCCTCTACAGTATGTTGCACGGGTAGAGTGGAGAATCTCAATAAGGCACCTATCATACGCAAAATGGGGCGCCAGTGCTTACTAGTTTGTGACCGACTGAATGTTATCAATTTGGCGCCCAAAGATGGGCCTCTGATACATCTATTGGCACACAAAGGTGTGTTCCATCTGAGAGGAGAAGTGTGCTGACAGCAGATGAGCAAATTCAATTACAGCACCCATCATGTCACAGCTTGTGAGTAAAGTAAATCATGTAGTTGATACCTGCTATAAAACATGACTGAATGTGAAGTGACCTCAGTCACTCTTAGATGTGTCACGCCTAGTTTGGTGGAAACATGGTTGCATGGTTCATGGATCACCAGAGGGAGATGCCAGTTGTGTGCAGGGAATCATAGAAGGAGTCTTACATGGCAGTTGACTGCATGCTTGTGGTTCATGGTTGATCATCTGCTCTTTTGGTGGCTGTTTACTTCTCTGTTCTTTGTTCAAGTCAGGATCATGAAGCTGTTGCTTGTACAGTGTTATCTGCAAGATATGTGACATCGCTAATACTTTACTACTTTTAATAACACATCGCCACTAAATTTAATTCAAGGCAAAAAACAACAATAACAACAGAGATATTGCACTCTTTTGTAGGACTCAGACAGCAATAAGATGAGCGCCTTGTATTCTCATCTGAACAACTCCAACGTCTCGTCCCCACACAAGCCAGAGGAGCGCCCTGACCCCCTGAACGCTTCTGCTTTTGGGACCCTGGAGCGACGCAAGGGTAGCCTGGCTGATGTGGTGGACACACTCAAACAGAAGAAGATGGAGGAGATGACAAAAACTGAACAAGATGGTAGGAGACCAATCCTTAATGCATGGAAGACACTTAACATGAACAACATTTCAGTATGAAAATATGAGCTGCAGAGTTTGGTATTACTAGTGAATTTCTCATTTGTGGTTATCGTTTTACTTTATGTTTTCAAACATAGGTTACTTAAAATGATTAAAACCACAAATGCAGACAGAAGTGTGGCTCTGCATAATCACAAACACAAAACAGTCATAAATTCTTACTTTTGTTATTAGTTTCCTTGGTGTATATCACTGAGCACAACATTATTTCTAAACTCAAAGTGAAAAGTGTTTTTTGATAGTGGTACTATGATTTATGTACAGAGCACTATATTGTGCACAGGTGTTCTGTCTGATCGAGTTCAATGCAGTAATTTGACCTCTGAAGCCCATAAATCAGTTCTAGTTTGTGGCAGGGTTTCATCATGCAGTGGTTTAGTTTATGTCTTTATACTGTTACATTACAATGGTTGTAGCAGAATTTTGTCAAGGTAATTGCTCTTTAATTGAGAACTTTCTCTTCTTATCTTTACTTTTCAAACCTTTAAATACTTTAGAACCAATAAATCTTCAAGCAGCGAGGCAGCCCCAGGCTCTCTCTCAGAACTGTTGGAGAAACATATATTTCCTTGTGATCCCCTGGGGTCACAGCTACTATTGGATCTTTTCAATAGATGGAGCTGAACAGACTTGTTGCCACATGTGCATGCTGTAGATGTTCTTGTATTGTTAAATTAACTCCTTCATTTAGGAAACCTCATACAGAAAGGGACTATGATAAGAAAATATCTGATTGCCTTTTTTACCTTGTGGCTATACTATAACTGTGATGTTGGCAAACCAATATCAGAATTATTTTATTTAGCATACAGTCCTCCACCAAACAAGAACCAGCTGTAGCAGGTCTCAGAGTTGAGCTAGCACACACCAGCTCTAGCCTGATTGTATGACCAGTCCCTGTCACCAGGAAAGGTACTGGGTTTCTGAAGTGTTTATGTTCCACATTACAAAATGTCAAACAACTCAATGATTGGTCAAGGGTCAAGATTTCATTCTTTGACATGTGGTCCAATCATGACCCTCCGGCCCTATGATTGGCGCGTCTTTCTGCTATATGAAAAACTGTAGCTGTTGTCTAAATTAGATAACTATTAATTAGGTCATAAGAAAAGCATAATCAATAATCCTCTAAACTGTCCTCACTTCTCAGATCTTCACTTTTCTTGTAGTAGTACAACACTATAGTCGCTGTAGGCAAAAGAAAGCAGCTTCAATGAGACATCCAGTGGAGACTGTGGGAGTCCTGTACTGAATGTGCTGTCTACACTGAAAATAATAGGCAGACAGGGAGGACGTCTCTGCAGTGTTCTGACCCAGTCTGGAAATATTGATCACAGATCTCAATATTACAAGTGATTCTTTTAATGAATTGCATCTTCAGTAATTATCATCAGAATGAAATTACAGTTTAACTAAAATTAAATAGAAATATTTTGGGGATCTTCACTGCATTTCTTTACTTTGCACTTTGTGCATTGCTTTTCCCCGCGTGACTACTTTTCAGCTTCTGTTGATGTGAGTACAATAGGTGTTCCTCTTAGTGGCCCATGCTGTCCTCAAGAATATGACATGACACTTTCAGCTAATTTTCCCACTGTTGCTGTTATAAGCTGAAGGAAAAGGTAGACAATGTTATGGAGGAGTTTTTGTCAATAAGTTGCCCTGTGCCAGTTTGCTATTGATTTTTTAATGGACATTAATAGATGTCTTTTCTTCTTCTCCTTGGCTTTGTGCTCCTCAGTAGGATACCTCTGTCTAAATGCTGCCTAGTGTAGGATCAGGGCTAAAAATAAGATCATGGCAGTTTACCGTGATGAGTACTAAGGTGTGTGTGTCTTTTACTGCATTGATAATGTAATGAAAACTGAGAAGTGAAAATGTATTTAGTTATTTGGATGATATCTTAGTGTTATTTGGATGATATCTTAGTGTTTGTTATTTAATATTTGCATAGTCATAGATAATTCAAAACGGCTCATTTTATCTTTGTGTACTGTAATCTTCTGGATAATTTGGTGTACGTGCATACCAGAAGTAACACAACCAGAATAATAATGTGGCCAATTTCAGCTCATGAGAATTTTGTACAGAATTTAATTACCCCTAGCCCTCTAGCCTTGTTTCATGGATAAGGATGGGAGCTCAATAAGGAAGAAATTGGAAAGGTTTGCGAGGGGGTGGATTGAGTTGTAGGAGATTTGCTGTGATCAAATAGAATAAAATCGCATTAGCTTAACAGCCCTGACCCCTGCACTCACAATTGCTCTGTGGCGCAGCACGCTGCCACTGACTTTTCCAATGGCCATTCACTCAGTGATTGTCCAAAGTGCTGTAAGTACTTGTGAGTGTTCGGTTGAATGAGAAAGGCCTTCACCTCCAGCGGAGGGCTCTGTTTGGGGGAGAAAGGCTGACTCAGCTGGAGATTCTCAATTAAAGATTGGGCTCCGGCGCTCAAGCACATGTTAGGAGAAATGGATTATTTGTAAAGAACATAAACGAGGTGTGTTAAAGGCACCCTTTAGAGGTTTTTGACTTTAACACAATGTTTCCAAAATCATTTTAATGGGTCATCACCTCATAACATGACAAACAGCACCTCTGCTATTGTCTGAGCAACCCTCTTTAGGCAATTACCGACCTGGCAACTTTCTAGTAATGGGTAGGAACCTGCTAGCCCCCACAAACACACACACACACACACACACACACACACACACACACACACACACACACACACACACACACACACACGCACACACGCACACACATGCACACATGCACCATTACAGATGTGCTTGATGTGCTTTTGCAGGCTCTTCATAATAGTATTGAAAACTTACTGAGGTACAGTAGGCTTAATTAGAACAAGGTCACTATATTACAGGTCTGGTATCGTATAATCTGTCCCCACTTGGTGTCCATTGGGCTACAGGACATGTTATCTCTTAGATTATGGCTGGGGTTCTGCCTTGATCAGTCTGCTCCATAGTCTTTACACTTGTTTTCATCCCCAAGTCAACCCATCAGAACCAATCCGTAATGGAGAAGGTATGCTGAGAGAAGCCTAAATAATATCGGGGAAGGTTTGGTGTTGATGACGTGCCATGTGTGTGTGCTGTGACATTTCTCCTCTCCCTGGTGCCATGGGTGAGGTGGGTCATATGAGGGCTTCACATGAATTGTATTTCTATCTCCTGGCATGTCTGCCATGATATCACAGTGGATGTGCTGCTGTTCGGACACAGACTTTACAGTCATGATTTAGGTACACAGCCTTGTATTGGTTTAACAGCATTGGTCATCACAGGTTTGAGGGTAATGACTCTCTCACATGACCCTTTTCTGGAGGTTTCTATCCCCCCTCCCCAACCACACACACACAGGGTTTCTTCCGGCCATCCCTGTGTTGGGGTCATGACTGGGTGCATCCCATCTCACCCCTTGACTCGTGTACACTTGGGGCATAGGAAGCCAAGAATGTTATTGCTGTGCCTGAACCCCACCGTGGCCTGGGGTTCCTGTCGTCAGTGATGGGGGCAGCAGCTGGGGAGCCACATCAAAGGGGCGCATTAGGCCTGGCCTCCCGCGTGCTGACAATAGAGCTCATTCTGCTGGACCCTGACTTTGTTGGCCAGCAGTGCTGACAGGTCATTTCAGCGTGGCTGTCGCTGCCACTCCAACCCGCAGACGCAATCCAGCTAAAAGGCGTGGAGTCTCACTTCCCTCTCGGGCTGATTAGGAACATTATCTTTGTGTGAGTGTGTGTGTGTGTGTGTGTGTGTGTGTGTGTGTGTGTGTGAGCATTGCCGATTCAGAACATTTGCGCTGTGTGAATGTATGTTTCAGTGTCATTGTGTGGTTGTGGCTATGTTTACGTAGTGAGTGTTTAGGTGTATGTAGGGACAAAAGGTTTTGTTGATGTCACATGTTGGTTTGAGGTTATTCCAATGCGTCTTGCTGCCCCACTACCACTAACAGCTGTGCCACCCAAATCTGGCAGGATGTCACCTGACCCCAGATTACCCTTCTTTTTTCTTTGTCAGCTGACACTGTCCATCAAGGTTCAAGGCGTTAATCTCAGGTGTTAATCGGCATCGTGGGTAATCCCGGAGCACATTGTGTGACACATCTGCTCCCTCCGAGGCCAGGCCGGTGTAGAACATGGCTACAGTGAAAGCTGGGCTAGAGAATAGGATCAGGCTTAAAGTGCTCGGGCCAGATTAGCAGCGTGTTGCTGTTGGCTCCATCCCAATGCCATGTGTAAAACCTTCCCAACAGGAATTACTCGAGTGTAAGCACAGTTTTAGAGAATCGCTGGCACTCTTTAATTGTGGCCAATGTATTGTAATTGAAAGGCATTAAGTTGAAAGGAAATTACCATCTTAAGGTCGCAATACTACAAACCGGCTGCTCTCTCCCGTTTGCTAACAAACAAAAACAAACAAACAAAAAAACAATTCTGTAAACCCACTGCTATCAAAACACCACTGGACAGAAGAGACAGTGGTTATTGTTACTTCAGATGTGTCTTAGTATGCATATACTCTCTGACAACATGGATGCAGTCCTCCTATGGACAACGACTGGATTTTCTGGCAAAAGAAGCTTGGAGGTATTTTGTAAGATGGGTCTTAGCATCAGATAGCCCTGTCACTAAAATCAGCCTTTATAGTCAGATGTCTTGCCAATCAAATGATTGTTTGGAAACATGGATTTGAATGGACATTCTATGCTGTGTGTCTGAATGTATTTGCTAATCTGGGAGTGAGCTGCGGCGTTGTGCTTGTGTGGCCTCACACGAAGCAAGAAGCTTGTGGTCACAGCCCAACCCCTCTTTCTGACCAATCAAAAGCCTTATTCAGCCTTGCGGTGGTAGCTTTTTTTCTGTCCTCAGCCAATCAGGTTTCAGATATGGTTTGAAAGCGAGGAGGACAGATCAGCTGCTGAGAACCTCTGACAGGAGCTCATGTAACCCCAAACAACCCCAGGCTCTTCTCACTCAGAGTCAACTCAGAACAGTCGGGGACTGTAAGCAAAAAGCACACAAGAAGTTGGGATGTGAGGACTGAAGACCTTAGTGATGTTGGACAGAATCACTGTGAATATTCCGTCTTGTCCGTTCCATTCCTGTCCTCTCACACTCTCTCTCAGCCCTTGCTGGCTACTGTAATGGCTCTTGTGTAGTGTGAGCGGTGGGGAAGCTTGGCTGGCAGATGTGACACACAATGTGTCAGCATGTTCTTATCACAGCCAACACTTAAAACACTTGCGGAGGAGGTCAAGTGAAGGGGTAGACATAAAAGGATATGTTGCTGTAATATTGTTGGAAAGTGGTTTGTAACAACTGGAAGGGAACACATAAAAGTGTGTGTGTGTGTGTGTGTGTGTGTGTGTGTGTGTGTGTGTGTGTGTGTGTGTGTGTGTGTGTGTGTGGTGGTTATGGGGTTAGCAGCTGTTGCCACTTGTGCTGTTTTCTCTTTGGTATAAGCTTTTGTTGCTGTTGAACACAGGGCCTTGGTGTAACTCTAAGCCAGGTGATACATGTCTCCTATTTACCCCAAACAATGCTCTCAAACAAGGCTGACAGATTTACAGCTACTAATATCCTCCAGGTCTACCACATGCCATTGGTGTAGAATGTCTAGAACTTATCATTGGCTTGGAGTCCTATATTCTGATGTGTACTTTAATAGCTGTGCATAGTCATAGCCAAGAGGATTTGAGCTTAGTTGCTGGTCACATGTAGTGGTGTATGTGTGTGTGTGTGTGTGTGTGTGTGTGTGTGTGTGTGTGTGTGTGTGTGTGTGTGTGTGTGTGTGTGTGTGTGTGTGTGTGTGTGTGTGTGTGTGTGTGTGTGTGTGTGTGTGTGTGTGTGTGTGTGTGTGTGTGTGTGTGTGTGTGTGTGTGTGTGTGTGTGTGTGTGTGTTTATATGTGTCTGTTTGTGTAAATGGATGACAGAACTAGTAGAGAGAGTTTAACGTAAACATTTGGTTTATTCATATTTTAGCAGAAAACACAGAATGTCTGCCCGTGAAGCCTATTGAACATGATGAAATTACTTCCTATCTCATGAAATATCTTTCAGTTTATGCTTTGACATGTTTGAAAAGTGACCCTGTTCACATCTAAGTGGTGGGAAAGAGTCCAACACACACATAATCAAAGGGATACATTCAGGGAGCAGTTTTACTTTGTAGTGCAGCCTCGTGGTGCTAGTGATCAGATACCTTTTGGAGCAGCTTTGAGGAGGCCAAATGTCTTCACTCAGTCACATAAGGGGATGTCCTGAAGTTTTCTATGGACAATTATGATTAAAGAGATATATTTGCGCCAAACAACAAATATGAGTAAATAGAAGGGAGGTGGCTTTGTTCCCTGTGTAAACACACATCTTGTTACAAACGGTACGATTAAGATCCATCTACGGTAAACCTCTTCTTCGCCTCTCTCTCCTCTTTCTTCCTGACTTTTCCTCGG
Source organism: Sardina pilchardus (assembly GCF_963854185.1). Taxonomy (NCBI): domain Eukaryota; kingdom Metazoa; phylum Chordata; class Actinopteri; order Clupeiformes; family Clupeidae; genus Sardina; species Sardina pilchardus. Next base: position 16,323,843 of record NC_085003.1, on the reverse strand, counting down.
CCGCCTCTCTCTCTCCTACCCACCCCGCCACCCCTTTTCGTCTGCGCACTTTTCGGATATGTTTATCAAACCGGAACATAAATCGTGTTGGAATTGTGCGGGAATGAACACAGATGTAGCATGGAGTTACAGGTTGTATTTTCTTCCCTAAGTGCTTTCGTAAATCTTGGCCCTTATTCTGTTTTATGTGAGCCCCGCGAGGAGGGTGTTTAGCGTGCATGACACTTGAGCTACTCCGGCTCAGGCTGTAAATATTAAGACCAAGTGTACACACATGCACAAAGATATTGTGCACTATTTAACCTGTTTAGGTATGGCGGACCAATTTTGAGATTTTCTTTTCAAATTAGCAGAATGAGGAGGATTTACTGTTCTGTAAAATTACGAGGTCTCCAGGTGCAATGAGACATCTGTTTCATTCATATCCTGTCAAATGTGTTCTCGCCATACACATACCACCCAGAGACCACATGACAAAATAACCCTGAAAAGAAGTGGAGACTTTCCGTTGTTGTTACATGTTGATAATATACATTCCATGTGATGCATGGCAGCATTAACTTATTTACAATAACCATAATCCTTCGTAAACAATCAGTGCCTTAATTAATGGTCCTGAATCCGCTAGTTGTACTTCCTGCAAGCCTCTCATGACCACCATAGCGGCGTATGTTTTCCGAATGCTAAGCCTCACACAATACCCATGTCCACATGAATACAAGTCCTTTTGTTAGGATCAAGTCCACAAATGAGGCATTGTCCACTGAACCATTTTTAATCTATAAAAAATCCTATGGACCTCTCCCCTTCTCAAATGCAGAAACTTTCTCACAGAACAAAATCTTCTCATTAACTGTATGTAGGTTCACTTGCCCCTCAAATATGTTGTGGGCTGAAATGTAGGTGCTAAAATCATTCTCCTCAATTGAACTGTAAACGTGATCTTATGGATGTGTTATACTGATAAATTACTCACTTTTTTATTTAGCTACACACTATATGGTTATTAGCCTTTATATGAAACATATTAAAACACTCAAGTTATATTTGTTTTGTCACCCACTAGAATCGACTTGCATGGACAGATTTCTGTCAAAGGACTGGAAGGAGAGAATGGAACGGCTGAATGCAAGTGAGCTTCTTGGAGACATCAAAGGTAAGGCATCAAGTCAGCTGTGAGCTGTGTATTAAATAGCATCAAGTAATGGGACTTAGAGTGGACATTGTAGACCCTGTGTCTATTAATGGCCTATCTTAAACTAACATGATCAATTAGTGTTCCCGCAACAGTGAACAGAGGATCAATTTATGCCCCCCCCCGCCCCCCCACCCTTTAGAAAAATAGAATATAATGCTTGTCCGTGAATTGGTGGCCTCTGCAGGGTCTGTTGCATCTTCCAGTCATTCTGAACATGCATGACATAGAAGGCATTCTGGGTTAATTTGGAAACTGTCAATTAAACTTGTGAGCCGACCACATTGATTAAAAATGCTCCACAAATTACTTGCTAGATGCCACTTCAGCCCCATTTGTACACGGTCACTTGAAAAGAATGGTATGTTTACCAGTCCAGCATAAAACTGTACACAAAGCCCAAATATTTCCACGATGACACAACTGCTGTTGTATCAAGTCTTTTGAGCCCAACAGGACTCTTGTGTCCTTCAGACTATTTCTGTCCGTGTAAAATTACCAAAACATTATTCATGTTGGGAAATGAAACAATGTTAAGCGCTGCTTTCCAAATTAATAATGAAGGAATTGCACAAGATGGAGTAAAGATGTGCCATGTCTGTGTGTGTTTCACTTATGAACACAGATAATACTAATGACAGCGTTTTCATGTCATTTACATGTCATTGGCATGTCATTAGTGTTTTCATGTCATCATACCCATGGTCTTAAGTTACTGTATAACATGTTTAAGTTGGTCATTGATGACTCAGCCTGCTACGTCCACTAACTTTGTTGTCATGGAGAGGAAAAGCTTTCGTTGGATGTCATGAGAGCCTTCTAATTTATCAACACATTCTCATACTCACATAGGCTACTACAAGTATATTGCGCATCTGTGCCAAACGCACACACAGACACACACACACACACACACACATACACACACACTTACACACCCACACACGTGTTCGCGTGCACACACACTCACTAATAGTCTAAAGCAAATATGACCCCTCTGATGGATGTCAGTGACTATGACCTCCTGACAGTGCTTTATATCACATCAGATAGAATGAAAAATGAAAGCAGCATTTATTTCAGAGGACACACCACCAACACATTTCACCTCGCCCCTAAAGAAAACCTCAAATGGAAGAATGTCCGCATTTGCACAGGAATGTAAATGCTATTTGAGCTAAGATGCAGGGCCTGCCCTGAAGTGAGTTATTGAAGCAAGCACCCAGCCATGGTGAACATTCTAAATAAGACACTTATTTGCAGACAATCTGCTCTCTCTTCAACCTGGTCATGAAAGTGCATTTGACTCTCCCTAAAAAATGGTAAGCATTTCCCCTATGAAAAAGAGAGAAAATAAACACTCATTATAGAACAGAAAGAGCATTCAGTCTCACCTGGACGTCTTATATAAGCAAACATAAGAGGGCTTGTCAGGTTGAATACTCCATGTGTACTGGTGTTAGATAGGGCTGACTTCAACCTTCATTTCGAGATGTAGCCTCTTTCTGTTTTCAGTTTTATGATGAACTGAATTTGTAGCACACTCATCACCATTCCCCAATTCACTAACCCCCAGCACACACTATTGCACACACACACGCACACACACACACACACACACACACACACACACACACACACACACACACACACACACACGCGCGCGCGCACACACACACACGCACAAGCACACACTCTCTCTCACACACACGCACACACACACACACACACACACACACGCACACACACACAGTAGAAGTGGGATACAGAGACAAGGGGATCTCTGTTCCGTTGAACTAGACTCAAAAACATGCTTATCCAATCGAATGTTCCCTATTAATTGTCTGAATGTACTGTGACAGACCTCTTAGGACCATCCACAGGTCTTTATCTTTGAAACCTCTCAGATACGAGACATTTGTTCACTGCACAGCTATTTTGCTCGTATGTAAATCAGATAATGCCCTCGCTATACCAACCTCAAAACCTACAAATTATGTTCACCCCTTAGGTGGCTGTCTTGACTTGGCTAGTTTGAATGCCAACTGCATAATCAATGCCATGCATTTAAGGCTGCTGCTACGATGTTGCTATTTCACCTATAATAACCAACATGCAGCTACTTGCGAATTGTGTAATAGCAATTTTTTTTCTATTTTTCTATGCCATTTGATAAATAAGTGTGGTACCAGGCTGCATAGCCTTGGATAGAAATTCATCATAGCTGTTCATATGAAAAGATATCTGTTTTGAAGGTCTGTGTTTGTTATTTCGCCATTTCCACTCTCAGGGATGGGTCTTCATGGCAGGGATACTCAGCCAGAGTACAACAACTTTGTCATTCAGGGCTAAAAAAATGTATTCTCTCACCAACCTTTCAAATCAACTCTACACTGCTTATCTGCACCTAATGCTGACAGCACAGCTTGGACCTCGAGATCCAAAAAGATTATTGAAATTAAATTCAATGACAAAAAAAATGCTCCTGAAATAAATGGCCCTTTTGACTCTGCCTTTAAAGATATATTAATTGTGAAGGCTGAAGATGGTGGTGAAAAGAGAGGATATCAACGAGAAACAGAAAGAAGTAGCCAAACCCCTGAAAGTCCAAAAAACAGGAAAAGGTCATCAAAGGCATAATAGAGCAGTAGAGCCGTAGTGATAGAAGAGAGAAGAAGAGCAGAGAGCAGGATGAAAGAGAGAAAGGATAGAGGGATGTCTCCAAGAGGGCAAAAGGTCTTTTGGGCTTGAGCTGAGCTGAGCGCTGCGGTCCATTGTAGTGCGCGGTGGTGTGAGGTGTGTGTTGGGGCACCCTGCGTGGCCTGCTCATAGCCTCAGGCTCTGGACAAAGGAGCGTCTGAGACATGTACTCCATTCACCACACTGCCAAAACACACACACACACACACACACACACACACACACACACACACACACACACACACACACACACACACACACACACACACACACACACACACACACACACACACACACACACACACACACACACACACACACACACACACACACTCAAAACAGATGCAGACAGACAGAGAGCCAGGTCAGTAGGCAGACACAGACTGAAATGTGTGCCTGTTAAACACAGCATAGTAATATTTTATCTCAAATACGGCAATTGAAATCTGTCTTATAATAATCTCATTTCTCAAACTAACACCCTCTAAGCACTCTTTGATAATTGCAAGTCATATGGATTAGGCCCTTTACTTTTCTGGTATGCATATTTGCCAAACATTTGGCCTCTTCGATTTGTGTCACTTTAAAAACTACATGTATATTTCTGTAGAGCAGTGATGTTCTTTCATTCAGATTTCACTTTCTGCTGTGAATGACCAAATACAACTGCTAGTTTTGTGAGTAAATAAAGGTTTATCCATAAAGACCCAGAGGTCCTGATCTTGGTTATCCGTTTTAATTAGATCAAATGTAAAGCTCAAAAGCCAGAACCCAATTACAGGCAATTAGACCCCAAGCTTGGCTTCCAAATTCCAGCTTGAGAGACAGAAAGCGCATTGTTCCAAGGTTAACTAATCCCAGGTTAGGGCTCCTTTGTTGTCAGGTATGGAGGGATGCCATTTGTGATGTCAATTCACATCACTGTTGAATCAGGTCATTACAATAAACTCATAGGGTGTGTAAGTGACAATAGCAGCATGTTTCTGAATGGGCATTGGTCAGTTCTGCTCTCAGTTTTGATGACCTGAAGGGGGAGATGTTGGTTGTTGGAGGGGGAATAAAAAGAGGGCTGAGTTGCATTCCACTGTGGCATTGCTGGTCTCAGAGCTTTCAAAAGAATAGGACGAGGGATGTATCGCAGCGTATTCCACCAGTCCCCCTGAATCCTGTAGAACTCCACTGGACCATCAGGGACTGTGAAATCATAGTGTGTCCTCTGCTGACAGAAACGGCTCAGTAGACAGTGCCTGTTGGTTGATGAAAATGTGATAATACTGATCATTTTTGGTTTATACTGTTTTGGTATACCTATGCTAGTTCAAAAATAATGTTGTCTGTGATGATAAATTGATAGCATTTAATTGAAATGAGGTCAGTAAAAGGAATTTTTCCTAAACCATTGAAACCAAAAAATCTGGTGAAGGATTGTACCAGTAACACTAGTTATATTCACAGTGCTACTCTGGGATTACCATTGAGTCTGTTGATTACCAGCACATGGCCCACTCAGGGATGCACTGATGCACTGATGACTACCACATGTGTGTGCATGCAATATTTACTTTAATGAACTATATTCATTTAAAACGCCTTCTTTATTTTTGGTAACATCTGCACTGTCAATTTACAAAACCTTGTAAAACTAATCTAACTAAATACATGATAATCAGTTTCTTGTTGCATATTGTCAAAATTAGGTTACCTCAACTGTAGCCTACAAAGACAGTGTGCAACTATTGGTCAAACCCAATGACCAACTGCTGGTTTTTACCATTGCTATCTGAAGAATGTTGGGATTGTAGCACTTTACAGACCAGTAATAAGTGGGTAGTATCATGGTTATAATTGGATCAAATTCTGATAGCAATTCATGACAAATTACTTAATAGTTTCCATAACGGTCGTCGATTTGATGTAATATCTTGTCAGCAAAACAGCAAATTGTTGTGGATCATGTGGAATTAATGGTGAGATTGCAAAATGTAGCGCTAAAATGATGATATAGTTTGTGGTAATTACACAAAAACAAAGCAAATACCTCCATGGCAGTTTACCAAAAGGTTTACCAAAAATGTCCAAATACATGGTCACTGCCTCCGCTGCCTAACTGTGCACTGCGATTAAGAAAAACTGTTCTATTTCTTCCTTCACTCTGTCCGACTCCCTCTCTCTCCGACTCCCTCTCTCTCTCTCTGTCTGTCTCTCTCTCTCCCTCTCTCTCTCTGTCTCTGTGGTAGGTACTCCAGAGAGTCTGGAGGAGAAGGAGCAGCAGCTCTCCACCATGATCACTCAGCTCATCAGTCTGCGGGAGCAGCTCCTGGCCGCCCATGATGAGCAAAAGAAGATGGCTGCCTCGCAAATGGAGAAGCAGCGGCAGCAGATGGAGCTGGCTCGCCAACAGCAGGAGCAGGTGAAGCTCAGCTCACACCGCCTACTGTCTCCACCTCCGAAGCAGGAGGCCAGACATCCACTCTTTAGTCTAGACCGCATATAGAGGGAGAGGGAGAGTACCAGGATAGTCTGACTACAGCCTCGGTGTGCTGATGCACTCTGAACCAAGTAGAGTGGGAGGGCCACGGACTACTGCATAAGCATGACAACTGCAGGGCGCAAGGCATCTGGTGATGCATACATATGTGTGTTGTTGCTGTCAGTCAGGGAAGGGCCAAACCAAAACAATCACAGCACGTTTGCACACAGGAGGAATCAGGGAGTGAGCACGTCTCTGTGGTGAAACATTAAAATGACAGATCTGAAAAGAAGTCCTGAAGTCCTCATGCATTGATGGTAATGAAGGCTAGGCTTGAGGGTGTGACAGCCTCTCTACAGGCTCCCAAGTCCCGCCCTGTGGCATTATGCTGCCAATCAGCTCTCTTGTAAACATGTCAGCTCTTTCACTGGATATACGAGGCATTTTGAATATTTACTGTCATTTTTCACTTCATAAACTGCCTTTGACCCTGTTTCAACATGTGTTGTTTTATTCTTTCAACTCTACCTTGTCTGCTTTCTCATGGTAACTGCCACTTGCACTAGAACATTGTGGTCATAGGTTTTGTTACAGTTTTGATCAGTTTTTTCCCCCGCAATTTTTGGTCAAAGCTTGATTTCCTCAACACTTGGTCGAGAGCTTATATTCTTTGTCCTCTGCTTCTTTGTCAGATTACAAGACAACAGCAACAGCTCCTGCAACAGCAGCACAAGATCAACGTCTTGCAACAGCAGATTCAGGTATACTGGCTGATCTCACTCCCCACATTTTTAAAGCAAGTAATTCCAATGGCGCTGACTGTAGCTCTGTGGACTTCAGCAAGTGAATTTGCTTTCTCTGTAGCTCATTTTCTTGGTGTGTATGGTTCAAATACCTGAAGCATCATACAATCAACATCAAAAGCAACATAAGTGCGGTGTCAAGGAGTTACAGTAGTGTTTTTTCCTGCAGTGCAGTATTTCTGGTCTTGGTATGGGGCCATCATAGATTCATATTACCAGCTCATTACTTGGTAGATTATGTTGTGTTCTTTGACAACCATCCAACATACAAATATGATAACATCTACACGCAAACATCTCTCCCTGATGGGTGAAATGGGTTGGGACGTCTCCTCCATGCACATGCACATGCTATATTTAGAAGGAAGAGTAGGCTAACTTGGGAAGCACATGCAGACAAAAGAGGAGGTAGAGGCAGAAGACTGCAGGAGAACTTTACAACATGTATTGTCACTAGACTGACCAGCATGTAGTGCTGCAATAGGACATGTATTCAGAATGACCAGTGGCAGGAGCCCTGCCTCATGGGATGTGTAGTCTAGTAGTCCTGCTGCAGTTCTCCGACTGTGTCCCATGCAGGTGACCACAACTGTGTCATCAACGCGGCATGCAGGGGGTGTCATGCGTCCTCCCAACAATTGTGACCATGCGCCAATGATGCACGTCTTCAACACACACAAATGTGCTCGGAGTGGTGTACCGCATCCTTAAAGCAGATGATACACAAGACGACTTTTTGTGCAACTTTGCTGGGCAATGTTCCATAGTATTGTTGTTATGGCACATTCCCTTTGATATTGGACAATATGTTTTCTGTTCTTGAATTTTCATAATCATCCAATCCGAACACATGGAACCTGTTGTGTAGTTGCCAGCAACATTGCTCAAAAAGTTGCCCCATATATCATCTCCTTAACTATGCACCTCCTTACTCCCATTAATACATATCAAGGCACACAAAAAAGTCCATGGACACTCTGAATCATTTATCTTGCTCGTCATACACCCTCAAAGCTGTAACGTTTTCCTGAGGATCTGGGCTGTATACTTTAAAGTACATTTAAATATACTCAAAATATATACTTTAAAAGTACATTTAAACCAGTCCAGGGGTCTGCGTGGCGTGCTGATGCACTTGCATCTTTAACATTCAAATCAGTTTCCATTATTGGGAAACCATATCAGTTAATCTTCCCCAAGAATCTTCCCCAACTCCAAGAAAATGGGCACTAGCACTTTCATATTTCCCCCCTGGTGCTCATCTTTGTGGTGTTAAAGTTATTCATCCTGGTTTACAAGAAATCCACGTTATGATTCTGACGCTGCATTTTTAAAGTTCCATATCTGTTTATATCTCTCTTGCACACACACACACACACTGAGGGAAATAAGGTTTGCCTGAGGCCCTGGTTTCCCTCTGTGCTCCTCAGTGGCTGACAGGCTGGTGTCTTTGTTTTAACAACAGCTTAATGCTTTTCATATGTGCACCTTCTCCCCCAGCCTAGCAGACACCACATCACTGGAGCCATGCCTGAGGCTCGACGCACGTCTGTGGTCTCCTCTCTCTCCCTGCCTCCCCACATCCTTGCATTAGGGGTATTGCAATTGTTACTCTGTGGCCAGCGCTGTGAAGCACACAGTATAGAATGTAGCCTTGTTCAAAGGTTGTTTGTTTTCCAGCACTGCCTATTGGTGTTGCTACAGGCTCTAGGCCTTCTGGTGGCGGCCTGACTCTAGCAACACTCACTGTTTCATGTGTTTTGTCTTGAGCTGCAGCAGTCGTGTGCCATGTTGATTCAATGAACTGGAGAGTCAACACTCTCTCTGCTCCTTGACTTCATGAGTCCATATGCAGGGTAGAATGAAGCCCGTGGAGTCATAGACACCATGGAAGAGGTTGTGGCATTGGAGATGTGTATAGTTTTATTTACTCATTACTGTATAGCCAGCTAAGAACTGCACTGCAGTACATGGGAAATAAATAAGAGCATTTCATATACCTCATCAAAATGACAAATGAGTTCCACTCTAGCACTTACTTGTACATCATTGTCTTGTGCTCTGAAATTTGGAATTGAATCCTGCTGTAAAGCATGGTACAGTATATGGTTACCCTCAAGACATACACACACACACACACACACACACACACAGTTCATTCCCTTTAATGTAATGACACACATATAGCACACATAATCCAAACACGCAGTCATACAAATATAAGGGAGGGGGCAGCTCCACGGTGTGTGTGTGTGTGTGTGTGTGTGGTAGTTTAAGAGGAGGCCCATGTTTTCTTAGGGCTGGAAAGGCCCAGGCCTATTCATCCCTCTGCGCACTAGAAGAGGAGCCCCTGTGCAACACACACACACACACACACACACACACACACACACACACACACACACACACACACACACACACACACACACACACACACACTCACACAGCTCCAGTGTTCCCCAGAGGAGCAACAATGAATGGAGTCGTTTGTACTTTTCCTCCATTTTTCCACACGGTGCTGTGATGCTGCTCCTTTTCCTCTGTTCATTCCGTCAGTCTGGCTACCGTGGTAACATGCCAGTGGAACTCTTCTTTTTGTCTGAATCAGGAACTAAGTTTAGTTTCTGAGACTTTCTCCACAGCTCAACTTCTTTAATACACAGACATGACACCTCTTTTTCAAGGTTTTCAGTCAGTTTGAAGATTTCTACAATATCGCCTGGAGAACATGAATCCTGCCTGTCTTGATTTGGTCATGATCTGCTTTGAAGTCTTTTATATTTTTTAACTGTAGTTGTGTTTCTCACAATCTTCTAGTTATAGTGCTCACATCCCCACAGCAGATCCTCTGAGGAGCTGGTAAATTGTGGATTGTAGAGAGACTGAAATTGTGTACACCAATTAGCAGTACTGTGTACACAAAGAGGGAAATCCCCAGAGGGCCCAGCCTTTGATAAGCATTCAATACGAACCTGATAGCTTTAGATTTGAACCATTTAAATAGCTATTTCTGAGGCTCCGTGGTCTACCCACTGTTCCCCAAGAGCTTGCAGTTTTTTTGCTTGTGTTACCCACAGCTCATTTCATCTCATTATTGTCTAACAACTTCATATCTGCCGCTCTCCGCATTATTTCACATCTTTGCTATCAATTTAATATTGTAACGTTAAGCTTAGGCTAATTAGGGGCATCAAACCCAACTCAGACACCTTTTCCACATTTGGCTACTGTAGTTTCTAATGGTGGATAAGACATACAGTATGATATGGCTACAAATAATTCTGATGCTTTGAATGGCCAGCCACTGAGTTGCTGATGCTATATACAGTACAATAGAAATCGTAAGGGACAGTGTGTTGCCTTTTAAAGTAAGCCAGATGAATATTTGACAGTGTCATTTGTGAAAGGTCATGTTTTTACCCTGTTGCGTGTCTATCTGTTTGACCACAGGTCCAGGGTCACATGCCTCCTCTGATGATCCCCCTCTTCCCCCACGACCAGCGTTCCCTGGCTGCGGCCGCAGCTGCCCAGCAGAGCTTCCTCTTCCCCCCAGGGCTGTCCTACAAGCCAGGTACCACTCACCGCTCCTTTGCTCCTCTTTGTGCCTTCAGTGTTTTTGGAGCCAATCCTTCAGTGTAAACATCTCCTGGAGTAGAATATCTAAGCGCCAAGAGGCCGTAGGTTCACGTAAGACCTTAAGGACACGGCAAAAACAAAGTATAATGATTTTTTAAAAAAAATAAATAATGATGATTCATAGATAATGAATAAAGATATTTATTTTAGTGGCATGGTTGCCAAGCAATACAGAGTCGCAGTGCAGAGACGCAGCAAATGTATCAATTTGTGGCAGTAATATAGAGCATTCTGTATTATTGTGGCAGTCATATAGGCCATCGGGAGTGTTTAACAATGACTTTGAAAGCGATTCAGCCAATCATAGTCAGAAGACCAGAACTATCCATTTTAGAAACTGCATTAGCCTATGGCATAAGCTTTGGCGTGGGACTTGTGAGCCTACAGCACTGCTTGCTGAGGCAATGCCTCTGTCAGAGTGAAAGCTCAAGCACCACCTGCTCTTCCTCCATGTTGCATTCCATTCCTCTGTGCATTCCTGCCCTCAGAGACACAGGCCCAATAGGAGATGCCTCAGAGACAATGTGCTAATGATGAGGTTTACTCCCGGGTATGCTAAGACTTTTTACAACAAATGTTTTTTTACAAGGAAGGATGATTGTATATGTATATGTGTGAGCCTATATGCGAAAAGCATAGAGAGCGAGTTCTGAATTTGTTGATTCTACTCTCTCATACTGAAATCTCTGATTACAAAGCCTAAGAGAATACTAAGATATCTTTCCGCTCAGACCACTTACTACTTACTAATTTTAAATATTGCATTATGCTTTTAAAATAAGGACTTCCACATGCTAGAAGTATGGATTCCTCTATTTCAAGACAACTACAAATGTCACAATTTCTCCCTCTTCTCTGCACAACATGTGCCACTAACATGACTGACTGACAGAGACAGGTTTGCGCTGTACAAGAATAGGCTGATGGGAATTATGAGGGGATGGATTGTTGCCTGCACAGCACTTCATTCTGTGGCCCTCTCTCTCTCTCCTGACAGGTGATAACTACCCCATGCAGTTCATTCCATCCACCATGGCAGCTGCTGCTGCGTCAGGCCTGAGCCCATTACAGCTGCAGGTATGCACCCCTCATGCACTACAACGCACTCCGCACGCCTCACAGCTAACGCTAACAAGGACAATCAGCAAGCCTGTCAAATGCTAACAAGGAGCAGGGAATAAGATGTAGCTGGTCCTGCGTTGTTTTATAGTTGACACAGACATTTTCTTTTTTGTCAACATTATGATGAATGACTTTTGAATCTCCTAGTTGAAATGGCGTGTAGATAAGATGTATTAAAAAGTAATTTGGATATGATTGTGAACGTGCTACAGTACTTCAGGTCAAATTGTGCTTCACAGCGGAAGCTTTTCACAGTGTGCTTTTGTTGCTAGCTCTGCTATTCAGTAAATCCATCACTCTTGAATCTAATCCTCTGTTGACTGGCAGAGACACACCGCTGTGGAGGAGGAGATTACATTGTTTGGTGGTTACTACAAAAATGTAAACTTACCTAATTGAGAACATTACCAAGATAGATGCGGTATAATGTGGAACGATATGTTTACAATTTGTCTTGCCTTGCCTGACTCTGAAGTGAGTTTAGTGTTATTTTATTATTACAAGATTTACACATTGTTCATGTTCATATGCTTGCAAAATGAAAGTTAGGAAGGTTAGCTCACAGTAAGCTATAAGAGGAATAGGCTGCAGTTCCTTGCTTGAATGGTTAAGTGAGTTAAGTGTCTTTTTTGCCTAATTATATTCTGGTTTAACCCAGTTTCACCTGTCAGGTCTTGTAGTAGAGGCATGATCAGCCAAGCCCCTTGTCAGGAACGCATTCAGGGCTCACTCCTGAATGCGCACTGGGTGTGAAACAAAGGACAATGCTGTAAATCCATCAAGAGTCTCACCACACCCCTAGTGTGTCAAATTCATCATTACAACCACTGATTTATTAAAGAGGTCCATTGGGTTTGTGTGTCAGTATTAGTTTGTTTGTGAGAGATACCAAGAGATTCAGTTTGTATGAGAGATAGATAGATAGATAGAGAGAGAGAGAGAGAGAGAGAGAGAGAGAGAGAGAGAGAGAGTTAGAGGACATGAAGTCCACAATATGAAATAGCACATATCTTGTGTATTAGTTGGTGTGTTTTCTCGTCAATAGATGCTGTGTGTTCATAGGAGCCTTTAAAGCAGCCCAGTGTCCCATACACATATCCTAAGTGCTGGCTCATGAAGGAGGTGAAAGACTTCAGATGCCCAAAAAGAGCAGACTTAAGGCTGTTTGTCCAAGAACATTCCGTCCATAGACACACTAATATAAATAGAAAAACTGCAGCACATACACATAAACACTTTACTCTGATAACATCTGTTCCATCTTGAATAGGGTTATATCAGAGCTTCATAAAGTTGGAGACAAAGAAAGACAGAGAAAGAGAAGGAGGAAAGAGAAAAAACAAAATTGTATTGAGTTTATATGTTTGCTGGCTTATAAGAAGAATAAATCAATAGCTACTAGATTAGCTATTGTATTGTTGCATGCAGTGTCTCATTATGATGTAGGATTTGTTCTCAGAACAGCAGTGGCTTTACAGACAAAAAGATTCTAGCAGCATACACTCCCTTCCTTACACAATTTGCTATGTAGGTGGTAGCGTTGAGGATGGGGGTTGGTTCTGAAAGAGGGTGTGACTGTGTGAACTGACAGATTCCCATTTCTGGCTGTTAAGCCTAAAATGCTTCTTCCTTAAATCCTTCATGTCAAAAGCACTCATCAGACTGTGGGACAGCAAATATCTCACTGGAGGTCCCAGTAGACTCTTAAAACTTCACCATCTAGGCTGACCAGTATTGGGGCTGCTGTGAGCCTCCACGGCCTTTATCAATAGATCAATTGGCTCTTTTTGGCGATGTGCTAAAGTTGAATGGATTCTTCCTCTGTCTCTTTCACACACACGCACACACACACACGCACACACACACACACACACACACACACACACACACACACACACACACACACACACACACACACACACACTTCATTCTCTGTCTCCTGACAACATGACGGTGCTTTGGCAGCGCTGTGGTGGGCCTCTGTGTGTCTCAGTAGACCTGGCCAGTTTCGCCGATTAAAGAAAGCGGATCTCTCTGTGGTCTCTGTGGGGCCGGCAGGCCGGGCGGCTGTGCTGCTGCTGCTGCTGCTGCTGCTGCTGCTGGGGACGGAGGGAGGGATGGAGGGAGGGAGGGAGGGAGGGAGGGATGGAGGGGTAAGATGGACGGCTGGCGGGCGCAGCAGACGGGAGGATCAGAAAGCGCAGACATGGTGTTGTCCCCCTGCCACGTCTCTGTGGTCTCTCCACTGTGCTCTTGATACGTATTTCAAGAGCCGCAACGGGCTCTCCAGGAGCCCCCCCCCCTTACTTCCCCCTCCTGACTGAAGTGAAAAAAACTGTCAGAAATAGTCACTAAGAAAAGAGTTGAAAAGGAGAAATGAGCAAAGAGAAATGCAGTGGAGTGAATGAACTTCTCCTCTGTTTTCTTGTGTCACCTTTGCAGCAGTTGTATGCCGCCCAGTTGGCCAGCATGCAGATCTCTCCTGGAGCCAAGATGTCCACTCTCCCTCAGCCCACAGTAGCCAACACCTCAGGATCTCTCTCCCCCACCGGGCTCAAGAGTGAGAAGAGGACCTCCAGTCCTCAAACACACATGAAGGTACCAGCACATCCCTTTCTCTCTGTTTCTCTGCAGCTCTCTCCTCTACATACCCATACTCTCAGCAAGTCAAAAGTCACACTTTCACTTTGGCAAAGAGTGTAATAGCTCATGAGTATAGGCAGAGATGTTATATAAGAGGAGACAAATCACTTACAGCTAAAATTAATGTAGCTTGAGGGTGATTCATAACATTAAAAACATGGTGGAGTTGTGAACTGGAAGTATAGTCTACTGTTCTGTTATGTACAGTATGCAGCCAATCACATTGTTGGAAATGGCAAGATTGACACTTTGTCTCCTGCTTACTTCTCCTGTAGTAAAAAATAATGTCCTTTTTAGCCTGGAGTTGTATGTAGAAGATTTACATTAATAAGAAGAGCTACATTGTTAAGTGCAGATGTAAACAAGGAGTCACCCAATGCACGTTTAATGTAGATGTGACATTCCTATTGAACGTTATGGATGTCTCCTCAATCATTTGAATAGGAGTCTAATCTTAGTCATGCTAAACCCTCTTAATCATACGATCGGATCAGATTATTTATGGTCTAGTTGCAAATTGATCTAAAATATGCCTTGAACTTCTCAGTCTGGCCGTCCTGATTTTTAAGCCAACATTTTAAAACCAGTCAGTCAGTCAGTCTCTGTTTCCCTTTTTCTGTTCTGCTTGCCTCGTCCTATCCATCTGACAGCAAGATACACACACTGTAATGAAAACGGACTCATAAAAAATTGAGGTTTCCTTCATGCCTCTTTCCATCGTCAGTGAGACAAGCGCGATCCAGTGACATTCCCGCTCCAATGTGCTGTGGAAGAGCTTGACCCGGGGGCCTGCATCACCCAGGCTGCATCCCCTACTCTAATCAGAGCCATGTGTCCATTTGGAATCTTTTAAGTGAGAATCGCAATAGAGCAGGGACATAAGTCATGTCATTAAACAGTAGTTGCTGAGGGACCCTCCCACCCCTCCGCCCTCCCTCTCTCTCTTTCTCTTGCTCTTTCTCTCTCTATCTTTCTCTCTCTCTCTCTCTGTCTCTCTCTCTCCTGGCTCCGAGCCCCATGCTCTCACCCACGTCTCCCTCACATCAGGCTGTCTCCTCGGGGCCTCCTGGCTCCAACCAAATTAGATCCATGCTAGTTAGCCTCCCCACCCCTGCCCCAAACCACTGCACATACTCAAACAACAGGCTCCAGTCAGGACTCAGCACAGGCCAGGTTGAGGAGCTGTTTTGAAAATGGATGATCATCTTCCAGCTACCACTTCCATGTTCCTGGGATTCCTCTCTAATAAAGCCCTGGAGGTAATGTGATATGGTCATGAACCGCTGATTAAGTGCAGGGATGCACCATTGGCTGCCTCAAACAGAACTCCCAGGGATAATGAGAGAGTCGAGGTCTTAGATGTCCACTTTTGAGTTTTTATTGAATGACAAACGGTAATTACCATAGACACTGATCTAAAGACTTTTTTGTTCAAAGACCGAAAACACATCTTGGACATCGTAGCAGAAGGTAACTCAGAATCTCACATTAGAAAACAGTGAACTCGACTGTCGATATTTTTTTAACATAGCATCTCACAACTCATTTTAGATATCACATATCACAAATTCCTCATTATGTTGCAGTTTTACATTTCCATGTCTCAATTTTGACTTTCAAATTAAAGTGGCATTAAATAAAGTAGAATATTGGAACTCACAAATGTATGTTTTACAAGTGAATTTGACTTCCGTTGGAAGAATGGCAACTTCATTGGAGTAAGGGGCTGCTTTGAGTGACTGAAAATGATCTGAAAAGTGTCTGTTGTGCCGATCTGGACTCCCAGCACGCAATTACACATGTTTACAGCAGGCAGCTCCCATTTTCAGTCGCAATGAAAGAAACCTGCATGAAGTGTGATCACCCCATTCATGTATTAATGTCTCTGCTGCTCTCAGAGCTGATCTCCAGTGCATTTGTTCAGCCTCTGCCTGTAGGAACCTCCGTAGAGACTGACCCTGGGTCAGCACACTGTAAACTCAACTGATGCAAGTCTTTTCTCCATCTGTGTGTGTGTGTGTGTGTGTGTGTGTGTGTGTGTGTGTTGCAGGACGAGGGCACTCAGCCTCTGAACCTCTCCGCTCGTCCCAAGAGCATGGAGGCCATGCGCTCGCCCACCTCCCCCTCCCACAGCCTCTACCCCGGCAATAAAACAAGTCCAAACAGCCTGGGCAAAGGTGGCATCCCCAGCCCAATCCCCAACATGAGCCGTGCATCCTCACTCGGTAAGTACACAAAAGTGTGTGAAATGATAAAACCCATTTAATTGAAACTCGGTTTAAAAAAACACAGTCTTCCTGACTACACATGCAGACATTATAGCGTGTATGGCTGCACTTAAAGGTAATATGAAGTTAAAGGCCTGTGTTTAAGCCAATGAAAGCCCCATGAATAAGAGTAGTTGTGATGAGAGAATGTTATTTACTTTTTACGAGCTTCCGTGTGTCATTGTTTGTCTCCACTTCTTTTTGACTCGTTGCCTGCTATCTGTTATTAAGGCCATTCTGAACCCTCTCATTAGGTGGAAGGCATTTTCACGGGGCTTTGTGGTTTTCCTCTCGCCTTCCCCGCTCAGAGTTTCTCGTTATGTTTCATTCTGTTGTTTTTTTTCTCTTTTTATTTTGTGTGTTTTTATGACCACCCAAGCTTGCAGTCTATTGCTTTTATCTGCTAATTGGATAAGCCAGGCAACTGCAGCAAGCTTGCAGTCTGGGTGTGTGTGTCTTTAATCGCACATGTAGCATCACGTCCTAGTTTTCAAGCACTGGTAAAGCTGGTTCTTAGCACACTTTTGTAACGTGTGTTATCCATCAGACGGTCCCATCAAACACTCATTGATACTGCACCAGTATACTAGACCAGTATATACACCAGTACTCTTTAAATCTTGGAACAAGCAAAAACAGGCTAATGGGTAGTTCTAGGGCAGGCCACAACGTGAAGTGTTCACTCAACCTTATTTGTTTGACGGGGTTGGATCAGACATCCTGTCCAGTCTGAACTCGACAGCGCTGTTCGGGGACCAGGACGCGGTGATGAAGGCCATCCAGGAGGCGAGGAAGATGAGGGAGAGGATGCAGAGGGAGCAGCTCCAGCAGCAGCACAGCCTGGACGCCAAGCTCTCCAGCCTCAGCGGCATGAACCTCCATAATGGCAGCCAGGTAACACACACACTCTAGAACACACACCGAGACATGTGGCCTGCTGCCCGGTCTCTTCGTAACATCTCAAAAATAGTGGAACTTCATACTAGTTCTAGATGCAAGAGGGTCTGGATGGGGATGATAAAGTCTGTGTCAGTGTTTTTAATTAACTCTTCTTTTGAGATCTGCTTAAACAATTATGAACATGTTATTATCAAAGGGAAGTGTGCTCTCTAAACATCATTGAAATGCAATTGATTTTATGACGTTTTATTGCATTTTATATTTCATGCATATTAAAATGAAAATATTTTCTGCACAATGAAACCATTATTACAATAAAAATATATATTTTATGACAGAAACCAAAAAGGGTTACATATTCCTAGTTCAACTGTTGCTGGGTATACAGTACAGTACAGGCATCATACTATTTGTTTTTATTCTACTAAATGACATACAGTATGGGTTCTGTAAGCAAGACTGACGTATTTACAGTACAGTGACATGAGCTAATAGTTCAGTACCTGTGCTTTTGCTCATATACAGTACATACACTGTGCTGTAGACTAGTGGGGATGAGAATTGATAGCTTTGCATGAAAAATGCCATCAATGATCCATGTGTCATTTTAAATTTAAATGATATTGGCAGCTGGGATATGAAACAAGATATACATATATATCATTAAATGGCTCTCTAACTAGGTCAGTGTGTGCATACAAGAGCATATAAATAACCTCCAAATGTCAGGTTGAGGTAGGAGCTTGATGGAGCGTTAGGGACGGAAGCCACATTGTTATAAACTTTTCATGATGATACAAGCTCTAGTATGGACTTAATTTAGTTTACAGTGCCAGGTCTCCAATAAAAATAGTCATTTCCCAGGATAATTGTTCTTTGCTGAATATAACAGACTGTTTAGTTTATTGCTAGTTGTTAAGTATTACCTCACAACTAGGGTGTGAAAAGGACACTGTGCTTTCTGAAGTAAGAGGGTCTTTCTGTACAACAAAGAGAGTCAGAGGTTGAATAGCCTTTTATTTCCAAACAAATCCCATTCGGAAAGAAGAAAACACACAATTAAACATTTTCCTGAAGTCTTGTTGAAGTGTTTATGAGTAGACTAGGCATTCACAGTATGGCAGTGTTAAAGTTACGTTTTGTTGGAGAGGAAATTAAAATGAAAAGCTTTTTTTTTTTCAAGTAAGCTTAGCGTATAGCTGGAATGTTTTTGTCAAACTGCTTCTTGAAATGTTACAAGCATTTTTAATAATAAACCATTCCTCATCCTAGTGGGATGAGCAATGGAAACCACAAGTCTTACTCATCTGTAAATTTGTATGTAAGGGTGTCTGTTTCCGCTGAAGGCATTTACTGTACATAGCACCGTCACTTTCTAATGCTTTTCGTTCATCAAGTCGAGATTCAGTTTACATTTCTTTGATTTTCTTTCATTCTTCCACACCTCATCCGTTTTCCTCTTCCACGATGCAACCCTCCCATGTGAGTGCGTGTGTCTCTGTGTGTGTTACAGCAAGATTGGTCCTTCACCGAGCTTGACGGAGGCCCCTGGAAGCAATTTTCTGCTCCTTTTCCTGCTGCTGTCTAGTAAATTACCAGCTTGGGCTGTGTTCTGGCTGCAGCGGGGATGCTGGCGCGCTGTGGCCGCCTGGCCCTGCTTGTGTCGTCAGATCCCCCAAGCACAGATGCTGCCGGCACTCTCTGAGCCAGCCCGCGGTATTGTGGGGTATCACTTTACCCTGACGGCCCATTTCAGAACACCCACTGTTGCCATCTGCCAGAGAGGCCCAGGAATAGCCTCGGTCGGTGCCTCCGTGTGTTTGAGCTCTGGTGGCCTCTTGGCCTGGGGCCTGTTGGTGATGTTACTGTATGTTGTGATTCAGATCGAGCTTTTAAAAGATCTGCCCTCATATACGTATGTCTCCGCACACGTGACAGTGCTACGAGCCCAGTCATGTTTGATCCCTTTATTTTCACTCAGAAAAGGTTGTCATCTTCTTTATGCGTCTGCCAGGTTTTATAATGCCAGATTATGTCAGTCAATGTGAAGATCAAGGATGTGAAATGTCTGTTTGGTTCATGGGAAATGTTAGAGTACTAAACCTAAAAAGCAGTAAAAAATCAACTTTGATGGGTTCATAGGTGTGATAGTTCTTAGTGTCTTTGTTTGCCAGCTCTTGTTTGTCCTCGCTCATCTACTGTATGTAAGGGAAAGGCCCTGCTCATTGTCTTCACCGAGGGTGGAGCGCTGCTTTGGAGCGTGGATGCTAACGACAGCGCTAACTCTGGTGTTTATGAGCCATGGCAGCCGATGAGTCAGGCGTAAGAGGGAGCCCTGTGTTCGAGCAGCCGATCGTCATCAGGGCTTTAGAAACGGAATACTGCAGATGGAACCAAGCACTCTGTCCACACGCTCAGTGAAGCTGTTTTATTGATCGACTTTTATAGCATATGATGTTTATTATTTCATGCCCTACTGAAGTGCCGTGGCGTGCACAATACAGTAGACTTGACGTATACTAGACCAAGTTGTCTCTGATGGAACCTCTCTTGTTGAAGACGACAGTGTAGGACCTCAGGATTTGGTGACACCCTTCAATTTTTATAAATAATAAAAAATGAAAATATACACCCCAGTACCATTGGAAACAAAGGACCTTCAATGCTTATTTTGACATTATTAGAAGTCCCAACGGTAGCCGTGCTCTTTAATGTGATGTCTTTGGCACTGGTAAAAAGTAGCCTTCTCACATGTGCTGTCTGTGTATTTCTGAGGCTCCTCGGGCTCTCCTGCGCGTTGCGTGTGCCGCCCCAGTGGCCGGCTCTGGCTGGCCACTGCTGAGAGCGCGGAGGGCCCCGAGGCGCGCGCTGCCCTGCTCTGTGGTCAGGCTGATTAAAGCCTGCTCTGCGGCGCTGACATGGGCCCTCCATAAAAACGTCTGCAGGTTCCATGGGCCCTGCCAACGGCTACCACGCCAATGACTTCACACTGCAACCATGGCCCTGTCAAACAAAATACCTCTTGCCACCAAATCATAGAGAGAGAGAGGGAGAGAGAGAGAGAGAGAGAGAGAGAGAGAGAAAGAGAGCAGAAGAAAGGAAGAAAGCAAAGGAAGAGAGAGAGAGAGGAGGGAGTGGACCTTTTTTGTTGAGCCCTGTTTTTTTCCACTGCTGCCTGGAGTGTGCCGTTTATAATTTTAGTTGTGGCTTGGTGGAGTACATGCTGAACTCGTTTGAGGCATCAGGCCTTCAGCTAATCAGAGGCAGTGGCTGGTACTGGAGGCAGAGCCTCAGACTCTAACAAGAGCCTGCTCATTGTCCTCCACAGCCTCTCTCCTGCTCGGTTCCCCCTTTGTCCCCTCTGTTCTGCTGTTCTTCTGGTCTTTTGTCTCCTTTTCTGCTGTTCTTCTGGTCTTTTGTCTCCTGTTCTGCTGTTCTCCTGGTCTTTTGTCTCCTGTTCTGCTGTTCTCCTGGTCTTTTGTTTCCTGTTCTGCTGTTCTCCTGGTCTTTTGGCTATTCTTTTTCCCTTTCTTTCTCCATTGTAATCATCTTGTCTATGAAAGTGTTTTAACCCTTGAGCGGTTAGAAAAAGTTTTGGATATTTGTAATTCACTCATTGAAAGTTTGTGAGTCGGAGGTAATTTATTTTTTTTTTTAGCCAATGTGAACCGTTTCCTGGAAGCTGTTGTTTCTGAAATATGTACTTTATGTTACTTTTGACAAACGGTTAGTGTGGTGTCTGTAAATAGATTTCATTGACGCATCTGATAAAACTCCAGACAACCTCAGAGTTTCTCTGCACATCATCCACATCCAGTTCCACAACAAAAATAACTCTTAGTCACAGTGCGGCCATTTGGGCTATCTTTTTCTTGTGGTCGCTGATGCATCTCAGACAAACAATGAAATCATGCTTTGTTGAACTGCTTCAAGTTAACAACGTCGGCAAACAGATACTGTTAATCTCAATTATATTTGGGGGAATTCCTTGAATGACAGATGATTCTTGAACCAGAACAGATTCCACCCTGACTGTTGTGTGTAGTTGACCTTGTGCTCATTGTCTTTCAGGCACGTACACACTTTGAGAGCCTAGGGCAGCATCTTGGAAAACTGGGTGAGGATATGAAGCTGGGTCACAGGGTCATTGACCTTACCAGACCTGAGGATATGGAAGGTGAGCCTTTCCTTTTTGTACAGTATCCCTCTACATGACATTAAATTGTTTGGGTTGTCTGAGTCCCTAAAGCGGTTTGACTTTTTGCCCTCTTAACTTTGTAAGATGCACACTTTATAGTAGTTGGCTTTAAGTAGCCTGCCTCAGATATTTCCATTTGTTGTCATGCTGTCTCATTTTGAATCGACATAGCTTAAACAATCTCCTGCTCTTCATCTTAGACAATTTACATTGTGCCAAACAGAATACATCAGCAAGCAAAGAAAAACAGACTTAACATTCTTCCCCACCACCTCAAACACCTGCTTCCCATAAACACCCATGTTTACAGGGGCCCACTGAATCCATCATGCCTTAGTTTGAAATAGTATCCATAAACAAGGAGGGCTCAGACACAGATATGTATCTGCCTCTGCACTGTCTACTGGATGTTTATTCTCCATTGAGGAGTCCTCCAGCCCTCGCCCCCCCACCGCGGCTCCTTAGGATTCGCTCCATCAGTGGCACTTCACCTCCTCTCTGTGCTCATCCCTCTCTCCCCACTCATAAGCCGTCCTCTTCTCTCAATTACTATAACCATGCACAAACAGAGTATGAAACCATTGGAGATAACATTTGTACACCTTATTATAACACAAATTACCGATTAAAGAGATCCAGGTTCACACATGGAAAAAGATCAATGGTTTTTGGTTTTCTGTCACGTCGCATTGCCCTCTACTCAGGATTTTTTTTTTTATTCAGGCCAACTGTTGTCCAGGTAGCTGAATTGAGGTTCCTTTTTGTCCAGCAGGGGGCGGTGGCACTGTGGAGGCGCGGGTGTTCCGGGAGGCTCGCGGGAGGCACACCAATGAGCCCCACATCAAGCGGCCCATGAACGCTTTCATGGTCTGGGCCAAGGACGAGAGGCGCAAGATCCTGCAGGCCTTCCCTGACATGCACAACTCCAACATCAGCAAGATCCTGGGTAAGACAGCAGCACTCTCCCCTGCACACATGCACGAGCGCCGGCTCTGGATGAGCCGCTGGGTCTGTGAAAAGAGAGCACGCATATTCCTGACACCCTCTTGTGTTCTACTGATGTAAATACAATGCATAGGTGTTTTGAGTGAAGAAACCTACAGTACCTGCTGTGCCAGAGAGAATCAAACTCAGAACATTCTGTCGCCAGAATTATTTATAAAACCGTGGACATTTCTGTCCATTTCCTCTTTGTGATAGTTCTGGACATCCATTATGACTGCATAGCAGCAGTGTGGGGCTGTGTGTAGCCTTCCCGCTCCAAGGCCAGAGTATGATTTGTGTGCGGAGATGGTGTTGAGGGTGTGGGTGTGAAACACATGAAAGCTGGGGCACTGTTTGCGCTGTCTTAAGTGGCCGGTGATGTGGGTCTCCAGCCGTGAGGCGTCCAGTCGGCCTTCATGTCCAGACCCACTGCTGTGTAGCACTGTGGCAGAAGTGATGGATGCTTAGCGTTTAAAAGCTCTCAGTTAATAGGTTCCAGGAACAGAGATCTCATTCATGACACAGAGTTAGGTGGCAGCCTTGGCTAAAGCCCCACACTGTCTCACCTGATGCAAAGACTTAGCACTGTGTAAAGACCCTGTGAGTGTGCAGGGCAGGGTCCTGAGGTGGAAAATAACAGAGAAATGTAACCGTGCTGGAGATTGTTATGCCAGCGAGAGCACAACGGGGCTCAGTAATGCGCACAGCTAACCGACTGTATCGGGGTCCAGTGCACTTGTTTGAACAATGCACAAGCGGCCGCAACACCGGTACAGAAGAGATCAACAGAAAACACTCCTAACAAGAAAGAGATAAACTGAGGCTGTGGGCGTCTGACTCGTCCCGTGTATGTTTGAGTGCTTACTGCCCACTACAATAACACAGCTGGAGACGAGGTTAGTGTGTCAGGCAGTGAGGAATGGCCTCATCATGTCCTGCTTCCTGAAGAGGGACTTGAGATAAACCTCTGTAAACACGGCCCCCAGGCTCTGGACTCCTCTGCCGACTCTGTGTGGCCCTGTGCTGTGCACTGGATGGACAGCCACTTCAGCTCTGGGATTACGTGGTCTGGGATGGGTGTTGGACACGCTGGGGTTGTTACTTACTGCAGATCCACGGTGCTGCCTGTATGGTGTAGCATCATTACAAACATTCGATCTTGTAGATTTATACAAGCCACGTCATTTGGGAAAACGGAAAGGAACTATCTGTGATGATGTTACAAATTGAAGACATATGAATTGAACACATTGCATTGATAAAGACTGGCCATTACAGAAATTGTAGGTAATACACGCAACAACATCTGAACAAAGTGACATGGTGACTAAAGAAACAACCTGTTTTTGTTGAATTTCTGTGAACTTTTTAACTTGTGGACAATCAGAGCCTGTACTTAAAGTGATCTCTCTTTTTCTGCTGCAATTTGTCACTGCTAATAGCATTTGTACATTCATCTGGACAATATGAGCGCTGCATGCGTGGTGACCATCCTTATCTTGTTTTTCTGAAGGTTCCCGCTGGAAATCGATGTCCAATCAGGAGAAGCAGCCATACTATGAGGAGCAGGCTCGACTCAGCAAGATCCACCTGGAGAAATACCCCAATTACAAGTACAAACCCAGGCCCAAGCGGACCTGCATTATCGATGGGAAGAAACTGCGCATCAGCGAATACAAGCAGATGATGCGCTCAAGACGGCAGGAGATGAGGCAGTTTTTCAACATGGGGTAAGAAGAAAGTAACAGCACACTTGAAAGCAGCTAGCAACGCTTGACTCCATTTTTTCAGTTGTTTCTAGCCCCTTAGTTTAGTTAACAGGCATTCAAATAGAATAAATCTTAAGCTTTTGTAATTCTCACGCACGTAATTGTTATCTTCAGATTTCCTTTGTGGGGTTATTGATGCACATATGACATTAACGTTTTTCTCTACGAAGTGGTTTTGAACTGATTTAGTTATCTTCAGTCTAAACCTGAGTTCCCTGAAACTGAACTGAATCATGAATACAATACATTTTAGCAATTTGATGTATTTAAGCTGTCAGAAGTATTGTTAAAGCATTGTTGGACATTGATAGTGTTACATTGCATGATGTTTCTTCCCTCCCATTATACTGTATATCTAAATGTTCATTATAGTTCCATAAAGTCAGGTCCACTCCTGGCGCATTAAGGGTCCCATAAAGTCTCTGCTGTGATACATAGAGGACTATGGGAGCAGAGAGGGGATTGAAATTGATGGCTGAAGTTAATTTGGCTTCTTTCTCTGTCTCTCTTGTCAGGCCACAAACTCATGAGATACCTGTTAACTCGAGCACAGGTACGATATATCCAGGTAACATCACCATACCGACCACCCCGCCTGCGCCTCACATAGCATCAGACTGCTCCAGTGTCTCTGGCAGCCCCGAGCCGGCCATTCCTGTCATCCAGAGTACCTTTGGCGTGAAGGTGGAGCCCAGCGCCTTGCCAACCAGCGAACCCACCAACGGCGAGGACGAGATGGACATATACGAGGATTTTGAAAACGAGCCCAAATCAGACTACAGCAGTGACAATGAAACGCGGGAGCCGGTCAGTGCTAACTGAGCATGCTCAGACCACCCCCCCTGTAAAGTCTCATACGGACTGAGCTTGCTTGGACAGCGTCCCACCAACGGGCCGGACTGTTCTGGCACGGTAGCGGTGTGGGGTGGAGCGGAGTGGAGCTGGCATGGCACGTGCCGGACTCTCCAGGATTTTCCCACCGACTGGAGCAGGCTCGGGAGCGGCCGCTCCACGCCACTCAAGACAGTGGCACGCAGCAGCCAACCAAGTCACTGTCTAGGCACCAAGTCGTCTGGCCTAGCCATGGTGCTCAGCAGTATCTCATACAACTGTGGGCTAACAAATGCAGATGACAAATGCAGATATAAAGATGACCAAATCATTGAGCTGGAGAGAGAGAGAGAGAGAGAGAGAGAGAGAGAGAGAGAGAGAGTGTCTCCAAGGGAGCGTAGGGGGAGAAGGGGGAGTATTTCTAGATAAGATGATCAGATGTCATGAAACTCACTGATGTTTTGCATGTACAGTATGTGCTCAAGTAAAGTGTGAAGATGGGTATTCGCGATCAATTTGTTACCATTCAAAGCATTAGAAGTCACTACAATACATTTATTATATCCAAACTGAGAATACCTCCATTTCCAAACCGAAAATCAAAGTATATATTGCTCATTAAATTATTTATGGACGCCAACATATGGATGGATCCGTTTCGATAGAGGTATTTATTTGGGCGTTTGGCGGCATGTTGTGTTCTGAGGGAGATGGATGTTAAGCACTGGAGCTGGTGGAGATACTCCCACTGCATGTGTGTGTGTGTGTGTGTGTGTGGTGACATGTCCACCCACCCAGCTCTACTCTGCTCATGTGCTCTGGTTCTGACCGTCACCATACCAACCGATGAAGCTCACAGTCTCCGCCTGTTCTGTTGTTCTGTTTTTGATCGACTGAGCCAGAGTCAGAGACAGGAGATGATTCAGCTAAATATGTGTTGTTTTTTAGGATTGCATGCATCTGAGGCTATTAGTCTTAAATCTGTTTGTTGGTCTTAAGACATTTCTTAATGTGTGAAGTTAGGTTGTTTTTACTTTTATTTAATCCTTTACATGTATATATTTCTTTTCCTCTTGCCTCATGGACACTTTTCATAGTCAAGTCGTAGCCTATTAAAACCTTGTACTGTCAGGACTTGAAACTTAAAACGATAGTATTTAAAATAAAAGTATTGCTTTTTTTTCAGTCTAAAATGTTACTCGTACTCCCCATTGAACTCTAATATTAATGTTTGAAATGGGGTTCCTTCGCTCACTCAGGAATGTTGTGCCAGCGTGTGAATGTGTTTTGAATGAACTATTTAAAACTCCGGGGGTGGGGGGGGAAATTAGCTACATAGTTGACTTTCAATCCCATTGTTTTCAGTATGTTTTGTGTTTTTATTTGTTGGAAATCTAAAGGTGCCAAAAAGTAAAGTAGTCGAAATCATAAATTATTAGTAAAGGCACTTAACAGCACAATCGCTTAATGAAATTCCAGCCTAATTACTCAGGATGTTGCCAGTTTTCTCTATGATCACCAAGTAGTGGGGGGGGAAAGCCCTACAATCATGTGATCCGTGGTGTCTTCATGGTGAACACAAGAACACACTCAAGTGTTTGGAGCCTTGGGTTAGAGGGGATGACATAGAGAAACAGATCTGAAGACAGGGAGCCAGAAGGTTTACAATATCTTGAGCTGACACCATCAATGTTTTAAAATGAGTCTTAAATTTCATTGCCATTTAAGAGGTTATTTGTATATGTAATGTATAAATTAAAATGCAAGATGTGTAGATGTGCGTGTGCGAAAAGAATCCCTAAAATATTGCAGGACTGATTCCACAATCACATTTAAACTATACGGTTTACAACAGTGGCAAATATACAAGTGTTACCTCTACTTGCATAGTGATTTAATTTTTCTCCAAAGGTGTCATTGGTGATTAGGCAGAATTGTTCATCCATACCTATTTTCTAAGTGTTACAAAGACTGGATTTTAATCAGACTTGTCTGCTGCCAAATGTCAAATTGGTGTAATGGCATCTAGCAGTGATATGGGAGTATTAACTTCTGGTCATAGTTTTCATAGTCTTAATTTTTTCTACTTTTTTGGAGGGGGCGGGGGTATTTTAAATTAATGTTTGCAGTTCCTTTTTTATTTCAAGTTTACTAATTGTAAGTTATTTGAAATTCTTTAAAATTTTCATAGGGCAATGTTTGTAGGCTGGTTTTGTTTGGAATTTGTACATTTTTCACGTCTGTGCCAAATAATGTTATGCTGGTTCAAAGACAAGACAAGATGATGTATTGTCATTGAAATATTGAAAAAGAGATAAAAACAAAAAATATATTGAACCTTTGTAGCGATTCTGTTAAATATTATAAGTGTTATGAGCACTGGATATAAAGTGTATTTTTAACAAATTCTGACTAATGTGAAGATGTTCTACAAAACAACACATGGGTTGTGACTAAAATGCACACAATTCTGAATCTCTGACATTTTGACATCTGTTTCATTTTATGTCATTGACACTTAATTTCAAAAGAGAATGAATGAATATTGACGCTCCAGTGCTGCCTGTGGGGTCGTGACTTGTCAGCCTCCCTCAACTGTAACACACGCACACACACACACACACACACACGCACACATATCCTGGACATACACACAGAACACTTTTGTGTTAAATATTGTATTTGAAGCTATTTAGTGTATAATAACATTTTGTTGTATTTATTAGCCTCTACTGGCTCTAAAACAATGCGATCAAATGACAATCAGAAAAATAAAGACTCTGCAATTTGGACTTTAATTGTTTTTATTTGTGGTGCTGGTTTTGGAGTAGACATTCAGCCAAGATTGAAAATGAGAAAATGTGATGGGGACTGACTTCTTAAGGGATTCTACGACCATTTCACTAAGTGAAACACTCAAACACTATTTTGATTTTGACCTGTTTCAGTCAGACCAGACAAACTTAAAAGAGTCAGGCTGCATTCCCATCTGACCTGTTGTGCAGTTTGAGCATGCTCCCGATTAGAGGATGTCACAATCAGCGTGCCAGCTCTGCTCCATTTGGGCGATTGAAATCATTGAATGTAGATGTACAGTAGGTGTGAAATACCATGTTTGTGACTGAAAAAATTGCAGCGTCGGCCTGGCTCTATAAGTCCTGCCCTCATAATTGTTGTTAATAACAGAAGTATTTATAATTGCAGTAATTCATATGTTTCCATAATTGCAAGCCAGATTTAAAAGAACAAAGCATGAGAGACAAGAGATGTATTTAATGGCGTTTAAAGGTGCAATCAGCGATGGTATGTGTGGGGGCAGCCAGACCCCCAAACAAAAACAAAACCCTGTGTGGAGTTTCTAGGAATACTGAGGTGGGGTGAGCTAAGAAACGCTGACTGTACCTTTACTATAAGCAGAATTGTCATACTGGATTTTCCCATTGACTCAATAATCATTAACCAAACATCGTCGTGTAACTACAGCAATCCCTACTGTCCAAACCTGGGAGCATAGTCTGTGCTTACAAGTGTTATATTGTACATTTCTTTCCTTAAAATAGAAACCTGAGAGTATTTTAGCACTACAGCCATGTTCAGGAAACCTTGATAGAGACATACAAAAACTTTGTCGCTCTAGGTTTCTGTGTTCGTCTATTTTCAAGCTTTTTCAGCTCAAACAAGAATATGAAAGACTGACACTTGAACAAACTGATGTTAACTAGATATTCTTTCAGCTTTGAGTTCACAACTCTTCTGTACTTTTGAAACTGATTAATCTGATCTGCAGAATTCAGATGTCTAACCTTCTGGGCCCATTTTTTTTCCAACAAAAAAATCCATTTAAACCATTTTTTGGTTCAAGGGAATTACATATAATTACAACCAATTTAGATACTTCAAACATGTCTGAAGTATGGTGTGAAAAGCATCAAAGGTAATGGTCTCTTTGATACTGAGCGTGGATACTGTAGTTAACACTGTGCTCGTCAAGGGCCATCAGAATACACTGCATGGATGACATCACAAAACGATGCCTTTAGGAATGTTTCAAACAAACTTTCAAAGTCCCTGAATTACTAAGGATGTCAATTCACTTAATTATACGGTAAATTAATAGTAAGATACAGTATATTGGGTCATTTCCACCACTAACAAGTAACTACAGAGAAACTACAGCCTACATACACCTAACCAACCTAAACCGGTAACGACACAGTATTTTAGCTAAGTCACCAATTGACTTGACAAATTAAAGACAAACGTAATCAATGTAGTTTGCCGCTAAGGAGGTTGTCAGTCATTAGATGCCTCTAAAAACATTTTTTGGATTAGGCCTCTTTTAACAATGAGAGCAATGAGTTTCAATGAGAGACTATTGGTCTGCAGTGCTGTTCAGCTTTTCAGAAAAAAATAAAATTCAACATTTAAATGTATTTGTTTATTTACAAAAGATCCCTGGGCCCTATCCAGTCCATACACAACGTTATTTTGTCATATGTTTGTACAGTTTGTGTAACTGTCTAACAATCCAAAACAAGGCTGTAGCCTATCCCATTCTCCATTAGAAATTATGCAATGAAGGGATGGAAAGTTTATTGCTGACCAACTGAGAGAAATTCCTTAGCATAAAATGAGTGCAAACACTGTATAACACAAGCATTAAAATGATATTTTCCATTGTATTTGGTAGCTCACTGAAGCCTCTATGCATACTGGTGTTTTACATTCCGAAGTACTCCTCCTTTTTTTCAAAGTAACGCTTAAATCTGGCATTGGCATATCTGAAAAAAAGAGCACAATGTTGTGCCATGGATAAAGGTATTATCCATTCAAATGCATTTCTCAATATAATATGCAAGTTATCAATTATGATATCAACTTCCACTGAAAGACCACCAACCCTGCCGTTAAAGACACAAATTATATTACAATGTTAAACATTCCTGAGCAGGCATGCAAGATTTTCAAACTGAAGGCAGTCTGTGCATTACTGCACAATCTCATCTTTGGCCTCATCTTGGGATTTGATGATTCACAGAATCTGAAAGGCTCTACATGTTAAAGGGAATTGTAAATAACTTACTTGATGAAGTCAAAATCGATAGTTGAATATCTGGCCTGAATAATGGCCCATAAGCCCCAGAAGAAATGAGAGGCCTGGAAACAAAAGATTAGATGTGTTGTCATGTTGATATTTCTCTTTATTAAATATGGAGCACTGAAGCACCACATACAGTCATCTCTGTAATACGGCACATTAATGGCCAATATACCCATTCCACACATCCCACTGAAGTCAACACAAGATTTTCTTTTCTCTTTTTTTGTAAATAAATCATCTGATGGACATAGACGTTATCGTGGGGTGCCAAAAAATAAGAGGTGAAGTTACCCTTCTTGTTTTCTGCTGTGATAGATAATGTTCTGTTGTAAATGTTTATTATCACACATGTAGTTACTGTTGAGAAGACTATAAGTTCAAGGCTTAGATGTCAACCCTTTCAGCTGTACGTCCTGCACTGAAGACGTGTTCTTGGCTTGAATGGCAGACGCCTCTGGTGGAGTCTATCGTCTCTGCTGTTATGCAAGTTGACCTCCAGGCTGTGGCAAACTAAGTTTAATTAGGTAATGAAATAAACGATGGAATGAAATACTTCCAACGCTTTCATTCTTTACTAATCTAAAACATTGCATCCTCCACACATTGAGTGCATTTCTGTGTGATTAATGGGCCTGAGCATCAGTGGTGCCATTAGGGCTGAT
This sequence comes from Sardina pilchardus, assembly GCF_963854185.1. NCBI lineage: Eukaryota > Metazoa > Chordata > Actinopteri > Clupeiformes > Clupeidae > Sardina > Sardina pilchardus. Next base: position 16,292,562 of record NC_085003.1, on the reverse strand, counting down.
CTTAAGCAGAAACCGTCAACGCTGGGAGTCATTGAGATAACAGCCGAAAAAAAAAAAGAACTATGATACAAAAAAACTGACACTCAACAGAGGCCGAGGTGACATCACCCGAGCGCCGTGTTGTGGCTGGAAGGCCCCGGCGTGGCCCCCGAGGGGCTCGTGGGTCCGTGCGGAGCCCCTGTGTCCTCTGGCTCACTCTCGCCGGGCTCGGGGGACGAGGGACGCTGCCGCGAGGCCTCACCGCAAACCGTGGCAGCGCTCCACATCACAGGAGATGCCCCGAACCCCTCCCCTCCCCTCCCCTCCCCTCCCCTCACAGCCAGCCAGGCAGCAGCGCCACTGGAGCCGTGGCTATGGCCATCCACTGTAGCGCTCACAACTGAGAAGCTCAAATCTGCAAGTTCATTACCAACCCTTACTTGATGGACTCAAAGGGGCAATTACTCTGTCGCTAGTTTGGAGTCTAACGCGATTTTAAACTCCAACTCCGGACTCAAACTCCATCTTAAGACCGTGTTAAACACCAAACTAGCGACAGAGCAATTGCCCTATTCGAATTGGTCAAGTTGTACTTTGTGACGAGCCTTAAATGAAAAACAGCTCTCTCGGGTATCAGTTTCGATTGTTTTGATAAACAGGCAAAGCCATCACTGTGTGTGCCAGGTTAGTAAATAACAGGCTGTGTTTCATGTCAGTGGGAGGGGACACAGGGAGAGGTGATTCATTCCTGATGTGACTTCTCCCAATTTACTCAAGTCAACAGTCTAAGTGTCACCACAATCTGATTTCAATTATAGAGATGTTCTCAGCATCTTATTAGTTTTAAGTGTATGTGTGTTTTTTTTTTTATCTTATGGCTTTGGCAAGGCTCAGTTATTCTATCAGCCAAATGCTCTCCAACCCAAACCATATTGTGTGTGTGTGTGTGTGTGTGTGTGGTTTTGCATGTGTGTGTCCACATGCATGTGGTATGAAGACAATGCCAATTTTGAACTGACAATGAAATCTTTATGTTTAGAACGAAATCAGCTGTAGGTGTGTCCAGCAGCATTGACTATGGAATGAAAGATAATGATTTTCAGAATGAGTGCTGGCTTGAGGTATGGATAGAATGTTGAATATTACACGTTTTATTGCATACTGTAAGAAAATTCCACTGATGATAGCCTATGTTAAATAGGAGAAGCGAGACAAGCCTGAAGAAGTTATCTAAGTTTATAATATCTATTGAAAGCATTGAAAGAGCATAACACAGAACATTTTTGTTTTGTTTTGTTTTTAAAGAGACTGATGTTGATTTTCTGAAAATATCTAAAAGTAGGTTTGCAAAATTTGGAACATTTTGCAACCCAGGTTTATGGAGAAATAATCAACTAAAGAGGACAGGAAAGCTGACATATTAGATCCGTGCCCGTATAATCATTTCCCTAAGTAACAAACCAAATCCTTACCTCTTAAAAATCTAACAAAATCCCTTTTTGGCACCATTGTCATAGTTTGTGGTTGTACAAGAAATAGGTGTCTGTTTAAAAAGTTTGTATACAAAGAACTGCTCAGTGGACATCTGAAAAGGAGTTTCTTTTGGTTTCAGAGATGTGATGTTTGGTTTAGTAAAGGAAGTAAACTATTTATCCCAAGGAAATAAACACAAATAAACTAATCCACTGCCTGCATTTCTGGAGTCCTTTATTCCAGGGCTGACCACATGTGAGGGTCGAGCCAAAGACACAGACAATGGCTTTGTGTCCTGCTCTCTTGCCTCGGCCCTGGACACAGCGTCAGCACACAATGTACTGGTCAGTCTTTTGGCTTCAGCTGGACCATTAGTGTGTGTCTGAATGGTGGTGGGCTGGGCTAGGTTGGATGGAAGGCAGTTTAGTGGACAGGTTTAAAGCATTCCTTCACTCTGTGTCCCTACTCCCTATAATGCTTCATTTGCTATTTGTACATGCTGTTTATTCCACACTGTACGGCCACTGCACTGTGCTGTGAACTGCGTGTGAAGTTGCGGACGGGCTAATTCTGAACTAGGGAACTCACCAGAGAAAACTTGCACACGGCGATGTACAGGCTCTTTACGTCCTGCTCTGAGACGGTGCTGTCCGTGCTGGAGCCGGTCCGAGAGCTCCGCAGGTAAGAGGTCAGCCAGTTCAGCTGGAGCTCCGCGCTAGGGTACAGATCGTAGTCTATGGTGGTCACTCCTGAGATGGGATAATGACCAAAATGAAACGGCAGACAATGAAAGGATAACAAAAATGCTCAATGTCAAAAGAACCGCCCAACAAAAAAAAATATGTATTTCTTTAATCATTTGCCTACCTGCAAATTCATTGAAATGGTTGGCGATATCAAAGGCCTGATAGTTAAAATCTGCATATTCATAATCGATGAATTTCACAGAGCCTGAGAAACAGAGGGTTGAAAACAGTAAATCTCAAAGACGGCATATTATGGCAAACTCAACAACATACCATTACCTAAAACATCCCTCTCCATCTACTTAATTATTACATTTGAATGACCAACTGAAAATCTTGTTTCCAAGGAAGATCATTTAGACAGAAAACACAGAGACACATGACACTGCTGAAAACTTCTTTTACTTCCACTGCTTATATCAGTTTGGTTTCAAATTGAAATATGGGCTCTATGTTCAACTGAACTCAGTCTCATAATCATTCAAATAACAGATCATGGAAATAACTTTACCAGTGCCAGACAAGACTTGTAGTATTCCATCAGAAATATGCTTTTGACCCTTGACAAGATTGAATTCAACTCGACAGATTTTGGGTCGCTCTAAACTGCTCGGGGAAAATTTCTTACATAATAGCTTTGGCACCTCAACGCACCTTTTGTGTCATTGTAGATGATGTTCTTTGTTAGAAGGTCATTGTGACACAGCACAGTCGGAGAGTAGACCTGACCGAGCCGTCTTCTTAACTCGTTTATCTCACCCTTCAGAGCCTCCATACTGGCTACCTCTGCTACACACAGAGACCTGGGAGAGGAAGGACAGAGCTGCTTTGACCAGGTGCCTAGTGCCATGTCACAAAGGAGCCAGTATCACAGACATAATGTCAAAACGCTACATTCAGAGACTGATACAAAGTTCTTCTGAACAAAACATAACAGACATGTTGAATTGAACAGCAGTTGATTGAACGATTAAACATAATCATCATTCATTAAACTTACGCTGGAGGTAAGGTTAATGAACCCTATACACACTTCAGTTCATTTACTATAAACCTTAGATGTTCTTTTGCTGTTCTAAAGGAAGGACATTCTTTATCAATCACCAATGCCATACGCACTTAACTGTGCAGAATACTGTTTGGAGTTTTGTTTGTGAGCGCATTTAGTTTGTGTGTCCACATTCTTCAGGTCCAGGTGGGGTCATCAGATTAGCCTGATTCTCTTCCTCCTGAGGAGCTACTTCTCACCACTTGCGTCACATAAAAAAACACCTGTAAGTGCTTCACAAATATTGTGGCCACTCTAATGATTTTCATGTATCTTTTTCAGTCAAGGAGGGAAAATGCAGTCATTTAAACACCAGCACCTATTTATGCCTCTGAACAAACAGTTGTCATAGCTTTGTACACAGTTGTCTATGTAATTTAGAGTTGCTTGTGGAGGAGAGCACAATAAAATGAAAAGGAAACAGGTTTCCTGTTTACAGAAGACCAAGGCTTTCTCACATACTCTACATGTACAAGCAAACATTCCTGCCATGTGTCCCTTTAAGACTGAGATTCATTGAGAATGTGTTACTCGTCTTTGCTCCTAATCACATCTGTGTGAGACAGATAGACAGACTCTCTCTTTCTCTCTCTCTCTCTCTCTCTCTCTCTCTCTCTCACACACACACACACACACACACACACACACACACACATACACACACAAACACACACACACACACACACACACATACATATTTTGTTGCTGTATGGACATTTTTTCCAGAACATGTACAGGTCTATTCATCAACCCTCACAACTAAGCACACACCCCAGCCGAAATTTCTTCCTCTTCCTTTCAAAAGTGAGTCATTTCTGAATAATGCACTTCTTGTTCTTGTTCTCTAAAGCAAACAGAAGTTCTCCATCTTGTGGACCACCACCTTTCCACTGACTGCTTGGAGAGCAGAATATACAGCCCCCTTTATCTCGCTGCATTCACCGAGTTGATCTCCCTCACATAATGTTCTGAGCATTACTTCATTTAGCAGCGCAGAACATTCAGAACAAATATACAACAGTAAGCCAAGGAAGTAGAGAAATTGTCCATGGTGAATTTCAAGGTTATTTCGGTCTGTCTATTTGATTTATTTTATTCCTTAAAAAAACTAAAACTGATCATGGTAGGTGCATCATTATCTAAATCCATCTGTATCTAAAGGAAGTCATTTCTGATGTCTGTGCGATACTGAATCACTCATTGTGTAAACTAATTCATCCAAATGGATCATTGTAAGATTCAGTATGAGCATGACTACAATTGCCAAGGCATTCTTTCCATAATAATAATTAACTGCCATATCCTTCTATGAGCCATTCACTGAATGAATGTTCTTCATTCACCAAAAGTGATTCTTTCATTGCTTGTTTGATGCCATTTATCATCACTAGTACATCCTTGCATCTAAAGAATCCATTTCTATTGAGATGACAGCCTTAAAATGACTGTTTTTATGTGTGTTCAGTTTCCTTCAGATGCAGAAAGTAAGGCACCGGGAGCAGCTCTGCAGCTGTGCTCCTGCTCCAGTCTGGAGACCAGCAGGGAGTCGGTTTATATTCTTCTGCAGGTGCTGCCTTTACCAACTTGTGCACATACTGTATGCACATGAACAGCCACTCATTTTTCTTTTTTTCCCCTTTTTGAATGAAATCAATGAAAAGATCCAGTGACATCAATAAAAGACTCAGAGTAGCTGATAAATATTGTTTTGTGTTGCTGATGAGGATATACAAACAGCAGCACAGATTATGGTGCACTGCAGCCCATTGCCATCTATTGGAAAAGTCAATGCACTACAGCTGTACTGGAGACAGGGGATGGTTTGGGCAGGGTAGGACAATTTATGCTCAAAACTTTTGAAGGTTATGAAGCATCAAAACATTTGGATGAATTGTCTCACAATTTTTGAAAGTAGTGGAACCATGCACTACATACACTAAACAACGTGGATTTGCTGGGTAGGTGGCTGTGTCTGCATGCCGAGATCAAGTTGGCTGTTGGTGAGCTTTCAACTTCTGACTAGTCTAACACCCAAATTAAATGATATTCAGTTTATTCTCAGCAGGTGTCAACAAAGGCCATCGTATGTGTATAGCAACTCTTAATTTAGTCTATTCTAATCTAATTGCTTCTTTCTTGAAGTAGGCTATTCTAGTCTTATTTTAGTCTATTTGAGTTTTATTTTTAGTCTATTTTAGTCTACTTCTTTATCTTATTTTAGTCTGCAATTAAACATCATCATTGTAATTGAATAATGATAACTGACATGGCAATATGAAGTATACCAACATGATGTCTTTAGATGTGTTGATATCTGACACTTCAGCATCTCACACATAGCCATATCATATCAGTATTTTCAACACTCAATCAACATGTGAAATGGATTGAAGGTCTATCTGACTAATGTATGTTTCTATTTTTCAGAGGTATGGTGTGTCAGAGGTACAGTTGTGCTCATAGGTTTATGAACCCATGCTAAAGTTAACTAAAAAGAGGAATACAAATTTTGGAAATTAATCTTACTTTCCTAGAGACCTAGACATCCTACCTAATCTAGAGATTGGCATGGACCATTCCTATTATTCCTCATTTTAGTCAACTTTTAGCGTAGATATAAACTTATGAGAACACCTGTATAATGTGTCAGGGGCTTAAGGCTCAGTAATTGACAACGCTGTCAATACCTTTAGAGACATTTAGAGGGGAAAGTCCTGTACTGCTGCGTTTGTCTGTCCCAGCTGTTTAAATATGTAATATACCTGCTGTGTCACTGACAAACACCAGTCTCTACTTCACTCAATGTCAATGAACTCACTGTCTCACTGTGAGGATGGTGCGTTCACTCCCTGGCAGGAGAGGAAAACCAAGAGCCTCGTCTCCATCTGAGAGAGGGAGTTAAAGCAGATGTTGCACTTTACTCCTCCCGTTTGTCTGAACTTCCGACTCAAAGCAGCTCAAGTAAACAGCTGTAAATGGTTGACCGATAAGCTGATGTGGCCAATTTGGTGAATGCCTGGCCCTTTGTAGTGGCTTGTCTCTGAGCACACCATCATCCCTGACACTATGACCTCTCTCCATGACAGTGGACACTGTCACCAGCCAATCGACTGCCAACTACCTCTAGATGACTATGAATAGGTACGATATCTGTGTATGACATGACGTGATGTCTGTCATTATCTCTGAAATAAAAGTGTGTACATTGTGCTCTTGTGTTAGTATGAGTAATGGTGAGACTTGACTCACCTTAGTATTGGCGTCTCATTCTCAGCTTCCTGAACGAGCTGAAGGAACTGAGACATTTTTGTCCAGAGGACAACCTGAGGGGGAGAGCTTGTCCTTGGCTTGATGCTGTGGATCTTTGCCATTTCCTCAGCAATGAGTCTGCATGTTAGCACAAAGACAGAAAGAAACTTTATTTCATGCCCTGAATGAATGAAGAAATCTGCACAGGAAGACAATTCTAAACAGAACACAGACAGCATCCATTATGTCAGTTCAGAGAAACTACGTTTACAGTTTTGAGAACCAGTTTAATTTAGGATATCGTTGACCTCAGGGGGAAAAAATGCAGAAACCTCCCCACTGAACGCTTCTCTCTGATCAGACTGGTGTGATGAGGGAAAAAAAAGGGGTCGCGTCTGATCCTTAATATGGCCACTTCCTCCTCACAGAGGCCCAAAGACGGTCTGCAGGGTGACCTCTCACTCTCATTTGTTACGTGACCTTCACTTGAAAACAAGCTCTTTTCTTCCTGAGAACTATGTCTTGGTATGGCTCTGCTCTGTGTCAGGGCCCTGTTGTTCTCAGTGTCTGCAAATAGACAGAAAGGCACAGAGTGCAGCCATGACTCTTTGTACAGAGATGGCTGGCAGTTCCCATGATCCAGAGTCCTCCTTCATTTGGACGTCTGCTCTCATTTTTTGGGTAGGGACCAATTGCCCTCGAAATGGACCTAATATTTCTGAGCATGACACTACTCTTATGGCACTTATCTTGGAAAATACAAATGGAAACCCAGAAGAGTATTAGATTTTGCCGTGTGATAAAGAGTTCTGCTCTGCGGATGCATTATTGCAGTTCGCTCAGCGCCGAAAACCTCCCAATTCATCCAATGTGTGAAAATAGTAAACACCTTCTAAGAGAATGTAAGTCAATAATGTGGGTGACATAACCCATTGAACTGTACCTGTAAATGTCAGGCTGTCTCAGCAGTGGGTCATCCAGCACCATGCCATGCAAAAACTCGTAACAAATGCCGTTGTCAAAGCTGCAGTAGAGTTTGGGGCCACAGCCGTGTTCATGGAGGATCTGAAACATCTCCATCTCCTTGCGCCGGTCCAGATAGAGGTCTGTCATGTTGCCATACACTCTCACCAGCACCACATCCTCCGATGACCGCAGGCAGCCTGTGTAACAGCCCATCAACTGGTTGGTGATGCCCTCTGTGAAAACCTATGTCCACAGGTTTAATTAATATCATTCATTAATATCAATCATAAATGTATCTACTCCTGGACATAAAACATTTTGGACATGAAAAAAGATTTATTAATAGAATGTGTTAGGAGCAGGCTTATTTGTCATTTTATGTTGCTTAGAAAGCTGTTTCCTGAGTTTCTTGGCTATGTGTGCTGTTGCTGTACTTATATGTCTGAGGATCTTGGCTACATCAGGGTGTGGTATTTGTTTCATTTCTCTGCTGCATTATTTTCCTCCTGTGGACATATCTTCCCTGCTCGGTCTGTCCAGTTGTGAGAGTACAAAAAACAATGTCATACACTGAAAAGAGACCTCTGCAAACATGGCCATTTGACCTTTGATTAAGTATTTATGAATGAATTTCTTGAGCCTCGTGAAAACAAATACATTGCAGTCAGAATGAGAATTTGTGATCAAACTGGACAGGCCTTTGTCATCAGAGTCAGGCCAACAGTGTCAAGAGTTGAAGCAGATCAACCCCAGACCATGACAGAAGAGAGTGCTTGCACACACAGCAAGTAGAGCCTATTACTTTTCAGTGATGTGCAGAAAATGTCTATTGGTTTTGTCTGTGATGATTCCCAAGCTCAGTGTTTACAGCATGTATTTTTAACTGAGTCTATTTGATCAGCTCCACACAGAGTGATAAACTTGAGCTCAAAGACATCCATGCCCAGGTCCTTCCAACACTGATCCCATGTAGAAATATTAAGGCTCAATTTCAACTGTGGACAACTACTTATCATTTCATATCATTGCATATAGCTGAAATAGAAATACTATCATAGTCTTAAACATTGATGTTAATAAATAACAAACTAATACTGTAAAATAGTAAAAACAATGTCTTGCAGCTTCTATTTCCCTTTAAGGTACCATTACCCAGTACTGATCTACCTTTATCATGTGCTGTATATTTACACAACACATGTTCTCACTATTTTCATGCATTGAAAGCGCCACTAAACAATTAGGCTTTTCCATGGTCACTCATACAGTACACATCTGTGAAACTCATATCGGCAGGGGACGTGCCACCAGACTTGCCTTAGTCTTAATGTCCTCTGCCCTCCACTGAGGCCTGAGAATCCTCAGCAGCTCCATGACACCGCTGAGGGGATCCTCTTCCTTCACGCTTATCTTCAGGTGAAGAAGCCCAGTTATACAGGTGGTCTCCATTCTTTAGAGGGACTCAAGTTTTTACTTAAAGGGAGCCTATTTTAGCGACAATAACAGCTGGATTGCTTTGGTTGCTAGAGCCCATCTGTCATGGTTGACAGCTTATCAAAGTGCAATGTTCCTCTGGGCATCTCCAGTGCTTAACCTGTGACCAAAGATTACATATTAACCTTCTGCTCAAAACAAGAGGCAGAATACCCTTTATGGGGGGAGGGTCTTACACTCTTTTACAAGTTTTGTATGACATGATACACAATCTTCTTCAATGGACTTGGTCAAGTTTACTGTAAATGGCAAGATAACAGACGAAGAGGCGTGCATCAAGTAGTTGTAGAGACAAAGGTAGCCAGGATAAACACACTACAAAAACTGCTTATCTGATCAAATCTAACCAAGTGCCATTGATAGATAAGATTTTTTTTTTTTTTTTTTTTAAGAGATCTAGTTAGGGCCCGAGCACCGAGGTGCGGCCGCTGTAGCAGCGGCTGCACCGTAGGTGCAAGGCCCTATTGTTTTTGCTCAGATTATTATTATAGTTTTTCCGTCTTACCGAATTCCTTTTTTCACCAACTTGGCATGCTCTAAAACTCTTGAAATTTGGCAGCTACGTGTGGAATTGGTAACGCTACTCAGAACCAGAGCTCTGGCCTAGGGTGTGGCTCAGGGGCAGTATAGCGCCACCTAGCATGGTTTCTGTTGTGTTTGACACATACATGCACGAAAATTAACCAAATTTGGTACGCATATGTGTTGCATTAATCTGAACAACTTTTACATTTAAACAATATAGTAAATCTTAGAAGAATTTGAGTTATGATTATGATTATGATTTTTGCACATCACGTATTTTGAAACACTTCTCCTAGACGGTGTATCGAAATCATGTCATATAAGCACTAAAATGATCTTGAGGGGTTGCCCGAGAGGAATTGCGACCAGATTTTTGAATTTCAAAAGTATATTGAAATGGCGAAGGTTTGAATCTAGGCGTCTTATAAAAGAAACAAAAAGTTGGTGTTATAGGCAGAAAACAGTGACCAATTTGGATGAAATTTGATGGAGTATTAGTCAGTGTGTTTGTAGTGACAGTCATATACAAAGTTTTGAATTTGGTGTTGTTTGTGATTTTTAAAAGCGCATTAATGATTGTGGTGGATACAGTTTTAGCTAAAATATTTTGAAGCGAGTTGATGAATGATTATAATCATATCAAGCCATGCTGCAATTTTGATTTTAACCATGTTAACAGAAAGTGAGTTATTTTTAATTTCATATTTGCCCAATCACACAGCCCCACCTCTCTGTCCTTCTCTGCCTCTCTCTCTGTTGCAACTAACAGACACACGCACGCACTCTGTCACCCCCCTTCTCGGGTCCTCCCTAACTAACACACACACATTGACACACGCGCGGCTTTCTAGAGACACAGAGACAGACACACACACACACACACACACACACACACACACACACACACACACACACACACACACACACACACACACACACACACACACACACACACACACACACACACACACACACACACACACACACACACACACACACACACACACACACACACACACACACACACACACACACACACACACACACACACACACACACCCTTTGGGCAACCGTGGCCTACTGGTTAGGGGTTGGGGCTTGTAGCTGGAGGATTGCCGGTTCGATCCCTGACCAGTCCACAGCTGAAGTGCCCTTGAGCAAGGCACCTAACCCCTGACTGCTCCCTGAGCGCCGCTGGTTGGGCAGGCAGCTCACTGCTCTGAGTATAGTATATTAAAAAGTATACAAAAGTATATTGAAATGGCGAAGGTTTGAATCTAGGAGTCTTGTAAAAGAAACAGAAAGTTGGTGTTATAGGTAGAAAACAGTGACTAATTTGGATGAAATTTGATGGAGTATTAGTTAGTGTGTTTGTAGTGACAGTCATATGCAAAGTTTTGAATTTGGTGTTGTTTGTGTTTTTTAAAAGTGCATTAATGATTGTGGTGGACACAGTTTTAGCTAAAATATTTTGAAGCGAGTTGACGAATAATTATAATCGTATCAACCTATGCTGCAATTTTGAATTTTGACTTTAGCCAAGTTCACAGTAAGTGAGTATTTAGGTTTATTTGTGTTTGCATGTGTCTTATACTCCATCCATTTAGCTGAGCAGGAGTAGGTGCTCTCTCTCTCAGCTGCATGTCTCTCTCGTCCCCTGCTAATTCTCTACACAGACTCACAGACACTCTCTCACCCCTCCCCCGTCATTCTCTCTCTCTCTCACGCACGCATGCGCGCGCACACACACACACACACACACACACACACACACACACACACACACACACACACACACACACACACACACACACACACACACACACACACACACACACACACACACACACACACACACACACACACACACACACACACACCCTCCCTCCCTACCTGCCTCTTTCCCCCTTCCCTCCTTTCCTCTGGGCAGCCGTGGCCTACTGGTTAGGGCTTGGGGCTTGTAACTGCTAGGTTGCCGGTTCAATCCCCAACCAGTCCACCACTAAAGTGCCCTTGAACAAGGCACCTAACCCCTCACTGCTCCCCCAGCACAACTGGTTGGGCAGGCAGCTCACTGCTCTGGGTCAGTGTGTGATTCACCTCACTGTATGTTCACTGTGTGCTGTGTGTGTTCACTAATTTGGTTAAATTGGGTTACATGCAGAGAAATAAATTTCCCTCACGGGATCAAAAAAGTGTATATTCTATTCTATTGATCCATTTGTCTCTACCCCCTCTGTCTGTGTCTGTCTAGCGTTATTGCTATCGATAGTCAGAGATAGAGCTCTGGCCTAGGGTGTGGCTTAGGGACTCTATAGCGCTACCTAGCATATTGTCTGTTGTGGCTGACACATACATTCAGGAAAATTGACCAAATTTGGTGGGCATGTGTGTTGCTCATGCACATGCCCACCAACACGCACATGTTGCTTTGTTAGATTCCAAAATCTCACAGGTCTCCGCACCGCTGGTGCTCGGGCCCGCCATCGCCGCTTGCGGCTATATTTGGTATTGTTTCCAGTATGAAGAGCTTACGTATAGTGCTTTCTCATAAAACCATTTAACTTATTTTAAGACTTATCGTCATGAAAACAAGCAAATTTGGCTGCCAGTGCATAGAGCAAATTTGTCTAGATAAGACTCCACTTTTAATATATATATATTTTTTTTGCAGTTTGCAGTTTGCAGTTTTGCCATTTTTTTGTGCTGAACACAGCATGGTTGTATTTCATTTCTCATTTAAAATAAAATAAATAGAGCCAGTGTAAACTCTATGAAATTAAAATCATCAAAGATAAAGGAATTGTAAATGACTACTTCTCTTTACTGCATTTTAGTTGGTAAACTCTAGCTTTCATCTTTCCGTCATTGGTCCACAATATAAAGAAAGACTGAGAAAAGAGATCCCACTCCACCCAGGAATGAAAAAAAAAAGAATTCTGCCATCTCATTCCCCTTTGAGATTGAGTGGAGAGATTTTGCGTAAATCTACAATGTACCATCTCACACACGGCATGTGCAAACCTCTTTAGCAAACCCAGGTCTCATCACAGGGACACAGCAGACTCGCATCCGGTCACACCAAATTCACTGTCATTCCTGGGCATTTTTGTCAGAGAATGATGTATTCCGCCTATAATTTTCCATGGTCATTTTTGTGTGTAAATGTATAGTAATAGACACATTTCTAAAATCACAAGGGGTTCCATTTTCATTTCAATCATGCCACCGTATGAATGAACGCTTTCTCCTCTCATGCCAACAATGAGCGGTCATTACCACAGGACAAGTGAATGGGTGGCTTTCTCCCTTGAGTCAGTCAAATATTTGCCGCGGCATCCAATGACAGTCCAAGACAAACAGGGGTGTCAAACGTGGCTGATGTCCCATTTTTTAGTGCCATAGAAATGTGTCTCCCTAACAGAGCTAGGTACAGTATGATAATAACATCAGAAGCCAAGTGGTAAACACTTTTAAGTAGTCCCTGTGTCAAATCAGACTGCTCTTAAGCTCTGATCTCTAAAAGGATGTTTTTACATTGGGTGTGACAACCGAATATAACTGGCAACTTACATCCAACAGTAATTTAGCATCAGTTTGCAGGGAAACAATATTTTATTCAAATGTAATATTTGATGTGATTTGCATGAACATGACCAGATCCAAGGACTGTGTGTGTCTACCCTTGCATGCACACTGTGTCTCCGTTGGTACAATTTAGATAGCCATCTCACTTGCTGGCCTTCAGTTCTGAGAATGATTTACTGGTTTGGCAGGCTCAAGCTTTTTGGGTCATCAAAGGTCAGAGATATCCTTTTAAACTCAAAATGCGGGACTTATCACACCGGTCCTCTCTACAGTAAATGATCCATTCTGTAAACCTATGGCATTTGGCCCATGGCACAGCCACTTTTCTCACCTCCTCACCTCTCACCACTTCTCAAATTTTGGTCTTGCGACTTTTAAAACAACTTTGGGATATAATAGGCCTACCACCTGACCCCGTGACACTGTTAAAATGCTAATCTCATAACCTCACTCTCATAAATATACTGTAACTGATACAGTGTAAAATGTGACAATTTCACTATCACTGGATGACAGAATTGTTCTTGTCCTTTAGTGACCAAATGTTAATTTACGTAGCAGGTCAAAGCAATCGAGAAAAACTGTTAACTGTTTTGTAAAAAGGGTGTGATAAATGGGTGAACCCACACATTTATCACATGATGGGTTTGGAGAGATGCTGTGCAAAGAAGTGGATCTCATCAAAGTAAACGAGAAGACCTGTAATTAATCCACGAAGTCAATTTGATGGTAAAAGAACTTCCAACTTCCATCGTTCACCAAGCATAGCCTAGGCTACAGCATAGACGTAGCGAGTCGAGAAAACCAGCCATGGCCTAACTTCAGGAACAGCGCAGCGCCCCGAAGACAACTCGCTAGAAACGTGACACATTACCTTTTCAGTCGATAGACTAATAGCTGTGTGTCCAATGTTTTTGCGTGTTATCCTTCACCTTCGCAACAAAAGACTCTTTATCGTGTACAGGAGGAACAATTCGCGGCAAGTAGGATGTTTACAACGGCAGAATAGGCCTATATCGCGACTCTGGGGGAGCTCTAGTCGCCAAAACTACCCGAACCTCCATAACTAATTTAAGAGATAAAGAGGTCCTGTTTTGACATTATCATTTGCACGATGCAGCTTCCACATTCACTGTTAACTTTTAGCTGTCCTTGGAATTTAGAAATCGGGCATTGCATTGATTGAGCCCATAACCCATTCTGAATGTTAGGCTATGGCTTAGCCTACTTTTATTCTAAGCAAGCCCCGGGGAAGCAGTAGCCTACACGGGGAAATAAAGACAGTCCTCTAATTGAGCTGCTTTTCAGACTTTTCATTAAATATGTAGGCATCTGACCTTCAGTTTGAAGCCGATTCCAATCATTTCATCTTCAAATAAAAAGAATGTCTTGGAGCGATTCCAGTGTTAGTCGTAATTAAGCATTCACTTTTATCTTACTGGTCACTGGGTGGGCAAGGGCAGAGCTATTTGTCTGACTCACGACACATTTGTAAACTCAATAGGCTCTATCAACATGAGATGTGCTTTCTTCATAATCGTTAGAGCTGCAATTCAACTTTGTAATTCAAGATAGGCGTTGAGTGCCCCATAACATACAGCTTGGATGCGTCTGCTACGTGCTCTCATCTTCAGTGACAAGTTCAACATAGCCTACCTGACTTCAGAGAGAACAGTAGGCTAGTGACATGGAGATTTTCCTTTTGAGATGAGGCATTTTGTCTAGAAAATATCCCATAATTGACGAAAGCTTCATAACCCTCTTCACAACAGCTTTAAACACATATCATAGGCTTCTTACAGTTTAATTGTGAATGTTTTTGACTCAACCCCAAACACCTAAAGTTGGGGGAGGAAATAGTGAGATGTCTAAAACTGAGAATGTTGAGATCTCTCCCATAAAACCAAGAAAAAATCGGTCCATAGAGATATCTGAAAAGAAGGAGATCTCTTACATTTAATGTCATTGTTTCTAGGAGGAGATAGGCTAATAAGGAGTCTGGGTTTTCTTGAGGGGCGGTGACCATAAAAACTTTGAACTCATGCATCATCGTGATTAATGTTCTTGTTTTAGTTTATTCCGATTCTCTTCAACTTGGAGCTTATAGTGTTAGTGGACTCTGTGTTGACCATAAACAGACATCTCTCAGGACAATATCAGTGCTCTCCATTGGGCCATGAGGCCATTATTCAAAAGACAGATGACCCAGCTTCCAGAAGAAAGCCAAGAGCTGTGTTGCAAAACAGGATCAAGCGGCCTCTTATAATCGCTCATCTAACATAGCTATGTCCCATTAAAGTACAACATAATGCATACTAGACAGAAAGATCAAACTGATTTAAGCCATTGATTGAAACAACACATCTAAACTCAGACCACAAATCTTCTCAGTGAATGACCGAAGTAGCTCAGAGGAAGGACAGTAGGCTACGTGTCTTCACATCACCATATGTCATCAGAGTGACTTCTGAAGCAGGACACTTCTGGGTAGATAGCTGATGTGGAGATACACATTTTTGGCTAGTAACCTTGATATTGATTAATGGTAGGCCTATGGTTGGGAAAAGTTGTAAAACAATATGCTGACCTGCGTATGAGGATGCATATTGACTGTAAGGCCCTAATGTATATTATGCAGGATATTAGGAAACCGACATTCAAAATAGTTGCATGAAGTTGTACGAAGGTGAATCTTTGTTTTATGTTCATTTCAGTGAGTCTGCATTCTGACACCTCCTAACAGTTTGATTTTAAATCAAACTCATTTTAGGAGTGCATTGCTGGTTAAGCCATACTACATTAGTTAATCGTTCTGTACTGAGCACTTAAAATGGAGCTTGAGCAAAGAATTCTTATAAACTTACTACAAGGAGAGCTATCTGCAGATTCACTTCTCTCCCCCACTCCCATCTCTTTATACATGTAAGTGAGTTTCTACTTTTTGTTTATACTGAACACACTCAATGAGACCGGTGGTGACAGCGCACACAGTGATCATCATAATTAGCCCTGTGTGAACACAGGGCAGAGGCTCACAAACTAATTAGTCGTCATTGCCTTTTTACCCCTCTAATTTTCTCTCCTTTCTGCCAAACTAACCACTGTGACCACTGAAATATTTGTATCATTAGAGCCTCAACAGTGTGTGGTTGTACGTCCACAATTAAAAAAGCACAGGGCTTGCACACAGATATTACCAGAATCCAACATGACAATATGTAAATAAATGTTTCATGCCTTAATTGGTTGTCAAATAAGAGCAGCCACAGTGTGGCGTCCCCACAGAAGAGGCCTAATTATGTAATGCTGCCCGTGTAGTTGTGCATGTGGCAGAGCAAACATGGCCACACTAGACTTGTTTCTTTAAATATCAAACTGAAGACTACATCAGTGAAACTACATTGTTTAAGACACGGTGTAGTTCAGCCATGCAGTAAACTGGCAATGGTCTCTGTCAGGTGAAATGAAGACTTTAAAAACATTTGGTATGCGTTTGTGCTCTTTCAGTTGTGACTTTTAAAACATCACCATTTCTTCATACTACGACAATGGTGCTAACAAAGGTGATTTTACAGTAGCATCAGATATCTGATATAGCAGCACCTCAATTAAACTTATTTATACCCCAGCCATTCACATCATCTGCAAGTCAATAGTGATTGTGAATAGTGCAAGTTTACTGCTTCCACCATAAATGCTTCCATTATCCCACAAACCCAGTTTGATTTAGCTAACCAAGTTCTGGTGCACAGCTCAGAGAGGGTGTATTTTGTGTTACAATGTCCTGAGATTACATTAAATTAATTTTGTATTTATTAATTCATTGGAAGGTATATACACATTATACAGTAGGCTATAGTTATTTCCTGCCATGTAGTTTTGTACATGTAGAGACGGAAAGTTTGGATTTACAAGAAAGCACAGGAAAGATCATTGAGACTGAGAAAGCAATGTGAGTTGCGGTTGAGGACATAATAGCAAGGGAGAGATAAGAAAAAAGGGTTTCAGAAGAGGTTGAAATGGCCATGGGCTATATGGTGGAGGACATGCCCAGCCAGAGAGAGGTTCCAGCTGAAGAGGCCGCTCTCCCCCTCCATCCCTGCACTCTCCCCTGCATATTTCATAAGGGGGTCTGGAGGTGCGCATCCTCTGCGGCATCCACCACTGCCTCAGAGCAATGAGCAAAGAGCACATGCCCTCTGCCCTGGACCCTCCACACACACACACACACACACACACACACACACACACACACACACACACACACACACACACACACACACACACACACACACACACACACACACACACACACACACACACACACACACACACATACACACACACACACACACACACACACACACACACACAGAGCCTCAACTACCCTGACAGAGCAGCGTAGTCCAGTAACGAGACCCAGGATGCCCCCTTGGTGGAAGGAGAGAAGAAGAAAGAGGGGAGCTTCCCAGCGGAGGACAAGAGAGGAGGGGGAGAAACCTGAGAGATCCCTTGCATCAAACTGCAGACAACATAAAGGACAAATCTGCCACAGCCTCTCCCACCGTGGGGACGGGGAGCGTGAAGGCAGAGCCTCCCAGTGGTCTGGAGCATGAGTCCTGACCTGCCAGTTCAAAGCCACAAGTGGACTTGGGCACCGCTGTTTCTGTGTCTCATA
The DNA here is from genome assembly GCF_963854185.1 of Sardina pilchardus. NCBI lineage: Eukaryota > Metazoa > Chordata > Actinopteri > Clupeiformes > Clupeidae > Sardina > Sardina pilchardus. The sequence continues at coordinate 16,274,816 of NC_085003.1, read as the reverse complement.
TCTGGCTCTCTCTTTAAGTCTGTCTTCTTCCTCCCTCTCTTTTTCTCTCTGCCTCAGACAAAAGCTTTGTTCATCCACTTTGTGCATAATAAATACAATAATGATAAATAATAAAAAGGAAAGAAATGTAACAATGTCCCTTACACAGAGATGCACAGAGAGATACACAGTTGCACTGTGGCATGAGATACTCCATAAGACTTTGGTACCAAGATTACTAATTGCACATTTGTAAATGATCACAATGACTTGATTAGTATCACCTCTGAACTGCGTATAGGGTTCAAATGCTCAGCGTGTGTGTATCTGAGCGTGTGAGTGACTTAGGTCTAGTTGTTTTCTTCTGTTGTAGCTGCAGCCCCTTCCTCTAGAGATGAGACGTGTTTGAACATATGTGCAGTCAACACCGTCGCTGACCCCCTTTTTTGTGGCTCTTGTGTGGATCATTTGTATGGAGGAGGATAGGATCAAAGCAGATTCAAACACAAAGACACTGGCAGAGCAGATATTACAATGCTTCATGAAATATTGCTTTATTCTGTGCATGCCATGTTTACTTTAGAATAATCTTTTTTAAATAGAAATGACAAATGAACAGCTTATATCACATGTAAAAGTATGGTTATATTACATTATCATAACACTTTGTTTTAGTAGCACATTTTCTTTCTGATCAGAGACCCAATACACTAATAGCAGACACTGTGAAGTCCATTGAAGTGGCTTCTCACACAAAGCTCTCCTCCATGTTGGAGCAGAGCAAGAAGGAGTCCACCAGTCTGGGTTTGATGAGCTGCTGGTGGTCAGAGGGCTCGATGCTGTCGGGACAACCGGCCGCTAAACGCCTCAGTGCAGCCTGGGAACACAGACTCAACGCCATTAACAACGGCACACCGCTCATTTAGGCACTTCATGTTCTATACATTTGTGCAACAGCAGTAGTAAATGCATTTGAATACTTAATAGTCACTTTCCTAAAATAATGGTGCAAGTAATTTTTTCAAGTTTTTCAGAAAACACAAAATAAGTTAACCAAAAATGTAATGATGATTCAGGCATAACATTAAAAAAATAAATAAAAAAAACCTCAACATTTTAGGAAGGTGATGGAATGATAGAACACTCCTCTGTGGACATTGTTGTAGAGAGAGGATATCTGGTTCATTATTAGACCTGATAGATGTTCAATTCGTGGACAATAATAACATGATGACCATGTAGGCTACACTTGATGATCATAAAGCATATCTTGTCTGGTTCCACAATACCAGACTTAAAACAACACTCCTACAGGATGAAGCACCAGCTCCCAGGGAAGACTTTCTTTTCATATCTATCAAAGCCTCTGAAATGGATTAATCAAAGCCATGGTTAATAGTAGGCTATGGTATACAGTAGGTGTCTCCATATCAAACACCCAAAAGTCTACCCTTATGGAGAGTGCAAAATATAGAATATGTATGAAGTGTGCATATTTAAATGCAGTCAGCTTTGAATTTCAGGGCATATGCTATCATTTATGCAGGGACTGTGATGGACAAATGGCCAGTTGAAGCCTCATCCTGAGGACGTACAGCCTAATTAATGAGATTAGGGTCCATCTTGTGCACTCTGGGGGGCTTCTATCCACAGGGGGACGCGGGTGAATCAAAGGCTAGTTATTATAAAAGAGAACTAACAGAGGGGGGGACTGGGCGGCCCAGCAGCAAGTGTAAAAGCACAGAGACACCGATGACCTACCAGGCAGGCTACGAGTACCGAGTCACTGTTGTTCCTCTCAGCCGGAGAACGGCACAACTCAATGAGACGTGGGACGGCTAGGGACAGACATGAGAAAGAGCGAGAGAAATGGTTACTTCATTATTTATTTACACCATCGAATTCTGGAACACGATGCTTAACTTTAAGTATCTTAGCTTTAAACTTTGTATTGTAATGTTGCACTCAGTGAGTACTGTATGGAGTGTGGTTACCAATGAGCTGCATGGCGTCTTGCTTAGCTTTGACCGCTCAAGCATGACAGAGAGGAAATAAAGAGGCTTGCGCAATCTCATGATTGCTCTCCAAGCAAAGAGTCTACAGTCATTGGTTGCCGTGACAGAGCAGAGCTTGTTATTCCATCGTTTTAAATGCAAATCTCAGATTGGATCATTCATTGTTTCATGACTATCTGTTAAAGTACATGTCTCCCTTTTTTCCAAATGGACATGTGATATTTCTGTCAATTTCCACATCTCTCAGATCCAGAAATGGCCTCAGATCACAAGTAAAATTTGATTGGCTCATCTCAACATTTCTATTCCTTGCAATGGAGAGGTTATTTCTTCTCTTACGTAAACATGCTGTGACAACCTTAGCATAATGACAACATGCCATACCACTGAAATTTAGCTCACACCATCTAAATTGTAGATTGGTTAAACCAGACTCACTACTTCATTTGACTTTGTGAAGAAAGTCTGGCCTCTCACAATTGGGAAATGTTGGGAAAACATTAGCACTGTAACGGGCCCTGACTTTGCGTTAACATTTAATTCATTGGTCCAGTCTAACCAATCATATTGATCATCAATTTCTAACACCTAACCTTTGCAAACTGATAAAAAAAAGCACCAGTGGCAGTCATGAAACAATGGATTTAGGCCTTTGCTGTACATAAATGTATACACATATTCATATTACATATATTACATTACATATTCAAATGTATGCTTGCAGGCAATGCTACTACAAGTATCATTTACCACAGCCACTGTTGATTTTGAACTAATGTAATCCCCTCTTCACTGACTGGCCAGCCACCCTGGTGACTGAGGGAAATGTTGGTGTATTCTCAGGTGCCAGACTAGTACTGTATCTCAGATAAATGAAAACAAACAGAGATACTAGGTGGACAGGGTCAGACTATCTAAATTGTAGAGCTAACCTATTTCTACCTAACCACAGACAATACTGTAGGGCATACCTTTACATCTGTGTGTCCTGACTTATCTGGTGACCTGACAACACAAATGTGCTTATGAGAGGAGGGATGTTGTGGTAGGCCCTGTCAGCCCTGACTAGCCCTAAGCAGAGGGATATCAGCAGTAACTATGTGCAACCTTTCCTCCTCATGTCATCAGAACTGCTGAGACTGCTGTTACCAGCCGGCTGGTCATTTGGAATGGGCTTGCTCATCCTCCCCCTAGCTATCTTAAGGGTTTGCTGTGCTTTTGAGCGCATACTGTTCCTGCCATATACAGTACGGTTTAAATGAAAACACTCTCATTCGCCTGTGTTGTCAGCAAGGTACCATCTGCTAAAATGCCACTAACTATGTTTCATCACTCATTTACAACAAAGGTGGGTTAATGGCTCACTTTTTGTTAAGGGCAATAGCCAAGCTCCACAACTATTACCATGATCCTATTGTCAGGTATACCGTGAACTGACACCCTACTGGACTATTGTGTGCACGCTCCTACCTTACAACTGGATTGGAGTATGCAAATAGCAGTCAAGGGGACTTCATTTAGCCATTTCAGGTCCAAAATGGTGCCTGTACTTTGAAGGACTCCAAAAGTCCATACGTTTTTATTTCATCTTCTAGAGCCAGAGTATGTCAAGGCTGCTGAGTTCCCCCCACCATCCAGCCAAGTTTGAATTCTCAGTGGGAGATCTCTTCATTCTCTTCTTTTTGAAATTAAATTGATGAGTTCTTTGATTTATTTTTGAAGCTCTGCACAAATGACCTTTCATCGTCATTCCACTTTGAGATCTGTATAATAGTTTAACTGAACACGCTCTCTTTCAAAGTCTCAAGACCAAGGTCCAAACTGAGTGTTGGAGGTGTGCCATGCTTCATCACATCCTCCCTCCCAAAAGATCTGAACTATCCCTTCTTCCTTGCATGGGTGTCGTTGACACACCATATCCAACTGGACTGGACTGGATCTGAAACGCTGATTCCTATGTTCATTGTGAGTGTGCACTAACTAGGCTTACACAACAATTTACACAGATTCAAAATCTTATTGGATCCGTCTGATTCTGGACTAAAATGGGATCAAAATCATGCAGTGTCTGCTTGGCATAAGTCAGCACCAATCAGAGGCTTGATTCACCCTTGACTTACATAAGTGTGTGTGTGTGTGTGTGTGTGTGTGTGTGTGTGTGTGTGTGTGTGTGTGTGTGTGTGTGTGTGTGTGTGTGTGTGTGTGTGTGTGTGTGTGTGTGTGCAGATGTGTGTGTGTGTGTGTGTGTGTGTGTGTAGATGTGTGTGTGTGTGTGTGTGTGTGTGTGTGTGTGTGTGTGTGTGTGTGTGTGTGCAGGTGTGTGTGTGTGTGTGTGTGTGTGTGTGTGTGTGTGTGTGTGCTTGTCAGTTGTACCCTGTAGCTGGATGGCCGTCTGGGCCACCTCTGGGTCTCTGCTGAGGCGTGCCAGTGTGACGGCGGCCTTCTGCTGCACGCGCTCACACGCGGCCCCCTCCGACGGGCTGGACGACGTGGGCTTCTCCCCCAGCAGCAGCAGCAGACGCTCGATCCCTGCCACCGCATGGACACACACATACATTACACACAGCACCCTATCACACACAGCATTCACTAATCAGACACACACACACACACACACACACACACACACACACACACACACACACATCATGCACCGCATTCTAATCACACACACATCACTCACAGCACTCACTAATCACATAATATCCAGGAGAAATACATCTGCCTACCCTTAGAGTGTTTATATATAAGTCAATACCTTTACTAATTATTAATCCTTTCTTATCTTTTCGTTTTTACGGCTGACTCCAAGAGCTTTGCACAAAATATCCTACAGTATGTAATGTACCGGTACTGTGTGAGTGTGTGGTTCTTACTGCTACTATTATCCTATATCTATATGATAATAATGTACACTTTTACTCAATCAGAGGACAGCATACTCATATTCATACAAAAGCATACCCACCATACACAAAAGTTTATCTATGGAATACTCAAGTCATGCAAACTTTTCAAACAAATCAGTGAAATTGTGTGACGCTTAACAGCTTCTTACTGCCACCTTGTGGTGAAAAGTAGAATGGCAGACTGCTTCCCCTATTTGGTTTGCATGTGTAAACATGAGAATGAGCAGAAAGAAGCAGGTGGTTGCTGAAAGGAAGAGTGTGTGGTGTCTGTGGGGGGAGAAGTGCATGTATGTGTGCATGTGTGCATGTGTGAGGGGGGAGACAGCTGTGAGGGAGAGCCAGATGACTCAGATAAATCACTGCTAACTACACATGAACTCATTCAGACCAGGAATGAGGGGACAAGCTGGTCTGAGAACAACTTGCTGGTCTGCAAGTAGAGAAGCAAACATGTAGTACTGAAATGTATATTGCTACCCATAGTAGTGTATTATAACTATTATTAGTGTTTGGTCAAGGTCGGGGGGGTTTCTGAGTAACATATCTTGGGCTTTTTGGTGTGCATTACTAATGGGTACTGTGGAGAATACATGCATTACAGTAAAACCAATAGGAAAAGGGGGAAAATAAAGTCTGGTGAATATGAATTGGATTATAACATAGGGAGGGCTTGCTGTCTCCAGAGCCGTACTAATACACACCCTTCTCCTGCAGCACCTCTGGGGCACACTGCTCCAGCACAGACAGATTCGCCAGGATGGTCACAACCTTCACACACAAATACCACACGGATTGTTGTCAGATGAAGGAAGACATGCATTGTGCCAACAAGATCATAGCCTGATTGAATCACAAAAGTGCTGTAGATTACTATCTAGACTTCTTTTTGCAATCTGAAGTTGGTACAGTAATACATTTGTATGTTTCATAGCAGCAGCTTGAAAAGCTTTCAACGCACTGAATCATTTTTGGTTTAGATGTAATGACTCTAAGCTTTGTGTTACCCTTGTGCAAGTATGTGTGTGTGTGTGTGTGTGTGTGTGTGTGTGTCAGTCAGAGAGAGAGAGAGAGAGAGAGAGAGAGAGAGAGAGAGAGAGAGAGAGAGAGAGAGAGAGAGAGAGTGAGGGCGCACCTGGTCTTTGGAGTAGGGCGTGTCCACCCTCTGGCGGTCGCAGCAGGCCTGCAGGAGGATGTGGATGGCGTTGAGCTGCAGCAGGATCTCACAGGCCATGCTGTCGTAGAAGGTGATGTTGGCCAGCGCTGCAGACGCCAGCAGGAACACCTCCCCACAGGAGGCGCTCTCACACAGCTCTGGAGAGTGGAGACACACACAGACACGCTACAGCATCAGAGACACACTAGAGCATCAACACTGTGCACACACACACACACACACACACACACAAACACACACACACATACACACGGGAATGCACTAAAGTATCAACACAGTGCACGCACGCACGCACGCACGCACACACACACACACATACACACACACACACACACACACACACACACACACACACACACACACACGGAGACACACTATAGCATCAACACAGTGCACACACACACACACACACACACACACACATACTGTTTATATAACACAACAGTGAGCAAGGGAGCACACAATAGTGTGCACAAACTCAGTCTGCATTCACACATAAAACAACGTGACAAATATTGAAAAGCTGAATTTCTAATACAGTGCATAGTATAAGTCCATAATATACAGTATTCGTAATGTATGTCAATGAATGAAAGTATACAATCACTTGCAAAAATGCAGCAATAAATCCTCACATTGGTGCGTCGACTATTTCAAGAATGTAGCCATTTACCCGCCTCCCCCAACATACACACAGGCATGCGTCCACTGGCTGGTCAGCCCTGTACTCACTGATGAGAGCCGTGACGATGTCCTGCATGCTCTCCAGGAAGCTGGCCAGGTGCTGCGTGGAGGTGTGCTGGGGGGAGGTGATCTGGGCCACCACGGCCGCCGCCTCGGCTCGCGCCGCCTCCGCACACGCCTCGTCTGTTAGGATGTCTGCCAGGCACAGGATCCCGTCCACCTGCTCACACACACACGCACACACACACACACACACACACACACACAAGTGCGCACATGCACACACACACACACACACGTGCGCACACGCACACACACACAGACACACACACACACACACACATGCGCGCGCACACACACACACACACACACGCGCGCACACACCCACACCCACACCCACACCCACACACACACACACACACACACACACACGCATGAACACAATGATCCACAATGGATGAGCAGTAACTTGTATCTGTCAAATCAGGGAGATTGCCCTTGTAAATAATGTCATGTGTGTGTCCTGGTGGGAGACCAGAGTCATTCTTCTCACTAATTGGAAGTGAAATTGCAGTGCATCAAAGACTAGTGTAGGTCCAGTATGTAGAATAAAGGATGGCCTATAGCCTCATTCACCCAGTATAGCTGTGTTTGCATCCCTGCGCTCCAGTTCTATTTTTAAGAGCCTGCGTCCTGCTTATATTTTGGGTGCAGCTGAAAGTGCTGTACATCACCCCATGGGCAGCCCTCCAGTGTGTTTAATTGTCTTGTAATATATTTAAGTGAGACAGAAGCAGCCCAATAAAAGCCAAGTTTATGGCAGCCTGCTGCAGTGCTGCTGCACGAGGCACTTACAAACGGTTACGCAAACCGTTCAAGTCTGCCACTTCTCAGTCCAAACCAGAACAGCACCTTAGAAAAAAACTAAATGTGTCCAAGTGTGTGTGTGTGTGTGTGTGTGTGTGTGTGTGTGTGTGTGTGAGAGAGAGAGAAGAGAGAGAGAGTGTGTGTGTGCGTGTGCATGTGAGTGTGTGTGTGATTCGCATGTATGAACTCTGCAAGTGTGAACACTACTGGTCTATGGGTTCCTGTCACATACAGCAGAGGGCATGTACTGCCCACATGGGGGCACTGTTTCATAAAATATGAGCTGCAGGCTCACACTCTTACTGTAATCGCTGCAGGCTCATGCTCTTACTGTAATCGCTGCAGGCTCATGCTCTTTAATCACAGGCATTCACTGAGCGGATCTGCAATATCTGTGGCAAATGTTGTTGAATTGTACACATTTGTAAAACAACATACTTTTGATCACAACAACATATTTTTGATTGTGCAAGAGTATATGATATCTGACATTTTGAAAAGCCAGGAAATGTACTCCCTTACAGTAATAACTACTTTACAGGAACATGTTTTGATTTGTCATAATCAATTTCTGAATAATGTAAGCATCATGGAATTAGGTGCTGTCCTGATTGTTCAATTGGACTGTGTGAGTGTGATTAACCTAGTTATGCAACAGAATTACACAAATAAACAGAAGAATCATGTAAAACCATGCTGTCAAACCGATCATTTAACTTGTGAAATACCTGTAAAGAACTATCAGTATTTACTTTCTTAAAAGGAAATAATGCCTATCATCACTACAGAAGTTAAAGAACATTATCAAGCGAGCCTAAATAGTTTTTATCATATTTGCGTTGAGACATTTATCATCACACTTCTCCAGGTTTATTTTTTAATAATAATGATGGTTGTGCTACTGAAGAGAATTGTACTCTGACATAATAAATCGTATCCGCTGTTGAACGAGTGCGTGCGTGGCGTCACGATAAAGCAGTCAGACGGAGCTCATGCGGACAGGTCCAGGGTGCTCACTGAATTAAAGTCGTCAGTGGCTTTCCGTACGTCAGCTGGCTGGCACGTCCCAAAAGATGGAGTTGATCGGTAGTGACGCATGGGAGTGTTTCCACCTCACCCTCCCCTCCCTTCTTTTCTTATGGAAATACACTGAACTCGGATGAACTCCCAGTACATCCTCTTCAACTTTCTCAGAGTCCAGTTTTAAATTAACCCGGGTACTGTTGTCGCTGGCATGGCGTACACACCACGCTATCATGCGCCACCCTTTGTACTCTCAGGCAGGTATGCCACAAGAAAAACGAGACACGGGGCGATTAAGTGGCAGCATGTGACACACCTACACACACGCGGGGCCTTATAGATAATATATAGAAACCATAGGATTGTGTGAGGAGTGAGCGGGAGACATTTCTGATGACAGTGACGGGTAAGTGAAGCTTAGCGCGCGCCTCACTGCCGCTCAGAAGTTTTGTGTGACAGTCAGAGAGGCTCCCGGGGCTCCCGAGACTCTCCGTCTCCTCGCCGCCTCCATCATTATCCTGCTCGCGCACGCTACACCTGGCTGCTCCTCTGCCTGCACACACAGCTGGGCTGCGCAGCAACAACAACCACTAGTGAGTTGGGAACGGCTCATTGGGGTACGCTGACATTTCTTAGGAGATGTTTCATTTTGTGTTGTGCTTTCCGTTGGAAAATGTGTCGCGCTTTACAAGGCCAACTTCTGTTACATATTTCACACATCAGTAATTATCCAATTACTGTAACTAGCTTGAGTCAGAGACAGTATGATTTAGAGTGGTCAGAAGAGAGAGAGAGAGGGAGTGAAAGAGAGAAAGAGAGAGAAAGAGAGAGAGAGAGAGAATGTCTGTCTATATGTCTGTGTGTGCGTTAAGAGTGAGCATGTGTGTGTGTGTGTGTGTGTGTGTCTGTGTCTGTGTGTGAGAGAGACTGAGAAACAATCTTTCTTTGTCCAGGAGATCTTTCAGTGCCCTAATCCAGTCGTATTTTTCAAACCCTGACATTCCGGCCCTTTCCCACTGTTAGCATGTTCTCAGCTGTGAAAATAAACCCCAGTGGTGGAGAAGGAGCACAGAGGGGAGGGAACCACCGCAGTCTGGCTTTACCTGCAGCAGGGCGCTCCAAACATCTCCCTACAGCCATGTAAACACCGCCGTCTGGCCCACACAATGGCAGTCTGACCTGTTGCTATTGTGTGTGTGTGTGTGTGTGTGTAGGTGCGTACGTGCGTGCATCTGTGTGCGTGCACGCTTCTGTGTCTGTGTGTGTGTGCACGTGTGTGTGTGTGTGTGTGTGTGTGTGTGTGTGTGTGTGTGTGTGTGTGTGCATCTGTGTGCATGCACGCTTCTGTGTCTGTGTGTGTGTGTGTGTGTGTGTGTGTGTGTGTGTGTGTGTGTGTGTGTGTGTGTGTGTGTATGTGTGTGCGACTGTGCATACATGTGTGTGTGTGTGTGTTTGTGTGTGTGTGAGTGTGTGTGCGACTGTGAATACGTGTGTGTGTGTGTGTGTGTGAGTGTGTGTGCGACTGTGAATACGTGTGTGTGTGTGTGTGTGTGTGTGTGTGTGTGTGTGTGTGTGTGCGACTGTGAATATGCGTGTGTGTGTGTGTGTTGTACTGCACCTTCTCCAGCTGGCTGATGCCTTCTTCCACACAGCAGATGGAGGCCACTGTCCGGAGCGCCTGGGCATAGAGGCTACTGAAGCAGTCCTGCCTGCAGATCTTAAACAGGACCACCACTGCTCCCTCCTGCCAACACACACACACACACACACACACACACACACACACAGACACACACAGACACACACAGACACACACACAGACACACAGACACACAGACACACACACACACACACACACACACACACACACACACACACACACACACACACACACACACACACACACATTAAAACACACATACACAAACATCCTACGCGTGACGAGATGTAATCTCTATTTTTCTGACTAGTTTAGTATAATCACATCTAATCTAATCCAATTCTTCCAACTATTTATTGACATTTTCCAAAGATGCAATTATTAGTCCTGCCCACGTCACAGATTTATTTTATTTATTTGGTGATCACTGGAGGGAAAACGTCAAAACACTGGCAAACATAAACACAATGTGGTGAAAAAAAAATGTTTACCAAGATCCTCCACTCCACATTTGCTGAGTGAATTACACACGCAAAACAGAGATCAGAATGACCTGTGGGAGCAGGTAACTAGGGCCATTATCCCAATCAGCCCCATTATCCAGGCTGCTTTCTTCCCTGATAAGGCCACGCAGAGCTGCCCCCTTGGAGAGGCTCATCTGGAGCCACTACACCTGACTGCCTGCCTACTCAGCCCACTCCACCAGCAAACACACGGATCGGAGCCCCCTCTTCCTCCTCCTCCTCTTCCTCCTCATCCTCCTCCTCCTCCTCCTCCCCACATACCAGAGCATCCTCCTACCCATGTCCTCAGCCTCAGTCACTCAGCTTCACACACCAGTTCAATCACTGCTCAAAATGAATTCCCCCCCTCTCTCGTGCTCTCTCTCTCTCTTTCTGTGTTTGTGTGTGTATGTGTGTGTGTGTGTGTGTGTGTGTGTGTGTGTGTGTGTGTGTGTGTGTGTGTGTGTGTGTGTGTGTGTGTGTGTGTGTGTGTGTGTGTGTGTATGTGTGTGTGTGCATGTGCATGTGCGTGTGCGTGTGTGTGTGTGTGTTTGTCTGTTTGTAGGGGTTATAGACGTATTTCCGTCCCTGTGTTGCACAGTGTGTTGCAAGCGCAGAGTGTGGCAGGGAGCAAGGCACATGGGCGCGGTAATGAAGGGAGTGTGTGCACCCTGAGTAGGGTCACAGAGAGAACTCCATTCAGACGAACGCAAACAGGCGGCACAAACATGAAATGGACGTGTGGAGTGGGACTGCTCAATCTCTTGATGTTCCAACAGCCAAAACAAAGGAAACTACAAAAGACAGATTTAGGACTTAGCCTAATGCGTTGCGTGTGTAGTGCATATTGAAACTGACGTGCCATGTGTAAAAATAACACTCAAAGCACAGAAATAGAGAAGGTGCTGAAAGACAGCTAATAAGAAAGAAGAAAGAAAGAAAGAAAGAAAGATAGAAAGAAAGAAAGAAAAGAACAAGAGAAAGAAAGAAAGAAAGAAAGAAAGAAAGAATGAAAAGAAAGGAAGAATGAAAGAAAAAAAGAAACTGTGTTAGAAATGTGTTACAATGTCTCACTGGAGTAAATAGATTGTGGCAAACTGACGCCACGTCCGCCCTCAGCCTCTGCTAAATCCAGATACTATGAGTCACCAGGAGATCCATTTATTTGACAGAGAAACTAAGTTTTCTTAGATTCACTCTTTGGATATGCCATTTCCAGGTACTGTAGATATTCAGACTTTACACTACTCCAGATGAGGATATTAAATTAACTTTCCATCATAGACTTCTAAAAGTATTTCAGAATATTATGATAACAATCCTGAAAAGAGACAATATTCAACCCAGAAAAAAATGAGTTTCATGGTTTTCTTGTAAAGTGAGTCACTGCATTGCAATATATTTATCTGTTATCCTCGTAATAACACAACAGGTTATTTTTAAAGTGTTGACTGCAGATTGAAAATGTACACACACTGTTTTTGATTGTAGTTATTTGAAAATACTACATCGTGTAATATCCCCAGTGTGCCTTAAGAGCAGTTGGAGAAGTAAGGCTTTGTAATCATGCATGATAACGAAACTGTTGTCTGTCAGCTGTAATCTGGGGTCTCACTGTTGTGGTTAGTTTGATGCTAAATCCCTCCTTTCGTTGAGTTGAATGATGCATATCCAGAGTCTTCCATTCTATCTCAACAAATCAATCAAATGAAAAGCTGCTATACCACTGGGATTACTTCAACCTGTCCAGATTGGCTATATTTATGGACGGGCCTGTTATTTATGGTGCATGTCTGACCAGAGCAGAGCCTCTGTGGCAGTGTCATGTAATCTAATTAATGGAGGTATCATTTTAAAACTCACCATCTTGGTTGAGCTCGCCGTCATGACCTCTGCCTGTACTTGGTCCAGTTGGACGCAGCAGAACAAACACAACCCCACTAGCCCTAACATCCTGTCAACACTTTTATCTCTTATAAGAGCCGTGCGGGGAACCTCGCGTTTAGCCATAACTGTGTGACCCGGCGCTAACCTCCATCTTACAGAGTTTTTCCAGGAAAACATTTACAAGTAAAGCCACAGAGAAATATTACACATCCATTGAAGAGGAAACATAGGCACATAAGCTACTCCTAGACCATTTTCACGAGATCTCATTTGAAAAGGAAATGGCTCCAAATCTTTTGCGTATAATTTAATTTCTTAACCTCATCATTAAAAAGCAGTCAGTGTGGGTGAAGGATGTCGATGGGCGAGGGAAGGAGATCAGAAGATACCTCTGCAACGGCCTTTATTATGATTCAGTACGTGTATAGGCTCCCCCATTTAAAACACATGTGGTGACGCAATCCCCAGCGGGAGAAAGGGGAAAGTTAGACAGAGAGAGATTGAAACGGAGAGACGGACAGATGGCGAAAGCGAGAGAGCAAGGAAGAGCCATGGTCTGAGAGAGAGAGAGAGAGAGAGAGAGAGAGAAGGGAGAAAGAGGTAAACCTCCACGTCTAAATGAAATGCAGATGTCAACAGATGTCCACAGCTGTGGAGGCCCCCGGCAGCGGCAGGCTCTCCTGTGTCCCACTGTCACGGCGGAGACCGCAGACCGGCCACTGACGGAGCCCAGGCATGCCTGTCACGTTGATCAATACTGCGCTCTAATGGGACCGGACAGTATCGATCGGCTCCATTCAGGGGAGGAGAGGGACGAGGGGGGGCGGGGGGGGAATAATCGCATACCCAGGAAGAGTCTTATCAAGACCGGGTCTTGGCTGCGCCGCTGGTCTGCTAATGGCCAGAGGGACGCAGAGCCCAGCGCTGGGGTCTCGCTTATCTCCTACGCAGCGAAGAGAGAGGCTATTTATAGCCGGGG